>NC_135621.1:27241969-27545000 GCF_053574225.1 Canis aureus
GACCCCAGGATCACAACCTGAGCCAAAGGCAGATGCTCAACCACTGGGCCACCCAGGTGCCCTGTTAAGTCGGCTTATATGGCTATTTCAGTTTAAGGCGACCCTGAGAATCCCTCAGATTGCATGTGACATCTCATTTAATCATCTTAATGGCGCATGGCCCATGTGTCATTTTCTTTATTTTACAGATTAGGAAACAGGCCCAAGAGAGAAAGTCACTTGTCAAGGCCACAGGGCTACTAAATGCTAGTGCCAGCAAGTTGAGAAATTTACCTGCACTGCCCTTGCAGGGAGGGAGGGAGGCACGATATTTCTGGAGAGAGAGATCTGAGAGGAGGCTAATGGGAGTAGAGATGGCAGGGAGGTGAAAACTTGATTTGTTTTGGCCAATTCATGAGTCAGTATAGATATTGGACCTTCTCCTGGACAAGTGTGTTCATGTTGGGCTGGACTAGAAGACCACTGCTGGCCTCCCAACCCTGTGGTTCTATGACATTTGATGTGAACGATGCGTCTACTTGAGCTTTCATGCTGGGTGTTGGGGGTAGCGGGTAGGGGTCCCGTGAAGAGAGACTGAAAAAGATAAACAGTCCCTGCCTGGGCAGTCGCTCAGTGGAGGAGGTAAAAACATTAAGAGCCCTTTGGTAAAGTGATAAGTGAGTGATTAGGGGCTTATACGGAGATCTGGGAATCCAGAAGTAATTAATCCTCAGGGGGAGGCACATGTTCTCTCAGATGAGAACACGGCAGAGGTGAGCCTTGTAGGGGGTGGGCATATTAGTTTCCATACATAACAAAGCACCACAAACTGGGTGGCTTCAAACAACTGGAATTTTCTGGTCTCACAGTTCTGGAGGCTGGAGATGTGAAATCATGGGGTGGGCATCATCTCTGAAGATGCCAGGGAAGGGTCTGTTGCATGACTCTCTTAGCTGCTGGTGGCCTCAGGCATTCCTTAACTTGTAGATGGATCGCTCCAATCTGCCGTCTCCCCATGGTGTTCTCCCCATGTCTTCACATCATCTCCCCTGAGTGCAGGTTTGTTTGTGTCCAAATTCCCATTTTTAATAAGGACACCAGTCATATTGGATTAGAACCTATGCTGATGACCTCATCTGGAATTGGGTAAATCCATAAGATTCCTTTTTTCATATAAGGTTATATTCTGAGGCATTGGAGTTAGGACTTCAACATACCACTTTTGGGGGAATGCAATTCAACTCATAACAGAGGGCAAGCAAGATTCTCACCTGGAAGAGGAGAAGGGGATCTTCAGGCTAGGGATGGACAAAGACAGGGAGGTGTGAGGTCCAGAGTGCAATTATTGGGGGTGGGGTGGGATATGGCTGCAGCCAATTTGAGTAAAAGCATGCGATTTGAGGCGAGATAATATGGTATATTGACTATGGAATCAAGCATACCTGGAGATCCCTGGGTGGCGCAGCGGTTTGGCGCCTGCCTTTGGCCCAGGGTGCGATCCTGGAGACCCGGGATCGAATCCCACGTCGGGCTCCCGGTGCATGGAGCCTGCTTCTCCCTCTGCCTGTGTCTCTGCCTCTCTTTCTCTCTCTCTGTGTGACTATCATAAATAAATAAAAATTAAAAAAAAAAAAAAGCATACCTGAATTTGAAGCTTGGCACTGCCACTAGCTGTGTGATCTTGGGCGAGTCATTTAGCCGAAATCACAACTGACCCATCTCTAAAATGGGCATAAAGCTCTGTCTACCGTAAAATGCTGGTGGGGAGGTTAAATAAGTTACTAAACAAATATAGTACTGAGCATCATGCTTAGCACAAGAATGACCTTTAAAAAGATAGAAGTGGGATCCCTGGGTGGCACAGCGGTTTAGTGCCTGCCTTTTTGGCCCAGGGCGCGATCCTGGAGACCCGGAATCAAATCCCACGTCGGGCTCCCGGTGCATGGAGCCTGCTTCTTCCTCTGCCTGTGTCTCTGCCTCTCTCTCTCTCTCTGTGTGACTATCATAAATAATAAATTAAAATTTAAAAAGAAGATAGAAACTACTCTTTTTTTCTTTTAACAAAAGCTGTTGCCCTTCTGTGTAGCCCGAGATCTCTACTATTCATCAGTAATCAAGGAGATAGCTTTGTAGGTAATTAACTGAATGACTTTTCCATACCATCTCTGACCGTCTAGAAAGTTCTTTCCCTGGTTGTCCACTGAGATTTAGATACGAGGCTGGGCGCTCAGGGTAGATTGTCCATCACGATTCAAACAGAAACTCCACCTCAAAGAGGAATCCCCTGCCCTCCTCTAGCACCATGACCACCCCCTCATTTCCACTATCTCAGAATTTAGATATAATTACTAAGTTATTGCTAATTGTAAAATAAGGTTAAGCCTGGTTTCACCAACCATTCTCCAAGATGGGTTGCTGCCTTCCTTTGTCTGACCTCCTCAACTCAAGCTGCTGGATCAGTTTGACTCATTGCAAATCCTAGGGCTAGGAGAAGGAGGGGGTTTTGGGGAATTTGTGGTTTTCCACCCAAATGCTCAATGGAAAAAAAGAAAAAGACAAGTATCTTGTTGAATAGCAGGGAGAAAAAGCCTAGCTTTTAAAAAAAAATGTATTTTTCTTAGTAATAAGGCATAATCAATTAGTATTAATTTGAGTAAATATTATTGCTAACAATAAAAAAGAACCCAATTTTTAAAATGGGTAAAGGGTTTGAACAGACATTACTCCAAAGAAGACATACAAGTGGCCAATAAGCACATGAAAAGATGTTCAACATCCCTTATCATTAGGGAAATGCAAATCAAAATCACAATAAGACCACTTTACACTCATTAGGATGGCTATTATTGAGAGAAAGGAAGAAAGAGGGAGGAAGGAAGGAAGGAAGGAAAGAACTATTGTTGGGAAACGTGGAGAAATTGGAGAACCCCTGTGCACTGCTGGAGGAAAGGTAAAATGATACAGCCGCTGTGGAAAACAGTATGGCAGTTCCTCAAAAAGTTAAACATAGGGCAGCTCGGGTGGCCCAGCATTTTAGCGTCCCCTTCAGCCCAGGGCCTGATCCTGGAGACCTGGGATGAGTCCCACATCAGGCTCCCTGCATGGAGCCTGCTTCTCCCTCTGCCTGTGTCTCTGCTTTTCTCTCTTTCTCTCTCTGTCTCTCATGAATAAATAAATAAAACCTCAAAAAAAAAAAAAATTGCAAACTTAAAAAAAAAAGTTAAACATAGAATTACCATATGATTCAGCAATTTCTCTTTGAAAGCAGGACTTCAAACAGCTATTTGTACACCCATATTCATAGCAGCATTATGCACAATAGCCAAAAGGTAGAACCAGCCTAAATGTCCACTGACAGGTGAATGGGATAAACAACAGGTGGTATATATGTACAATGGAATATTACTCAACTTTGAAAAGGAATGATATTTTGACACATGCTATTACATGGAGAACCTTGAAGGCCTTATAATATTTTTTTAAAGATTTTATTTATTTATTCATGATAGACATAGAGAGAGAGAGGCAGAGACACAGGCAGAGGGAGAAGCAGGCTCCATGCAGGGAGCCCGACATGGGACTCAATCCCAGGACTCCAGGATCACGCCCTGGGCCAAAGGCAGGCGCTAAGCTGCTGAGCCACCCAGGGATCCCCAGCATTATAATAATTGAAATGAGCTAGCCCAAAAGGACAAATGCTGTATGATTCCACTTATATGATGTAGAGTAGTTGAAGTCATAAACAGAAAGCAGAATGGTGGTTGCCAGGAGCTGTGGGGAAGGAGAATGGGGAGTTGGTTTAATGGGCATGGAGTTTTAGTGTAGGAAGACCAAGAAATTCTGGGGATGGGAGTGGTGATAGTTGCACAATGATGTGAATTACTTAATGCCACTGAATTGTACATTAAAAATGGTTAAAATGGTTATATCTGTACATCTTTCGTTGTGGTAAAATACAGATAATATTGCCATCTCAACTATTTCTAAGTGTATAATTCAGTTGTTATGTATATTTTACCACAATAAAAAACAAAGTGAAAACTGATGTGGGGGGTGCCTGGGTGGCTCAGTTGGTTAAGTATCTGCCTTTGGCTCAGGTCATGATACCAGGGTCCTGGGATAGAGCCCCACATCAAGCTCCTTGCTCAGTGGGGAACCTGCTTTCTCCCTCTCCTCCCTGCTCATGCTCTCTGTCACTTTTTCTGTCTCTCTCAAATACATAAATAAAATCTTTTTAAAAAGCTGATGGGGAAAAAAAAAAGCTGATGGGGCACCTGGGTGGTTCAGCCAGTTAAGTGTCCAACTCTTGATCTCAGTGTCCTGAGTTCAAACTCTACGCTGGGCTCCACGCTGGAAGTGGAGCCTCCTTAAAAAAAACAAAAAACAAAAAAACTGATAATGCAGGAAATAAACAAAGATATCATGGCTAGTCCCTTTATTTAGTGTTCTTACTGGTATTTCTTTAGTGAATATCAATATGCAGAAGAGTTTCCCTACAGTCACTTGCAACTTTGGTTTGACTAACCTGTGACGTCCTCAGTCAGTTCTGGAATCCTTACATCATAGGTAATTTTAGAGACTTAATCTTCACAGCTGGAGAGAAAATGTTTTCTGGGGAGTAGATGAGGGAGCAGTGTGGGAAGCACTCATCGGGTTTGGGGAATTGAGGCTATGGGGCCCAATGAGAGAGACAGTGTTTATTAGGTATGGAAATGGGAAAAGGAGCAAAGAAATCAATTTCCTGCTCTTCACCCATTTCTTGGACTCTCTCTGGACCTCTCAGTGGCCCCCACACTTTCCTGAAGTTGGGGCTATTCATAGTCCCAGGCTGAATGGAGACAAAAGGAAAATCCACTCATTCTTCAGACCAGTCACCACCCCTACCCTCAGCCCACTCATTACCACCAACGATGTCATGACGATGGTCCTGCCAGCAAACCACCCGTCCCTCTGCACATGCTTATACTTATTCCTTTTTTTTTTTTTTTTTAAGATTTTATTTGTTTATTTGACAGGGAGAGAGAGCACAAGCAGGGGGAGTGACAGAGGGAGAAGCAGAAGCAGGCTCCCCGCTGAGCAGGAAGCTGGATGTGATGAAAGACTCCATCCCAGGGTCCCAGGATCATGACCTGAGCCCAAGGCAGGTGCTTCACTGACGGAGCCACCCAGGTACCCCATTTATACCTTTTCTTATCCAATGGCATCTGCAGGGTCGAGTGGGGAAGGCTGTGTTGGCACAGTTCCCCTATCCCCATTGTAATCTCCCTGCCCTCCTTCCCTCTGCATTCCCAAGTTCCTCCTGACTTCTCCAACTCTCCCCCATTCCCCCCTCCCTTCTGTTTACATTTCAACCCACTCACTTTCTGTCTCAACCTACTTTGCTTCCGTGTCAGTTTTCTGAATGGGTTCAGAGCAGAAGGAAGGGGTGTCCCCCTCCCTAGGGGTTGCTGGGTCCTCCTTAGCCCTCCCACCCCAGTGAGCTGTGGATTCTGTTACCTGCATGTCCTGGGAGAGGCCCCCTGGCCTATTTCATCCTCCTTGGAGGGGAAGGGGGCTGGATAGACTCCCAGGAAGCCTTTCAAGGGCAAACCAGATGCAGGGAAACCTCCTTTTCAGGAACCAGGTGAGCAGGAGTCGCCTCAAGGCTCTCCCAAGAATCTTTTTAATGTTGCTGTTGGATGGGCATCTGAAGCAGATTGGAAGCTTACCTGTGGCAGCTAGAGATCCCACTGTTAGTGAGTAAGGAAAACTAACCGTCCACTTCTTGGCTCTCCCCACTACCGAGGTAGAGGGGAACACAAGCCCGAAAATACCACAGCTAATGATGATGATAAAAAGAGCTGCCCAGGGGCCCCTGGGTGGCGCAGTCCATTGGGCTGCTGACTCTATTTCAGCTCAGGTCATAATCTTGGGGTCATGGGGTTGAGCCTCGCATTGGGCTCCACGCTCAGTGCAGAGTCTGCTTAAGGCTCTTTCTCCTTGTTGCTCTGCCCCTCCCAACTCTCCCTCTTTCTCTCTCAAATAAATAAAATCTTAAATTGAAAAAAAAAAGAAAAAAAGAGCTGGCCAGGACCTGAAGTTTGCTAAGCCGGCTACTTGCTGCAGCCCCGCAGTGAAAATAACCCGCAAGGAAAAGTATGGGCTGGTGCACCTGCTTTACGGATGCATCTGAACAAGTTGTGAGCTCGTGATATGTTGCCACTGTCTCAGCATCTGCTGAGCAGTCTGCCCCGGACTCCTGGTTCCCAGCTCCTCTCACGAAGAAGCTGAGAAGCAGCAGCCTTGGCTGCCGCCCAGCGGCCCATCTGTAACCTTCCAGCTCAACACCAGATCTTGGCAGCGGCAGGAGGTAGGCTCAGGCTGCCCTAGAGGCCAGCCCTGCGATGGGTGACTCAGCGGGGGAGGTGGCGGGCAGGACTGGGGGCCTGGGGACCAGTATTGATGACACCAGTATTGGACCAGTATTGATGCTTTAGAGCAGAAGACGGGAAGCTGAGTGCTGAGAACCAGCCCAGCAGCAGCAGTGCAATCTAATGAATCCACAGTAATCCCATTTGTGTTGCTGAATCCCCGCTGTGGGTTTAGATCCCCTGCTTCTGGCTTCCTAAAATGCAATTTGACCAAAGTCTAGATTCCACAGCCAAGGGACCCTTCTTTCCCTTTTCTGCCACCCACTCCCACCCCCAAGCCCAAGCAATTATACAGGAGCATCCAAAAAGATGTGGGTGGAGATTTTCCTTTATTCGTTTTTATTTTGGAAAGGAAAGGCTGGAGCAAAAAATGATGCCAACACACCAGGCATCAGAATGACCCTTGTACATGCAGGACACTGATGGGCACTCACTCTGGATCTGGTGAATCACAAATGTGCCTCATGACAACAATGTCCCCACAGCTGCAAAAGCCCCCTAGCCCCTCCCTGTTTTTTTTTTTAATTTTAAGACTTCTACTCATACCCACCCAGGTAGCCTTGTCATTCGCAATCAGTGAATCTCCTACAAATTGGATTTTTACTCCTCTGGGCTCAGAGCCCCACCCCACCCCACCCCCAAAATAAGCATGCATCCCCTAGAGATACAGGCAAATTGACAGGATGCTGGCACATGGAGAGATGGCATGCTTCATTTTTCATCATCCTCCAGCTTGGGAGAAAGGCCGCCCTCCATCCTACCAGTGAAAGATGGGAAAGAGGGTTGAGGCCACACCAATTTCCCATCTCCCCAGGGCCCTGTAGTAGGATCCCATCACTCACACCCCGGCCTGCCCAGATTTCAAATCAACCAGCAATTGAGGAAAAGACTTTTGGGAGCTAATAGATGCAGGGCTCCACTGAACATTTAAACCAAAATTTTCTTCTTGCCCAGTTTCTATTCAACGCAAAGGTCTCTTCCTGTTCTCCCAAGGGGATTTTGATGCTTGAAGCCCCCAAATCTGGCTCCCAACCTCCCCAGCAATTTGTGGACACCGTGGTATGTTCTGATTTGTAACAACCCCTCACCACCTGGCCCCCCTGCATTCTCCCAGAGGGGTCTTGGGTTTTTCTCAGCATCTCTCCCCATGGTCTGCTGTGCTGTCCTGACTCAGAGGTGCCCAGGGTGGCAGGGGAAGTGTCAGGTGCCCTTGCTTTCTGTCCTCTCCTCATCAGCTGTCTGAGCATTGCTGACAGCTCGAAGCTGCCCCTGGGCGGCAGGCTTCACCGACAGGACCAAGCGCTTGCGGAATGTCTCACAGAGCACGATGTACACAAAGGGGTTGAGGCAGCTGTTGGCATAGCCCAAGCTGATGGCTGCGTTGTACAGGTAGACAAAGGTGAGTGTCGGGCGGCTGATGGACAACTGGGTCAACTGTAGCACATAGTAGGGAGCCCAGCACACGAAGAAGACCAGGCAGATGGCAATGGCCGTGCGAGTCACCCTCTTTGTCCGCAGCCTGATGCTGCGTTGAGAGGCAGGGGCTACCGAGGACATCATGCGCTGCAGGATCCTCACATACGCGGCTGTGATGACCACGAAGGGCAGGGCAAAGGCCAGGAAGAACTGGTACAGGGTGAACCAGTAAAGGTCAGTGTCTGGGTTGGGCAGGCGGATGCCACAGCCCACTGTGCCCCCTGGGAAGGGGATAAGCCTAGCGTAGAGCCACACGGGGGTGATGCTGATGAATGAGAGGGCCCATAGGAGGCAGATCACCAGGGTGGCCACAGAGGGCTTCCGGAACTTGGTGGAGGAGATGGGGTGGACAGTGGCCAGGTAGCGGTCAATGGCCATGGCGGTCAGGATGTAGGTGCTGGTGAATTGACTGTTGGCGTCCATGGCCGTGATGAGTGTGCACATGGTCTCTCCAAAATGCCAAACACCATTGCCCATGAGCTGGTGGATCATGAAGGGCATGCCCAGGAGAAAGAGGAGGTCCACCACCGAGAGGTTGATGATAAAGATGTCGGGGACATTGCTGCACCAGTGCAGTTTGGACTTCTTCACCACCGCGAAGATGACTGTGGAGTTCCCGATGATACCCAGCAGGCAGATGGTGCCGAACACGGAAGGCATGATGATGTTGATGTAGGAGACATTCCCTGTGCGACGAGGTGGCCCTGGGGACAAAAGGAGCAGATGTTGACCATTGACATGGACTGCTCTCTAAGGGCTAACATCCTACCGGCGTGCTCAGCTTCCAGTGATGATGTGCTTGCCTACCTCTTTATCTTCTTTTCATTTCAGCCCAGGGCTCCCCATTCATCTGGAATCCTTTCCTACCACTCTCCCTCACTGCACTGTTGCTACTCCTATCCCCTTGCCCTCCTACACCAGTTCCCTGGCTAATCCCACCAGATTCTCCTGCACCACCTGTTAGTTGAAGGACCCTGTCCTTTACTCCCTGCATTATCTCAGAAGGCTCAGAATCAAGAACCACAGCTATCTGCAGAGAATTATTTTGTGGACCTCTGGGCTTCATCAGGAAACCTCATCAACATAGCCAGAAGGATACGAAAGTGTGTGTGCGCCGGCATGCGGGTGAGCAAGCGCATGCATGGGCGCATGCATGTGTTTTCTCTTTTCTTATTTGCAGCTCTGATCATCTCATTTTGGAAATCGCTGGTTGGAAGCTGTGCACTGATTCCTGGGCATGTCTGTGGGCTACCTTCTTGTGTGTGTGTGTGGGGCGGGGGGCATTTGCCCATCAGGCCCGCAGCCCTCCCTTCTCCTGGGTTCCTATCAGGGAATTCCTTGGTCTGTGTCTCTGAGCCTGGGCTTCCCAAGTGAGCAGAGACGGAAGAAGCCGTGTGTTGCAGCCTAGCTGCCTGAGAATTTCCCCGCACACAAGCCTTTCCTCTTTTTCCTTCCTTTCCTTCAGAGCTAGAATTTCAAGGCATCTCAGCTCTGGAAATGTCAGGGGGCTTCATTCACCAGGAAAGTTAATCCCCCCCCTCTCCCGGCTCTGTGAGTTAGCCTTTCCCCGGGGCCTTCCCAGGGGTCAGAAAGGATGTTTCAGATCCCATTACCGCAGTTTCAGTAAAAAGACAAGGGGATCAGTAACTGAGTGAGCTTCCAGCTGTCTCCTCACGGACTACCCTCTGGCTTCTCTTGCTTGCTTTTCCAGCCTGATTTTTTTCTGCAAAGCATATGGAACTCATGGGTGAGTCCTCCCCAGTCTCCCCGCCCGGCGGGCCACCATCCATCCATCCGAGGCCACTTGCCAACGTGCCTTTGCCCTGCTCTCCGCTCCAGTCCCTCGGCCCCTGCCTGCCCCGCCCCCTGCTCCCCTTCTTCCCCTCCGGGCACAGCACACTGCAGATCCCGTCCCCGAGAACTGGAATAAAGTTTCCGGAGCACTTTGGCTCCGAGGTGACACCTTCGCGTTTCCCAGCCCCAGCGCAGAGGAGGGAGGACTCGCCTCCGGCACGACTCACCCGCCGAGGTGAGGTTGTCCGGGCCCTCCGAGGTGTTGCTGGCGTTGGGGCCGGGGGGCAGCAGCGAGGCTTGCAGGTCCATCCTGCCGCGGCCGGTGCCGGCTCCCGAGCGCCCACGCAGGCTGCGGCAGCGCCCCCCGTCCCCGTCCCGGAGCGCGCGCCCCGAGCCCCGCGGCCGCCAGGGGGTCCTCGGCGGTCTGGCAGCTTCGGCCGCCTCCGAGCCCCGCGCCGCTCCCCACTCACCCCCTCCTTCCCCGGCTCCCACTGACATCACCTAGACACATTAACATTCGGAAGCAGATGCACATTAACCTCTTCAGTCCCGAGCGGCAGCTCCCGCGTCTGCCCGCGGGCAGGGCCCGGCTCCGGCGGCCCAGCGGGGGGTGGGGGGGGCTTCCCTCCCACGGGCTCCGGGGAGCGAGCGTGCTTCCCGCTTCCCGGGAGCATCCAGCGCTCTGCGGAGGCAAACGAGGGGAGCGAGCTCCTCCGGAGGAATGAGCCTGGCCTAGTCCCCAACCCCGGCTATGGGGGGCTGGGCCACGGGCCAGGCGCCGGGGCTGACTCTTCCCAGATGGAAAGCTCAGACCACAGCAGGCGCGTCCCCCAGGCCACCCTCGGCTCCTTCCCAGTGCCCCGAAGGATTCCAACCATCCCCCTGGCTAGACCGCCGGCGTCTCCAGAAGCGGACTTGGACTTGTCTGCAGCTGAGCTGCTGACCAGCACTCAGAAGTGACGCAGGTCACTCTGTGCTGGGGATGGCCAGGGTCTTAGGGACCAGAAGGGGACAAACTGCCCTCTGCGCAGAACCGAGGACCAAGCTTGCAGAGATTCTATTTTTCTAATTGCTCTGCGGTCCTCGAGATTTTACCTGGGACTCCTCAAGACAAATTTCAGAGGATAGGCCCCCACCTAAAGTTGTCAACCAGGAACAGCCTTAGAGGGCAAAGCACTGAGTGAATTCTTGGCCTAGGTGTCCTGCTGCCGGCCTCCAGTGCCCTCACAGCCAAGAACTGCCATCACACCTACCACCTGCCTCCCAGAGCAGCAGGCTCAAAGTAACCACAGCCTGATCCCTATACACTTCTTCAGTCTTATTTATTAGTGGGTTTCATCCAGCAAATATTTATTGAACACTTACTACTTGCCAAGCACTGTTCTAGGTTCTGTAGTGAAAAAACCAATAAGGGGTGCCTGGGTGCTCAGTCGGGTGAAGTGTCTAAGTCTTGATCTCAGCTCAGGTCTTGATCTCAGGGTTCTGAGTTCAAGCCCCATGTTGGGCTCCATGCTGGGCATGGAGCCAACTTAAAAATAGATAAATGAATAAAAGATAAAGTCTCTGAGTCCTTAGCCTCATGGAGATTACATTCAAATTGGGGTGAGGTGGAGGGGGGATAGAAAATATACAAAAAATTAAAAAGAGGTTGGTGACCAGTGCTATGGGAAACTTGAAGCAGGGTGAGGAGGCCAGGTAATGCCCAGGGGAGGTGGAGGTTGCTTTTTACACAGGAAGGCCTCTCTAGGAAGTGTTTTAGGAAGAGTCCTGAAGGAGGTGAAGAAGCATGCTTGGAAATATCTGGAAGAAGAACATTCCAGGCAGTAGGAATAGTGAGTGCAAAGGCCCTGAGGCAGGAGTGTGCTGAGCAGCTTTGAAGAATTTTATTAGAGCAAAGAATGATAGTACTGGCTATTACAGAGCAAAGGAAGATTAACAGGTGACATCAGAGAGGAAACAGCAGGAAGGGCAGATTCAGTTAGGCCTTGCCAGCCATTGTAAAGACTTTGATTTTTCTTTTAGGTGGAATGGGAGTCACCAGAGAGTTTTCAGTTCAGGAGGGACATGATCAAACATGTTGTAAAAGGATCAGTCTGGGAGCACCTAGATGGCACAGTCCATTGAACGTCCAGCTCTTGCTTTAGGCTCAGGTCATGATCTCAGGGTCATGAGATCAAGCCCCTCGTTGAGTTCTGCACTCAGTGTGGCATCTGATTGGGATTTTCCCTCCTTCTGCCCTGCTCACTCCTGTTCTCTCTCTCAAATAAATAAATAAATAAATAAAAGCATCTTTTTAAATTTTTATTTTATTTTTAAAAATATTTTATTTATTTATTCATGAGAGACACAGAGAGAGGCAGAGACATAGGCAGAGGGAGAGGCAGGCTCCATGCAGGGAGCCCGATGTGGGACTCGATCCTCGGACCCGGGATCACACCCTGAGTTGAAGGAAGATGCTCAACCACTGAGCTACCCAGGCATCCCCATACATCCTTTTTTTAAAGAAAGAGAGAGAGCACAAGTGGTGGGGGTGGGGGGACGTGTCAGAGGGGGGAGAAGCAGACTCCTCGATGAGCAGGGAACCCCATGTGGGGCTTGACCCCAGGACCTTGAGATCATGATGTGAGCCCAAGGCAGATGCTTAACTACTGAGCCACCCAGGCACCCCTAAAAGAAAAAAATAAATCTTTAAAAAAAAATCAGTATGCTGCTGGATAGCAATTGAAAAGTTATTTTAGCTTGCGTTCCCTTGAAAGCAGAGCCTGAGCACATGAGCTTTTCTGAGACATGACCCAAGAGGCAGGCATGAGGGAGTAGGGACAATGAGACAGAAAAGGAGAAAAAGCCAACCCAAGGATACATTATTAATGTCACTGCTGTGGGCAGCAGGAGCTTGAATTCACCAGGATCCTTGAAAAGTGCACAGACCGTTATCCAGAATTATGTATCTGAAGGATGGAAAGCAAGAACGTTTATCTGATTACTCTTTCCCCTATTTATTGAACATTGCCCCTGGGCTATTAAGTCTGCATTTCTGGGTTCATGGGTAAAGCAGGCTCCTATAGCATTAAGTGTTGATGGTGCAGAGAGCAAAGAGATGTGCAGCTCACACTTGAGGCAAGAAGCAAATAAATCTTGTGCTGGAACCAAAAAGACTCCAACAGCATTGAGATCCAGGGCAGAAGGCAAGCAGGTACGAGGTGTGCACAAGAGGCAAGACACTATAGGCACAGGATCAGCTGAGCTCACATACAACTGTCTGCTGCCTGGAGCTGAAGTCAGAGGTGGCGGGGGAAATGTGATGTGGGTCCACATCAAAAAGCATCCAAAATAAAAGGCTACTGCAATAATCCAATTGAAAGAGGATGGTGTCTCAGATCAGGAAGGAAAAGGTGGGAAGAAACGGTGGGCTTCTATACATTATACAGAGCACAGAGGGGTTGCTGAAGGGTTGGATGAGACATGTGAGCAAAAGAGGGATCAGGGTGCTGCCCAGCTTTGGGGCCCAAACAACTAGAAGAATGCAGCTGTCACTTACTGAGATAAGGATGTCTGTGGGAGGAGAAGATTTGGAGGAGAAATTAAGAGTTCTCTTTTGCATCTGTTACATTGGAGATGCCTATTAACATCAGAGTGGAAAAGTTGGATGGTAGACAGGTCTGAGTCGGAAGTTCAAGAGAGGGGTCATACCTGGAGATATAGCGTTGGACTGATGACCCTGGATGAGCTCACCCAGGGAGTGCAGGTGAATATGGAAGAGTTGTGAGGACTTGGCCCTGGGTGGGGAAAATGAGCATCGTGACCCACTATTTCCTCTTCTTCCACCTGCCATGGTCTTCCCACCTCCATCTATTTATCCATCCACCCACACATCCATCTATTCATCCATCCAATAAATAATTCTTGAGCCCCTGCTATGTACCAGGCACTGTCCATACAGTAAAGAAAAACAAACAAGTGCCTGGTATCAGTGAGCTTCAACTTAAGTGGGGTGAGGCAGATAATAATGAGCAAGCTAATAAGTAAACAAGAT
Source organism: Canis aureus (assembly GCF_053574225.1). Lineage (NCBI taxonomy): Eukaryota > Metazoa > Chordata > Mammalia > Carnivora > Canidae > Canis > Canis aureus. The sequence goes on from NC_135621.1 coordinate 27,255,662, forward strand.
GTCCTTTTCATGGTTGAGATCCAGACGAGCACAGGTAACTTCATCAGGAAAGGATTTAAGTGTTTATAAAAAGACATGGCTCCAAAATTATGCCTCCCCTTCCACCATCTGCACTAGCAAAATGACTCTGCCTGACTGGAGGAATTTAAACCATGACCAAGCAGCAAGGGCAGGTTTGCATCATTCTAGCTTTCGCACACTGGGGTGGGGTGGGGGTGTCCACAGTGGCAGCTACACAGGCTGATTACTCATTGTGGTAGGTGTCACCAAGGGAATGAATGGGGTGCTGGGAGTGATGGCTTCTTCAGTGACTGGGCTCCTTTGGTGACAAGATCCTTTAGGGAGGAGAGTTAAGGATGACTTCTTAGAGGAGGCATTTGGGTGGAATCTTCAGCATCCATTCATCACAAATGATTAATTTAAACCAGCCACAGCAGTCTCATTCCCCTTGGCAGTGACCCTGTTAGGAATGAGCATGTCTACTGGTTGCCCATGTGCACCTTTCAAATCCTCTTGGTCATACTTCGTTTATATTCCATTCATTGTTGCAGTGACCCATTCTGCATGATCCCTGACCATCTTCAGGTACAGGTACAGGTACAGGTGTGACCTGTTGGGGCTGTGTCTCAGGCCTGCACTGTGTGCCTTTTACCCTCTGTCCTGGATCCTCTCTGCTGCTTTCACAACTTAGAATATGGGGACCCAGGAAAGGGCCTGTGTGTGAGCAACCCAGAAATGCAGGGAGTTAGCAATCCTTAGTGGGAACTAACCACTGGGAGGGTGGAAGCCGTAAAAAGATCCTTTTCTACCACCACCCCCCCACACACACACACACACACAACGGTCCTGAGACACATTTCATAATGCTTCTCAGCAATCCCATGGGATAGAGCATCTGGTCTCTTATAGTGGTGGTCAACTTGACATCCCTACATGGTGCTCCCTGCTCCTCTGCTTTGCTCCTCTGTCCTCACTTCTGATTCCTAGAAATACACTTTCCAGTCAAACACCCAGACTCCTACTTTGTCCCTGGCTCTGTTTTCTGGGAACCCAGGACTAAGACATGTGGCCCATTGTTACCAAAATTAAAAGGGAAGAGTATCAAGATGGGAGGCATTTGGCAAAGTGTTTCTTTTTCTTACAAAGAGGACACAGAAAGAGATGGTCCACTGTGTCCTCTGACCTTCACGGTGCCTGGACATGACATCTGGATCACTTGCAGCTATTTCTAGTACTTGCAGCAGTTGAAAGTATCCTCATTGATTGAATCAATGAGGGTGTCAGGAAAATACAGAATAAACTCACATAAGGAAGTGGAGGAGCATTTAATAAAGGGACTATTTACCAAGGTTTGAACACAGTTAAGGGAAATGAGAAGTGATGGTGGAGGAGTGCCCTGGGGAAGCAGCAGCAGGAAGCCATGACCACTCTTCAGCCCGAAGGCCAAGAGGCAGGGAGCAGTTTTCAGAGAGAGTTGTCTCAGGAGCTGTGGCCTTTGGTCAAGGAGGCCACCAACCCAGAGCAACTTAGCTAAGAAGGATCCAGAGGAAGAAACAACCTGACCTCACTGATCTCTGCCTGTTGGTATCCAGACTGGGGTGGATAAGAGTAGAAAGTGGATTTGAAGGGGCAGATAGAAAGTCAGCCCACTGACCCAGGGAGAGGCATTAGAGCGGAGACAAGCTATTTAATATACATCATTTTGTTATTAATCCTTGAAATAGCTAGGTATTTAATTCTCCTCCTTAGATAGATGAGGAAGTGGAACTCTACAGGTCGGGTTTTCTGGAACCAGACTCTGGGATGGAGATGGGGTGCAAAGTGTTTACTTTCCTCGGAAGGGAGAAAGGGTTGTACATTGGGAAGAGGAGACACAGATTGTGAGGCAGGCCCGACAAGGGCTCTACAGCCCTGTGGGAAGCTCCAGGTACAGCTGTCCCGTGTTGAGTGAACATGGCAGGGCCTTGGTCTACCACCCTGTCCAGTAGCATGGCCAGGACCCACTCAAAGAAGAATGTGAACCCCGCTGGAAAGCTGTGGCTGACCCTGAAGGGGCCAAGCACTGTCAGCTGCACCACACTCCTCTCCTCATCCGCCTGTTCGTTTGGGCATGGTGCAAGCAAGAGAGTCCAGGCTGATTCCATAGGACACAGCTTACCCCAGGTGCTGAGACTCAGAGCTTTACAGTCAATATCACCAGAACACCCTGACAAGGCCATGCTGAACAGATTTTTTTATTTACTCTCCTCTCAGCCATCTGGCTCTGAATGGTTGCTCAGCCCTGCCCAAGCATAGTCATGAAGAAGATCAAGTCTACATACAATGATAAACCCTTTTTTCTCTCATCTATGTGTCCCCACTACCATGCCCTACCCAGGATACCCCAGGGTTTGGTGTCCCTCCCTGACTCCCCCAGTGCTTATATCCCTTGTCCTGTACTTTCAGGGCTTGGGTGCCATCTGCATATTTTGAAGGCTTGCTGGGGCCACTGCATAGGATTCCACTTGTTTCCCTCATTTCTGCCTTGCCTCTTCCTCTACCCTCTCCACCAAACAGCAGGAGTATTCTTGTTCAGATATAAATTTCATTACCCTACTCCACTGTTGAAAACACTTCAATGGCTCTGAACTGCTTTCAAAATAAAGTTAAACTCCTAACAGAAAGTAATGGACATGGCATTTGGTGGGGTGGGGGGAGGTTACCCAGAAGTTGATCCCCCAGAAAATCCAGACCTTAAGAGATTCTTTGGAAGGAGAAGTACCAGCATCTCTAAACAGATGCTGGCAGGGCAGGAAAACTGGCAGTTGAAGTGGGCTTCCTTATTTCAGTGGGGATGTAGGCCCTGGGGCTATAGAAATCAAGTAGCAACACTTAATTCCCAGAGGAAAGTGGGCCTGGTTACTATAATGGGCAGGGCCAGTGGAGTTACTGGGATGTCTGGCCCTACAGAGACTGATGTGGCAAATCAATCATGGACTCTCTAAAACCAAAACATATGAGTAGCTTATTCACTAAGTCTCTATTTGATTTGTCTATCTGAAAAAAACAAAAAAACTACTGGTTTGGTAAACTGAAGTCTGACTTTTGCTACCCGGATTGACAGCACAGTCTCTGACCCAATTCCCAAACCTGAGTCAGTCACTGACCAACGCCCTTAGAAGAAGTGGAAGCTGGATAGATACTCCCAAGAAGCGATGCTGCAATAACATGACAAGTAACATGACAAGAGGGACCTAAAGCCATCTACTAGGGTAACTGTGAACAATGAAAAATTTAATACTCAGTGATTATCAGGCTCTGAGCTAACTTAATTCCTGGCAACCCAGAACTCCAGGAAGTTCTACTGGCCAGAGTAGAAGTTGAAGTGGATCAAGTAATAGGTGGAGTTTGACTAGTAAGACTTCTCAATAGGCTGTGTGGATCTCCCTGCCCTTAATTATATAGCTGGAATAGATATCCCCACCCATTTGGCAGAATTACAGTATTGGCTCTTGGATTGGCAGAGTAAGGGATTTGAGGATGAGAAAAGTCCATGGAAATCTCTTCTTACCAAGTGATAAGCCAAAAGCAATATCGCACCACTTGGGGAATTGAGGAGATTAATAATATCATCAAGGCCTTTAAAGATGCAGCGGTGGTGATTTTATCACATTCCCACTCTACTCTCAGTTTGGCCAGTGAAGAAGCAGATGGGCCTTGGAGAGTGACAGCAGATTACCATAAACTTAATACATGGTGACTCCAATTGCAGCTGCTATTTCAGATGTGGTATCATTGCTGGAGAAAATAAATACAGTCCTAACATCTGGTGTGCAGTGAGTGATCTGGCAAATGCTTTTTCCTCTATTCCAAAAAACAGAAAGATCAGAATCCTGCATTTATTTGATAGGGTTATCAGTGTACCTTCGCCATTCTGCCACAGGACTTCGTTGTTTGTCCTCTTTTTTTTTTTTTTAATTTTTTTATTTATTTATGATAGTCACAGAGAGAGAGAGAGTGAGAGAGGCAGAGACACAGGCAGAGGGAGAAGCAGGCTCCATGCACCGAGAGCCCGATGTGGGATTCGATCCCGGGTCTCCAGGATTGCGCCCCGGGCCAAAGGCAGGCGCTATCCCGCTGTGCCACCCAGGGATCCCTCTTTTTTAAAGGTTTTATTTTTTAAAGATTTTATTTATTTATTTGAGGGAGAGAGAGAGAGAGAGCACAAATGGGGAGAGGGGCAGAGAGGGAGAAGGAGAAGCAGACTTCACACTGAGCAGGAAGCCAGTTCCACCCTAGGACCCTGAGATCAGGACCTGAACTGAAGTTAGATGCTTAACCGACTGAGCCACCCAGGTGCCCCTAAGGTTTTATTCTTAAGTAATTTTTACGTAAACCCAATCAATGTGGGGCTCAAACTTACAACCCCGAGATCAGGAGTCACATGCTTCACTGACTGAGCTAAGCCCTTTGTTGTATCTTTTGACCACTCCAGTTCTCAGACTTTGAACACTTCATTACACAGGACCTTATGCTATTCCAGTATGTTAATGACACCATGCTCTTGGGGTCTAGCGAGCAGAAAGGATCGGGTGCCCTAGGTGGCTATGATATAAATCCCATGAAAAGAGAAAGGCCTGACATCTCAGTAAAAAGTTTTGTGTCCAGTGTTCTGAACACATCATGATTTTCCCTCCAAAGGAAAGAACAGTTTACCTGACATCCGTTACCATAAAAGAGGGGCCCTCAGAGGCACACAGCTGGAGAAGGAACAGTGATTCCCCAATGGGGAGGGAGCAGAGTGGTCCTAGGATCATAAAACTAAGTCTCTTTGGTTGGACCTCTATTGGACCTGGTGTGCCTTGAGCACAGGGACTGTGATTCTTACCCTAGTGTCAGACACAGCTGCCATGTCAGTCAATGGATTCTGAGTACATCCCAGGTCTCCTGCTGCAGGCTGATGCTTCCCATTTAGATGTTGACATTGCATCCTGCATTTTTCCTTCATATCTAGTCTCCACAATTGTAATCATACATCTATACATGTTTAAAAATATACATTATTTATTTGCATAGTTAGTTATTTAATGTCATCCACTCACTAGATTATAAATTCCATGAAGGCAGAGACCGTGCCAGGCACATAATAGATATTCAATAATGGTTGGATGAATAGGGATGCTGGAGTGGCTCAGTTGGTTAAGTGTCTGCCTTCAGCTTGGGTCATGATCCCAGGGTCTGGGATTGAGCCCCAGGGAGTCTGCTTCTCCCTCTACCTCTGCCCCCCCTTTGCTTGTGTGCTCTTTCTCTCTAATAAGTAAATAAAATCTTTAAAAAAGAGTTGGATGAATAAATGACAAATAGAGGAATATATGGGGAATCCTTGAGAACAGATGTGGGTGGAGGGAAGGGAGGCCAGCACAACCACTATTGGCCCTGCTCCCCTTCCCTGAGGCACCATTTAGCCCCAGCACATCATGGTCAGCCTGGCAGCAGTGGCCATGATGCCTGCAAGCAGGCAGTGGGCATCTCTCAGCTGCGAGCTGACCCTGAGGCCACAGTCAGGCTTTTCCTGATTGTGAGAAACACAAAGATCACCTTCAGGGATAGAGATTCATTGTAAGGATTCATGAAAATTGCAAGAGGGCAAGAGCAGCTGAAAGTAGAAATACTTTGCATGAAATCCTGACATGTCTACATCATAGATGAACCTTGAAAACATTATAGTAAGTAATGTCCTGACATTATAGGACAAATAACATATGATCCCACTTCTGTGAGGTGCCCAGAGGAGTTAAATTCATAGAGACAGAAAGTAGAATGGAATTTGCCAGGGGCTGGGGGGTGGGTGGAGAATGGGGAGTTGCTATTCACTGGGGACAGGGCTCCAGTTTGGAATAAATGAAAAAAAAACCTGTAGATGGATGGCGGCGATGGTTGCATAACCATGTAACTGTATTTAATGCCACTGAACACTTAAAAACAATTAAAGTAAAATGTACATTACGTATGTTTTACCACAACTTAAAAATATGCCAAATAGTTAAAAGGCGAAAAGGGTGTTCCATGCAATAAATCAGTTTGAGAGCTTTTATAGAATTTCAAAAACCTACTATAGATCATAGTCTTATTAAGTTGCAGTGCCTGTTGCATATTCAATTAGGGTTTTTTTTTTTTAAGATTTATTTATTTATTTGAGGGAGAGAGAGAGAGAGAGAGAGAGGGAGAGAGAAAGCATGAATGCAGGGCAGAGTGCCAGAGGGAGAGAGAGAAAGAATCCCAAGCAAACTCCCCACTGAACAGATAACCTTACATGAGGCTCAATCTCTTGACCCCAAGATCATGACCTGAGCTGAAATCAAGAGTCAGGCACTTAACCAACTGTGCCACCCAGGTGATCCTAAATATTTTTCCTTAATAAAGCATGGAAAAACTTGGGATGCATGGGTGGGTCAGTGGTTGAGACAAAACACAATGAGATACCACTTTATACCCACTAGGATAGTTTTGATAGAAACGACAGATAAGGGGTGCCTAGGTTCTTTAAAAAAAAAAAAAAACATGGAAAAACTAAAAACAGCACCACTACTTTGGGACCCAGAGATTCCAAGACATCAGGCTATTTGGAGGCCTGGGGCAGCAATGTAACATCTTTGGAAGAACAGCTTAAGGTAGATCACCTGCCTTCTTGTTGGGCACCCAGCCCTTGTGTTATCCAAGAAAGAGTTTGTTTTTCTTTTTAAAGATTTTATTTATTTATTCATGAGAGACACAGAGACAGAGTGGCAGAGACATAGGCAGAGGGAGAAGCAGGCTTCCTGTGGGGAGCCTGATACAGAACTTGATCTGGGACCCCAGGATCACGCCCTGAGCCAAAGGCAGACACTCAACCACTGTGCCACTCAGGTGCCCCTCCAAGAGAGAGTTTAATTTCTTTTTTCCTCTATCAAGTATTAAGACACCAAGTCACCTCTTAGAACACAGGCACTGGGCAGCCCGGGTGGCTCAGCGGTTTAGTGCCGCCTTCAGCCCAGGGTGTGGTCCTGGAGCCCTGGGATCGAGTCCCACATCGGGCTCCCGGCATGGAGCCTGCTTCTCCCTCTCCCTGTGTCTCTGCCTCTCTCTCTGTCTCTGTGTCTCTCATGAATAAATAAATAAGTAAGTAAGTAAATAAATAAATAAATAAATAAATAAATGAAATCTTAAAAAGAAAAGAACACGGGCACTGATCTGAGTTGCCTGTGACTAGGGACAAAAAGCTGCTTTACCTGCCAGAGTCATAAAAGTTGTATAGCTGCATTACAAAGAATGTTTAAGGCCTACTTTCCTTAAAACAGGGGCCATTTAATATTTGCCATGGGTGCCAAGACAATTCAGTGAGGGAAAGCACAGGCCTTTCAACAAGTGACACTGGGACAATTGGATATACACACACAAAAATGAAGTTGAATGCCTACCTATACAAAAATTAACTCAAAATGTATCATAGACCTAATGGAAAGAACTAAAAATATAAAGCCCTTAGGAGAAAATATAGGGGTAAATCTTAATGACCTAGGGTTAGACAAAGCCTTCTTAGATATGACACTAAAAGCAATACAGAAGAAAAAATAGATAAATTGGACTTCACCAGAATTTAAAACTTCTGTGCTTCAAAGGTGTCATCAAGAATGTAAAAAGGCAACCCATGGCATGGGAGAAAAAATATTGCAAATCATCTATCTGATAGGAAAATTGAATTTAGAATATAAGAACTCTTACAACTCAATGAAAAAAAGACAAATAATCCAATTAAAGAGTAAGCAGGAATCTGAATATACATTTCTCTAGATAAACAAGTAGTCAATAAGCACATGAAAAGATGCTCAATACTACTAGCTATTAGGGAAATGCAAATAGAAATCACAATGAGGATGTATTTAATGCCACTGAATTGTATACTTACAAATAGTTAAAATGATAAAGGTTATATAGAATATATATGTGTGTGTATATATATATATATATATATATATATATATATATATATGTTTTTTTATATTACCACAATTTAAAAAAACACAATAAGATACAGCTTTTTACCCAATAGGATAGTTATAATAGAAATGACAGATAAGGGGTGCCTGGGTGGCTCAGTCAATTGAGCTACTGATTCTTAGTTTTGGTTCCGGTTGTGATCTCAGTGTCATGAGATGGAGCCCCGCATCAGGCTCCACACTTGGCAGGGAGTCTGCTTGGGACTCTCTCTCCTTCTCCCTCTGCCCCTGCCCCCTGTGCTCTCTAAAAAGATTAACAAATAAATAAATAAGAAATGACAGATAATAAGCATTGGCAAGGCTGTGGAGAAATTGAAAACCTCATACATTGTTGGTAGAAATATGAAATAGCTCAGCCACCTTGGAAAACAGTTTAGCATTCCCTTAAAATGTTAAACATAGAGTTACCATGTGACCCAGCAGTTCTTCTGGGTCTATACCCAAAAGAAAATAAAAACATGTTCATAGAAAAACCTGTCCCCAAATGTTCATGGCAGCATTATTCATAATAGCCAAAAACTGGGAAACAATCCAAATGTCCATAAATTAATCGGATAAATAAAATGTGGTGTATCCATACAATAGATTCTTTTCAGCCATAAAAAAGAATGAAGTAATGGGGCACCTGGGTGGCTCAGTTGGTTAGGTGTCCCACTCTTGATTTTGGCTCAGGTCGTGATCTCGGGTCATAGGAGTTCATGGAACTCCTCATTAGGCTCCATGCTCAGTGTGGAGTCTGCTTGTTCCTCTCCCTCTCCCTGTGTCCCTCTCCCTACTGGCATACTCTCTCCAATAAATAAATAAATAAATTAATTAATTAAAAAAGATGAAGTACTGATTTATGCTACAACATGAATAAACCTTGAAATTGTTATGAAAAATGAAAGAAGCCAATGTGTGTAAAGACTACACATCTTATGACTCTATGTGAAATGCCCAGAATAGGCAAATCTATAGAGATACAAAGTAGATTAGTGATTTCCTGAGGAGGAGGTAGGGGAAAGAGAGTGACAACTAATGGGTAGGAGTCCTTTTACGAGGTGATGAAAATATTCTAAAATTAGTTGTGGTGATATTTGCACCACTGAATATTGTAAAAATTCTAAAAATTACTGAGGGGCACCTGGCTGGCTCAGCCGGTATAGCATGTGACACTTGATCTCAGGGTAGTGAGTTCAGACACCACGTTGGGCATAGAGCTTACTTTAAAAATAACTGACTAAGGGGGTGCCTGGGTGATTCAGTTGGTTAAGCATCCAACTCTTTTTTTTTTTTTTTTTTTTTAAGATTTTATTTACTTATTCATGAAAGACACAGAGAGAGGCAGAGACGGGGAGAACCAGGCTCCTCTCAGGGAGCCCGATGCAGGGCTCAATTCTCGGACCAGGATCACACCCTGAGCCAAAGGCAGACGCTCAACCGCTGAACTACCCAGGAGTCCCAGCATCCAACTCTTTATCTCTGCTCTGGTCTTGGTTTCTGGGTCATGAGTTCAGACCCCGTGTTGGTTTCCACGCTAGGCATGAAGCCTACTAAACAAAACAAAACAACCCAAAAAACTAAATAAATATTGAATTGTACATTTGAAAAGGATGTATTTTATGGTATGTGAATTATATCTTAATATATTTGTTTTTATTTTTTATTTTTATTTTTATTTTTTTTTAATATATTTGTTTTTAAAAGCGTTGGGGCATTAGGTGTAGGAAGCGCCGAGAAATACACAGTGCCCTCTCCTGTCCTCAGGAAAAATCTCTACTCTCTGTCTTCATGCCCTGTCTCCTGGGAACCTCCAGCTACATCTTGCCAACCTTTTAGAGGAGGGGAACCATTGGCAACCACCTTGAATGCTCTTTGCTGAAAGGGACTTTCTGGGAACGCCTCTGACACCTGAACTGCAGTGTGAAGTTGGGTCGCGGCTGGATCTGCTGACGATGCTAGAGTCATTGATTTGGGTGAGTTTTCACTTTGGCTCTGCTGCAGACTTGCTGTGTCATCCAGTAAGTCCCCGACCTGCTCGGTGCCAAATGGTAACTAGAGTAAAATGGGCCTGCCTTGGGATTCTCCTTGCTGTAGATTTTATATATATTTTGAAGCAAAGTTATAGGAACATTTAAACAGCTTTTTAATTTTTTTTTTTTAACCCATATGCCTTATCTTAGGTAACCCAGTGGAACAGATGTGGTCCCCAGTGGCAGATGTGAGCCATCCAGCTGGCAGGGTAGAGCTGGGCCCCAAGCCTAGGCTCCCTGCGTCTCTGACTCCAAATTCTCCACTCATTCCTCTCCATGGGGCCCCCATGTGATGACACATTCTTTCTACTTCCAGAATGCCGTTTGAGAAAACAACTTAACTTTCAACTGGTCTCAACTCCTTGAAGATGGCCCCTCCCTGGTCACCCTCCCCACTCAGATGTATAGCATCTGGGTCCTGATTTCACCCAACTGAAGGGGGCTGGGCTGACTGCCCCATGACACTGAGGAAATGTGTGCAGAAAGGACAGAGATGGACGTGGAATGAGAATTCAGTTCTTTTTTTTTTTTTTTTCATTTTATTTTATTTTAAAAAAGATTTTATTTATTTATTCATGACACAGAGAGAGAGACAGGCAGGCAGAGGGAGAAGCAGGCTCCATGCAGGGAGCCCGATGTGGGACTCCATCCCAGGGCCCCAGGATCACACTCTGGGCTGAAGGCAGCACCAAACCGCTGGGTCACTGGGGCTGCCCTATTTTATTTTATTTTTTTTATTTTATTTTATTTTATTTTATTTTATTTTATTTTATTTTATTATTTTATTTTATTTATTTTATTTTATTTATTTTATTTTATTTATTTTATTTTATTTTATTATTTTATTTTATTTTATTATTTTATTTTATTTTATTATTTTATTTTATTTTATTATTTTATTTTATTTTTTTATTTTTTTATTTTATTATTTTATTTTATTTTATTTTATTTTATTTTATTTATTTATTTATTTTAGAGATTGAGAGAGTGAGAGAGCAAGCATGAGATGGGGAGGGTCAGAGGGAGAAGCAGGATCCCCTCACCCCCCCCCAGGAGGCAGCTCACCATGTGCTGGATCCTGGCACTCCCAGACCATGATCTGAGTCAAAGGCAGACATTTAACTGACTTAGCCACCCAGGCACCCTGAGAATCCATTTCTTTTTAGAAGAATTTTAATCCTTAATTTTTTCTTATGGCACACAGGACCCTTCATGATCTGGCCTCTGCCCACCTATCAGGCCTCTTCTCCAACCACTCCTCTTTTCACTGTATGCCCAGTGTCTTATTCAAGTATCTTCGTGGTTCCAGAAAGAACTGCATGCTCCTACAACTTTTGTACACGTTGACCCCTTGGATCTTTGGCCCCTTCCCTCCCTTCCACTCCCTACACTCCTCCACCCAACATCCAGCCTGGCACACATTGCAGCAAATGCTGCTGCTGCTCTCCACGGTGGCTTCACAGGCCAGTGCACCCACCCCGCAGCTGTTATGAGGGTTGGCTTCAAGGACTCACTGCTACCCCAGCTGTCTCTCCTTGGGTGGAGAACCATTCTTGGCTGACAGGAACCTCTTTGCCAAGGTGGTTACCACCCCTGTCAGCCAGCAGGCAGCCAAAGCCTGGAGCAGGAAAGGGAAGGGGAACCGCTCCACCCCCGGCTATGCCCAGAGCCCACCCCCAGCCCTCGGGAGCAGGCCGAGGCTGGAGTGACCTGACACTTCCTTCTCGCAGCTCCTCCCTCACTGACCGGCTTCACTCCTCTCTCAAGGCTACTTTCCTTCCCCAAACCCCGGCGCCCAGATCCCCGCCCTCACATTCCATTGTAATTAAGGATTTTCTCAGTGTCTCCCAGACTAGACTCTGCGCTTCCTGAAGGCCGGGATAGCGTCCCTATTTATTTTGGGGGACCAGGCAGAGAGCAGGTGCTCCGTGTTGAACTCCATCCAGCTTCTAAGAGGTTGTAAATAGCACAGCAGGAGATTGGGCACCGGCCCTGCCTTCTTGCCTTTCTCTCTCTCTCATTTCCTCCCCGCTGGGATCCCTTCCTAACTGCCCCCCCCTATTCTTCCCTTACCTCCCCTACGTGACAAAGAGATAGACTCCCCCTGCCCAAGTTTTCTTGCAACTTGGGTTTGAAAGAAAGAGACTGGCAGAGCTGGAAGAGAGGGCCGGGCTGGCCACAGGGCCGGGCCCTCCCTGGCAGAGGTGAGGCAGTTAGGGGCCGAGGCAGCTCTGAGCTCAGCCCCCAGGGGACCCATCGCAAGAAAGCACCTCCAGCCTGGGGGGGGTGGGGGGAGGGCTTTCCTGATCACTGCTCGTGACTTTTCCTCACGCTTTCTTTCTGTACTTCTTCATAAATGCTCCAGGAGCCTCGGTGTTCCCACTTTCTCATTCATTCCCACCCACTCGGTGGCACCAACCCACGTCACCGGAGGAACGTCTTCTTCCAAGGCTTATTAACTTTCCAGGCAGGCAGCATCCAGCTCACGTCCGAGCTGAGTCAGTGCATCTGGGCTGGCGCGGGAGGGAGTCTGCGCGGGGCTGACTCAGATGCAGCCGGTGGGGCCTAGCCGAGGTCCTCTCCAGCCGCGCGCCGGGTCACAGGGCCCGGCCCCGCTGCTCTGCGGAGGGGCTCAGCCCGGGCTAAGTGGGCTACGGCTCAGGGCTAGGCTCGCCTCGCTCCCCGCAGCCCACCTATAAAGCACGCCTACTGTTAGGGGGGCCCCACGTCCCTTCTCCTCGTTCCCGTCCCCTTTGGAGACCCAGCAGCCCCGGAGCTGCCAAAGAGGCACCTCAGAGCAGGGGCATAGTAACTGACCCAGTAACCACGCTCATTGGGCCAGGGCTGGGCACGTGACCGGTCAGAGCCAATGAGAGGCTTGAGACTCGCTTTAAAAGTCTGGCTCAGCGGTTTAGCGCCGTCTTCAGCTCAGGGCATGACCTTGGAGACCTGGAATCGAGTCCCACTTCAGGCTCCCTGCGTGGAGCCTGCTTCTCCCTCTGCCTGTCTCTCTCTCTCTCTGTGTCTCTCATTAATAAATAAATCTTAAAAAAAAAAAAAAAAAGGCCTGGATGGAGGGGTCACCTGGCTGATTTCATTCATCCAGCACGGGACCCTTGATCTTCGGGTGATGAGTTAAAGCCTCAGGTGTAGAGTTTACTTTTTAAAAAATGAAAAAATAAAAATTCTGCGACGAAGACACTCATTCGTTTTTACTGAACTCTAAACTCAAGAAGATGTGGGGGGTTAGAGCTGCTGGCTCCAGCTTGATACCATGTGAAACCTGAGAGGGAAGCCATCCGTGTAGAAGAGAGAGAAATGGTGAGAAAACTGAGTTCTGATTATTTCCTGGAGCGCTGAATCCAGCCATACCTGAAGCTAGAATAATGCACTTTTGAACTTCTGTGGATCAATATACCCCTTTGTAGAGGGTTGAATTTTTTTGCCACTTGTCACTAAGCAATACTAATATTTATTACCACATGTAACTAATTCTAAGACCTACACCCCACACCCCACACCCCACACCCGCATACACACATTTTAACATCTCTGATGTTAGGAGTGTAGTCCTAATAGAGCCATCATTGTTTGCAAATTTGAGAGACTGAGCACAGCTGTTCATAGTGTTTTCACCCCAACTGAGTTAAATGCTGTGCTGGTACTGCATGTACTGAATTTAATGCTGTTTCAAATATCTTCAGAAAAAATCATGTTGTGATTTAGCATTCAGATAAAAAAGGGATTATGTGATGAGAAAGGCAGGGATGTGGGAGCAAGGAGTGAAACTGATATTAGTGAAACCAAGTTTTCTCTTTGAAGGAATGATGGCTCTTTTCTTACAAAGCAACAGCAAGTGCTTCACAGAACCGGAGACAGGAAGGCAAACCATGAGTGGAAGTTTTGTTCCTAAGATATGGGTGAAAAGATTGGCTGTCATACATCAAGTGATGCAGGAGAGATTGTGAATCTCACAGAAGTGATTAGAGGAATTTCAAAGCAACAAGTCACTGTGACTGGCTTACGGCTTGTCCCAAGACTATGGGTAGGATGTGTTGTCATAACACAGTTGGTGTGGTTTCTTTCTTGGTACATCTTTTAACCACTGGAATACATTATCACTCCCTGCTTGCAAAAGTTCTGTTAAAGTCACTGGCTCAAGGTCACATACTGGTTACCATCAGATTTAGGCCACAGCTTTAAATTCTTTATTGTAATTCTCCTTAGTCTCTGTAGTGTGGGGAAAGAGACAACAGGTGAGAAAGAGAAACACCTCTGGCTTGGGCCCCTTGGAAGGGACCAGGCCCAAGAATCCAGATCCTGACCCACACCAGAGTCTAAGACCTTCTGACCCCCGGCCCCCTCCCCGCTGAGAGGGAAACCATTTTTGTAAAAGAGAGAGAAATGGTGAGATAACTGAGTTCTGATTATTTTCTGGAGTCCTGAATCCAGCCATACCTGAAGCCCCCAACAGAGCTGGGAGTGAAGGGACACCTGAGAAAGAACTTCCACTCTCCCTTGGTGTGTCTCAGAAAGCTGGGCCTCATAGCAGGGCTGGGGCCCCAGATTGTTACAACAGGAATGTTTTGCCTAATTGGCACATGACAAGATTCAGAACTCAGGGACACCCAGGAAATCACCTAAGGTCACCTGCTAGCAGGGCGGAGCCAAGCTGTGAAACCAGGCTTATCTTTCCACCAAGTTGCCCTGCCTTTCTCTACTGTGAGTGCCTGCTTTATTACTGCTATCACAAGGTACATGTTGTTCACCTGCAGGGAGCTGGTACCATTAGTGGGATGTAATCATTTAGCTTGACTCTAATCAGTGTTTTTGCTGCCGCAGTTTTTACCACACTCTATACTTTTCTAGGAGTCAGGGGCAGTGGGGTATTGAGTATCCCCGTCTATTCAGACAAGAAAAAAAAATAACCAACTTAAGAATGAATCAGGGGATGCCTGGGTGGCTTAGTGGTTGAGTATCTGCCTTTGGCTCAGGTCGTGATCCCTGGATCCTGGGATTGAGTCCCACATCGGGGTCTCCGTAGGGAGCCTGCTTCTCCTTCCCCTTATGTCTCTGCCTCTTTCTCTGTGTGTGTCTACTGAATAAATAAATAAATCTTAAAAAAAAATATGAATGAATCGGTAGGGGCACCGGGTTGCTCAGTTGGTTAAGCGTCTGACTCTCGATTGCATCTCAGGTCTTGATCTCAGGGTCATGAGTTCAAGCCCCATAGCATAGTGTCTACTTTAAAAAAGTCTGTAGGATGGCAGCACATACAGGCATGTGAAAAATTACTTCAGAGCATTGCTCTAGTGGTGGAACTTTGGTAGGGAGAGAAACCAGTATAAGCTGTTCCATCAATACAGAGCTCAAAAGAACTACAGCTAATTGCTGGAGTCCTTATCTCTCCCTACTTTGTGATTTGCCTCCAAGTGTTGAGGGCTTCAAGCATGGCTCCATACAGAGATGTGAATGTGGCATGAAGATCCTGTTCCTTTCTTTCTTCATCTTTTACTCCTGCTTGTCATTCCTGGGCTTTATCTCCAACTCTTCGCTTGCTGCCTAACAGTAAGCCTACATTGTCTTTATAGTTTATGAAGTTAGAGAAGAAAGAAAGAGCATCTTTTCCCAAGGACTGCAGCAAAAGTCCCAGGGAGCCCTCTGTCTGGCCCAGTTAGGTTACATCTCTGTTCCAGGGTACAGAGAGCCCGATGTGGGACTCGATCCTGGGACCCTGGGATCACATCCTGAGCCAAAGGCAGTCGCTCAACCACTGAACCAACCACCCAGGCATCCCATGTCAGATCCATTTTCAATCTAGTTTTCTTCCTGGCCACAAGATGGTTGCAGCAGTTGTGGACATCACATCCAAATAATATCCTCAGTCTCTTTATCCTCAGACTCTCTCTGTGTCTCTCATGAATAAATAAATAAAATCTTTTTTAAAAAATGGATCTGACACGAAGAAAGGCAGAGAGAGATGCGAAAATCCCAGCACTTCTATGGCATTATTGAGCGTCTGATTTGCACTACTGGAGCCTGATCCACTGTTGGGTGGCACAATACATTCCTCTTTGCTTAAGATTATTTGAAGTTTTTCTTGTTATTTGAAGCCAGAAGCAGTCTAACCGAAACAGATCGACCCCAGTGTCCATGTTGCCGAGGGGGTGGCACACATAATGTCAGGTGGGTGTATTTTGTCAGCTTAGTGAAACTTCTGGAAAATAATCCACACCTATCCTTCAGAAATCCTTCAGTGAGTTGGAGCCCTCCTCTAATATATACTGCAGTGAGGTCACACAATCAAATTCTGACCGAAGTATCCCATACCCACTGAGCCACCCAGGTGTTGTGGTAGTTTTTATTTTTAAGGTTCACACAATGATATGCTGCCTACAAGAGACTCACTTCAGGTTTAGAGATGTAGGGTCGCCTGGGTAGATCAGTCAGTTAAGCATCCAACTTGTGATCTCAGGTCTTGATCTCAGGGTTGAGAGCTCATGCGCTGTGTTGGGCTTCACACTGGTTGTGGAGCCTACTTAAAAAGAGGGGAGCTGTCATAGTGGTTGAGTATCTGCCTTTGGCTCAGGTCATGTTCCTAGGGTCCTGGGATGGAGTCCCACATTGGGCTCCCCATAGGGAGCCTGTTTCTCCCTCTGCCTATGTCTCTGCCTCTCTCTGTTTGTCTCTCATGAACAAATAAATAGAATCTTTAAAAAAAAAAAGTATGCAAGTAAAGTGAGAGTGAAGAGATGAGAAAAGACATTTCCAAGAAAGCAGGGGTAGCTAAATTCATGTCAGACAAATAGACTTTAAGCTAAAATGATCACAAGAGACAAAAATTATTAATGTAACGATAAAGGGATCAATTCATCATGAAAATATAACAGTTGTAAATATTTATACGTCCAACATCAGAGCACCTAAATATGTAAAGCAAAGACTAATAGAGCAAAAAGAAGAAATAAGCAGCCAAACATTAATAGCTGGGGACTTTAATCCCACCCAGACTCTCAACAAGGCTAGACCATCCAGAGAATCAATAAGGAAACTGTGGATTTGAACAACTCTATGACCAAATGGACCAAATGGACCTGACAGACATGTATGATCATTCTATCCCACAACAGCAGAATACACGTTCTTCTCAAGCACACATAGAACATCTTCTGGGATGGTTCGTATGTTAGGTCACAAAACATGTCTCAATAAAGTCAAGAAGATAGAAGTTATATGAAGTATCTTTTTTTTTTTTTTAAGTAATCTTTACACCTAATGTGGAGCTTGAACTTACAACCCCAAGATCAAGAGTCACAGGCTCCACTGCGCCAGCCAGGCACCCCTAAGTATCTTTTCTGACCACAATGATATGAAACTAGAAATCAGTTAACAGGAAGAAAGCTGGAAAATTCACAAATAAAGCAGAAATTAAACAGCACTTCCCTGAACAACCAGTGGATCAAAAAAGAAACCAAAAGGGAAATTAAAAGAATCTTAAGACAAGGAAAAATGAAAGCACAACATACCAAAACTTATGGGATGCGGTAAAAACAGCCCTAAGAGGGAAGTGACTGTCTGTGGGGATGTGGAGAAAAGGGGACCCTCGTGCATTGTCAGGAATATAAATTGGTACGAGCACAATGGAAAACAGTATGGAAATCACTCAAAAAATGGAAAATAGAACTGCCCCAGATTCCAGCAATCTCACTTCTGGGTATATATCCAAAGGAAATGAAGTCACTATCTCAAAGAGGTCCTTGAACCACCCGTGTTTATTGCAGCATTATTTACAATAGCTGAGACAGGGAAACAACCTAAGTGTTGACAGATAATGGATGAAGAAAATGTAGGAAATAAAGAAATGGGATATTCCACAATGGAATGTTATTCAGCCATAAAAAGGAAGGGAATCCTGCCAATTTTGACAACATGGATGAACGTGAGGGCATTATACTAAGTGAAATAAGTCAAAGAATGACAAATACTGTACAGTCTCACTTCCATGTGGAATCTAAAAATATCTGAACTCATAAACAGAAAGCACATTGGAGGTTTCAGAGGGCAGCAGGGGTTGGGGCGAGGTGCAGGGAATGGATGAAAGTGGTCAAAGCATACAAACTTCCAGTTATAAGATGAATAAAAATTCTGGGGGCGCCTGGCTGGCTCAGTCAGGGCAGTGGAGGGTATAACCCTCTGTCTTGGGGTCATGAGTTCAAGCTCCATGCTAGGTGCAAAGCTTACATAAAAAAAATTTGTGTGTGTGTGGGGAGATGCCTGGGTGGCTCAGCGGTTGAGCATCTGCCTTTGGCCCAGGGCGTGATCCTGGAGACCCAGAATCGAGTCCCACGTTGGGCTCCCTGCATGGAACCTGCTTCTCCCTCTGCCTGTGTCTCTGCCTCTCTTTCTGGGTCTCTCATGAATAAATAAATAAAATATTTAAAAAGAAAAGACTTTAAAAAATGAACAAGATGAAACTCTAGTGCTTAGATATACACATCTGAGTGATAAAACTATAAACAGAAGGAAGTGATTTTGATAAAAGGTGACTTTGGAGGGAGTCAGGAAGACTTCCTTGGAATATGGAACATAGAAGGGCCATTGAGGAGCTTGACAAAGCACCATTTCTTGACCTGGAAGGTGGTTTCCAGGATATTTGCCTTATAATAATTCATTGTGCTCAGTGTTTATTGGGTGCGATTTTTTTTGTATCTGCACGTTATAATCAGAAAGGGTAAAAAAAAAGTAAACACTGTACATCTGGTCAGGTCACCCACTCTGCTTAAAATCCTTCAGTGGCTTAGACAAAGTCTAAGTTCTTAATCAAGGCTCACAAGGCTTTTGCAGATTTGGTCTGCCCTGAGTTGAGAGGGGAAGAGAATGCAAAACAGGCCATGCTGTCAGGACAGGGGCCGCAGGAAGTGAGACCTGGCCTGGGGCAGCCAAAAGAGAGGCCCAACACCCAGGAGGCCAGGATTGAACCCAAGGAGCTAGTTGCATGAAGATTAGCAACAGGGAAATGTTCCTCTCTGCCTCCTTGTGCTATAGTGTCAGTGAGAGAAATGGGAGCAACTCTTCCCAAGTGTGTGCCCCTCAGCATTCAGTGTGTCCTTCTTAGACTAGCTCCCTGGCTCTGTATTTTTTTGTCACCTGGTCACATCGTTCCATGATACAGTATTGAGAGGTTTTTTTTTTTTAAGATTTTATTTATGTATGAGAGACACAGAGAGAGGCAGAGACACAAGCAGAGGGAGAAGCAGGCTCCATGCAGGGAGCCCAATCAGGACTCAATCTTGGGTCTTCAGGATCGTGTCCTGGGCCAAAGGCAGATGCTCAACTGATGAGCCACCCAGGCGTCCTGCAGAATTGAGACTTGTAAGAAGTTTACAGTCTTGTAGAACAGGAGTAGGTGAAAAGGATACATAAATTACCTAATTTAAAAATATGGCTTTGTTTTTTTTCATTAAAAGTACCTCTGGGGGTGCCTGGGTGGCAGAGTCAGTTGAGCAACCGACTCTCAGTTTCTGCTCAGGTCATGGTCTCAGCGTCATGAGACAGAGCCCTGCATCAGGCTCCTCAATGGAGTCTCTCTCTCCTCCTTTATCCCTTCCCCACACCAAACACATGCTCTGTTTCTCAAATAAATCTTTAAAAAAATAAACAATAAAAATAAAAGTAACTCTATACCTATCATATGTGCATTCTTCTCTAGTATACTATTCTATACTTCAAAGAAAAAAATTTAGAACATTTTTATGACATTGGAATAGGCAGATCTTTCACCAAAAGGAAACAAAAAGTGCTAATCATAAATGAAAACAATTTATTAAATGAATGATATTAAAACTAAGAACTGCTGTTTATCAAAAGACACCATTAAGGGAATAAAAAGACAACCCACAATATAGGGTAAGATATTCTCAATACATATATTTGATAAAGCTCTCAAATTCAGAATTTATAAAGAACTTGTATAAATCAATAAGGAAAAGATAGACAATCCAACAGAAAAATGGGCAAGAGACTTGAACAGGCACTTCACAAAAGAAGCTCTCTAAATGCTAAATAAACAAATGGAGGGATGCCTGGGTGGCTTAGCGATTGTCTGCCTTTGGCCCAGGGCGTGATCCTGGAAACCTGGGATCGAGTCCTGCATCAGGCTCCCTGCATGGAGCCTGCTTCTCTCTCTGCCTGTGTCTCTGCCTCTGTGTGTGTGTGTGTCTCTTATGAATAAATAAATAAAATCTTTTTAAAAATTGAAAGATTTTTAACTTTGTTACTCATCAGTAAAATGCAAATAAACTGCAATGTGATGTCCTTCCAACTTGACTGGATAAAATTAAAAGGATCAAAAATATCAAGTTTAAAGGAAGACGTGAAGCAATAGGAACTCTCATTGAATGTAAACAGCTACGATTACTTTAGAAAGTTAGCTGGCAGTACACAATAAAGCTGAAAATAGGGATCCCTGGGTGGCGCAGTGGTTTGGCACCTGCCTTTGGCCCAGGGCGCGATCCTGGAGACCCCGGATCGAATCCCACATCGGGCTCCCTGCATGGAGCCTGCTTCTCCCTCTGCCTGTGTCTCTGCCTCTCTCTCTCTGTGTGACTATCATGAATAAATAAATAAAAATCTTAAAAAAAAAAAAAAAGCTGAAAATATGCCTCTCCTACGACCCAGCAAATGCACTCCCAAAATGCATGTATGTGAGCCAAAAGACATGCATTAGAATATTTATACCAGTCCTATGTGTAATAGCCCACACTGAAAACAACCACGTTAGCAGAATGGATAAGTTTATTATAATATACTCATACACTGCAATGAAAATAAGCAAACTATAATCACACACAAATATATGGCCTAATCTTACAGAGTGTTGAGCAAAATAAGCCAAACTCTAAATACTTTTATTTATTTATTTTTTATTATTTTTTTCTAAATACTTTTATTATATATATATAATATATATATATATATATATTTTTTTTTTTAAGTAATCTCTACGCCCAATGTAGAGATCAAAACTCCCACACTCCACCCACGGAGCCAGCCAGCCCCCCTGCCCCCATTACTTTAGATTCTATCATTCCATTTGTAGAATTATAGAAAGAACAAAAATAGGCAAAACCAATCTATGCTGTAAGACATCAATAGAGAGATACCTAACTAAGGCTGCTAATGGATGGAAGGGGGCACGAGAGGGATTTCTCTTTTTTGATCTGGGTGCTGGTTAAACATATGTGTTCTGTTTGTGAAAAGTCTTCAAATCCTGCAGCTATGATGTATGCACTTTTCTGTATGCTTCAGAAGTATATATACCTCAATAAAGGGTGACAGAACAAAACCAAGAATGGATATATTATGAAGTCACATTCAAAATAGGCCTACACAAGAGCCTTAAAGATGCAGGCCTTCTGAATAGGCTAGCAGGCTAGCAGGGGATTTCTCCCTTCTATGAAGGCTCTTTGGTGAAAAGCACCACTTCTAGTTTCCCTTGGTGAGGTTTTGAGGTGCCACCTCCACCTGGAAGCCCTGTGATAGGGCCAAGTTATAGGATCCTGTGCCTGTGCTCTTGTGGTTAGGTTTGGGTGAGACTAGTGAGGCATGGTAAGGCAAGCGCAAGGTCAGGTCACGTCTGTTCTATATTTTAAATATTAATAGGGTTTGGAGGGCATTAATTTTCATTTATTTTTTTGGAAATATGGCATTGAAATATCTTGATCATTGAGCTTGGTTTTGGTGTCCATTTAAATTTCGTGTCTGATTGTCCTCAACCTCGATTATGACAGCATGGTCAGTTTTCATTTAAGGAAAACAAAAAAAGGCTCTGCTAGTTTTTATTCTAAAACAAAATCTTTATGCTCTCCAAGCAGTAAGAACTTACCATTGGGTTTCACCCCTCACGCTGTTACCAAAGTTGCGATTTCTCTATCTAGGGAGTAAAGAAGGAGTTCCAGACCTCAACCACTAGAGGACGCCAAAGAACGGCTTAAAAGCTGAATTCTTTAGTAATTAAGGCCGTCCTCCAGGAAAGACATAGCCCAGCCTGGATTCCTTTTCTCTGACAAAAGCCCATCCATTTTGTGATTCTCTGCCTCTCTGCAGCTCCAGTCCCAAGTAGGCCCTAAACACATGAGCCAAATTCAATATAAGAATAGGCTTAAGGGGCACCTGGGTGGCTCAGCGGTTGAGTGCCTTGGGCTCAGGGCATGTTCCTGGGGTCCTGGGATGGAGTTCTGCATCAGGCAGGGAGCCTGCTTCTCCCTCTGCCTATGTCTCTGCCTCTCTCTGTGTCTTTCATGAGTAAATAAATAAAATCTTTAAAAAATAAAGATTGACACTTCTCAAGGATTGTATGATCTTTAGGGGACAAAGAGATACAGAAAGTGTTTACAGAATATAGGGGTGGGGGAAGTAATCCAAGCCCACTGCATTGACCCTCGTAGGTCCTAATTTCTTCTGGGGTAGAAAACAGTAGTGGTCTTCTAATTTATTTGCCCAACCCCCTTTCAGTCTCCTTCCAATCTAATCAGTTAACTCCCATGTAAATCTTAAAACACATTTTGGATCCTGTTTTCAGAAGCCCAGTACCAACCTTACCTTGGCATTTTTTACTTTTTTTACAATAGGGCCTCAACCAAACTTTCAAGCCTTATCTCTTGAACAAACCAGACAACTCCTTTGTTTAAACATGTCCCGTGTTTTCCTCCCTCCATTCTATTACTCACAGTTGGAATGCCCTACCTCATTGCTTCCTGTCAAACATACACTCCTTCAAATGAAGTTACTGGATTTTCTGTAAGACATGAACTCTCTCTTACTTCATTTTTACTGACTTTAGCATTGTTCACATTGGTGTTATTTGTGAACCCTGTTCTTGATTGTGGGCAAGGTTGTCTATTTCAGTTTTTTATGTTTCTTCTAGTTCCTTGTGTGTAGCCAACAAATGTTTATTGCATTACACCTAGAATTCTAATATACTAATTTTAGGATCCGTACCATGGCTCTGCTAGTTTGTAGCTATGTGATTATGTGGTGTGTGTGTATGTGTGTGTTTTAAGTAGGCTCTAGGCCCAATGTGGGGGTTGCACTCACAACCCAGAGACCAAGAGTCACATGCTCTACCTACTGAGCCAGCCAGGTGCCCCTGTGTGTTATTTTCTTAATTATGTCTTTAAGTCTCAGTTTCCTCATCAAAAAATGAGGATCGTAACAGCACCCACCTCAGGGTTACAACAAGGATGAAACAAGAAAATGCATTTAGGATATTTAGTGTTGGGCTTGGCACAGCAGACAATCTACGGATTGTCGAGAAAGAAAAGATCCATTTCGGCTGGAGGAATAGTGGAGAGGGCCTGGGGGTGTTGAGGAGGAAGGTGAGCCAAGATTTGATTAGATAGAGAGACAAGGAAAGGCTTTTAGGCAGAGGGACCAACCTGAATAAAGACTTAAGAAACAGAAACTAGCAGGATGTGTCGAGGATGGGGCTGGTCAAGTCCTGGGAAACACCTTTGGAGAAATTCTCCAGGAAGAGAAAGAAGAGCCAAATGGAGTAAATTTTCCAGAAGTATGAATTCACAGGTTGGAAGGAGGGGAAAATCAGTCTCCAGGGGTTTGCTGTCTTTGGGTTTGCCCTGACTTTCAGCAATAGCGACAGTACGAGAAGTGGTAGCTAGTTTGAGGAATGACAGAGCTGAATCAGCATGTATTTATAGCAAGGTGCAGCAAAGGATGGAAATGGACGAAACAACCACTAGCTGCTCATTATTAGCAGGGTTAAGCCTGAAATCCTATGTTCGTGGCCAAGAATTAATTATAGAAGTACAAGAAAGGGTGAATTTTTCTTAGCATCAGTTTGTAGGGGGAGGGGAAGCTTTAAAGGAAAAGGAAGAAATGGTTATAAAGTCAATTTGAGCCAAAGGGTCAGGGCAGTCTCTAAATTTGCTGAGGCAACAGGCTACAGTGCTCATGGATGTAGGGAGACAGACTAAGGAAGGGTAAAGTCTCACTGTACTTTAGTGATCAGATCACACTGTGGTCACATTTTGGTTGCAAGGAACAGAAACCCAACTGGGAAGAGAATGTACTGGCCTACAGAGTAGGCACAAATGGTGCGCCTCGTAGATCTCTTTCACAGGCCAGGGCACCCATCCCCCAGCTGCTGTGAGTGTTGGCAGCTAAGGGTTCCCAGATGCCCGAAATTCCAGAGAATTGCCTTTAGCAGAAGGGAGCAGCTTTGGAGACCTTCACTCCTCGATGGCTTACAGCCAGTGGCTGACTGATGCTTGGGTACACAAAGCTGCCCAATGCCTCCTGGGGGGATAACTCCGTGGTGTGGTTTTATGCCAGAGCTCTCCGTTGTTGATCAGGCCAAGGCAAAATCAAGCTGCCTCTTGCCTAGCTCTTTCTTATTTATTTATTTATGATAGTCACACACACAGAGAGAGGCAGAGATATAGGCAGAAGGAGAAGCAGGCTCCATGCACCGGGAGCCTGACGTGGGATTCAATCCCGGGTCTCCAGGATCGCGCCCTGGGCCAAAGGCAGGCGCCAAACTGCTGCACCACCCAGGGATCCCTGCCTAGCTCTTTCTTTTTGCTTGTCCTGCTCAACTTCCTTCCTTATGGGTTATTCTCCCCTTAATAAATCCCATTCCCAGATTTCCCTTGAAGGCTGTTTCTAAGTATTCTGATGAAAGACACCTACAAAAGCAAACAGCCAGAAAATAGCTGGATCCAGGTTCTGAGAGTCATTGCCTGTTGTAGCTTTCATCCGTGCCTCAGCTCTGATAGTTTGTTTTCATATTGGTTTTGTGTATTCTTGAGCAAGTTCTTTCGTGGTCCTCCTGGTCAACTGCAGGGGATGAGCCAGGTAGTTCAGCAGCCTCCTTGCAAAGGAAACTTCTCCATATAGTGAGTTCCAACTAAGGTTCTAGGACTCATTCTGCTTGGACTGTCTTGGGCCACACACCTTTCCCTAAATCAATCATTGCAAATGGTGGTGGTGGTGGTGGGAGCACAAAGAGGAGGAAAGCAGTGCTCTGATGGGCCAGGACTGTCAAAGTGCTGCCCCTGGAAAGTAGTGAAGTCAGCCCCATGGCTACCATACTGACAGACAGTGGGGAAGACTGGTTCCCTAGAAGAAATTAGGCTCCTCTTACTAGAAGAAAGGGAATGTGTGCTGGAAGGACAAAAATAACACATGTTCCCAACAGATCTTGACGATCTGAAAGATGTCTACATGAAGTCCTCAGGATGGAAACCATAATTTGGCAAAATAAAAGGTGACTTCATCTTTATTGTTTTGGGGATGGGCAGAAGGTGTGGAAAGGGGGGCATAGATGACAAATCTTCAAATATTTGGGATGTTGTCCTTATGAAGAGGGATTAGACATGTTCTCTGAAGGTTTAGGAGATAATTAGGACCTAGACTCAGAGGTTAGAGGGATGGATGTAGATTATCCATAAAATATAGACATGTAAATAAATAAGTAGCTTGTACATGCATATGGATACAAAATAATTGCAATTTAAATTGTCCAGAAAAGGAACAGACCTATTTGAGAGGTGGTAAGCTTGCCATGCCTCAGACTGGGAACAGGCTTATCACTCTTACCATGACTCATAAAATATGCTTGTGCTTCCTTCTCGCTTTGTTTTTTTCATAAAGGCTGTGTCTAGGTAGATATTATCTGGAATGCCCCGCCCCAGTCTTGTCTTGCAGAAACCTGCCCCACCCCACCAATTTCAAACCAGAGTACTTTCTCCTTTAAGGTTCACCTTTGTGTCCTCTTTTTAATCCTGACACTCGGGATATGCTGCCTGGCATTGCAATCACCTCACCATTTGCCTTCATTCTCCCCAGTTTGGTGAACGCACCCGCTCAGCGTCTTACTCAAGAAATATCTGCTGAATAAATCATTTTATCCCGTCTTTTGTGGACCGATTCTTGCCTTGGAGGGAAGGTGTGTGACTAAGGGGCCACTGGGATCCCGCTGAACTTCAAGATTCTGTGCCCAGCAGCACCTTGCGCTAAACTTGAAGCTGACTTACAGATAAATAATTGGGAATATCCAGGGCCACTTTGGCTTTTGCAGCTGTCGGCTGGAGACGAAAAGGAGGCATTCTCTCTGACAGACCAACAGGCCGTCATGGTCATGGGAGATCTGGGGGAGAGCAGGGGATCATAGTAAGAATTCACTCTGGAACATTGAGTTGCCCCTCTCAATCTTTGGGCCTTGGCCTGGCTGCTCCTCCCGGAACCTGGAAGAACGTCTTACTTAGCTCCCTTCTTCCTCTAGCTACTGTTACTCCTCCTTCCAACCCTGCCAGGCGACACCATCCCGACGAAGCTTTCGGGAAAGCACTTCCCCCCTCTTTTCCACCCGCCAAGTTGGAGTTATTTCTCCTTTTCTGGACTCCCTCCCATTGCGGGAGGAGAGGGAGCAAATGGCCTGCCGGCACCAAGGCACTTCCCACCGCAGATCTCGCTTTACTTGTTTCTCTCTCCCTTAAGTCTGCTTTCTCCTTGTTGAAGCCAACCGGGTCCGTGTGTGGCCTCCGCGCCTAATGCTGGAGACCCACGCGTGCACATGCGTGCATGCCCCCCGCCCCCTTTGCTACAGGAGAGGATGCCAGAAAGAGTAGGACATCAGCATTTTAGAATTTTGCAATTGCAAGAGTCGTCGGGAGTCACCTAGTGACACCTTCCCTTTTACAGATGTGCTTCCTGGAGTCCCCTGGGAGAAGCTTTTGGGTTCATTCAGCGCCTTTTCTTCCCGAGGCCCAAAGCACTTTTGCTGTTGATGATCTCAACCTTCTAGGCAGGTAGGGAGAAGTGGGTAGGTGTTAATATCCTCCCTTTTCCCCTAGGGGAAACTGACTCAGAGAAACGAGGCGACGGGCCTCGGTGGGGCGGGGGCTGTAACGGGAATTCAGGGCTCCGGGCCAATGTGGAATTTACTGTGCCTCCTCTGGGGAAGCGTGAAAGTGAAGTAATCAACTTACGAGCCCCAGGCGAGGACCCTTTAGCCCCTAGAAGGATCGGGTTGGGTCAGGAGGATTAATGCAGTTAAGGGCTCGCGGCATTGACCCCTTGGCAACTTGGCGAAGTCCAGCCGGTCCGCCGCCCTTCCCTCGGCGGGGTGACCAATGGGCTTCTGTCTCTTTAAGGCCCCGGCGCCCCGCCTCCGGCTCGTCGCCGACCTCCTCCCACCTCCCAGCCGCTGCTCCGCCAGTTCCAGACTTCCCTTGGCGATGAGGTCATCTTCTCGCTGCCCATTGGCTGCGCCTGGCCGTCAGTCACAGGAAGTCCCGCCGCCGTCCTCACCGCCTCCGTACCCCTCCCTTCCCGCCCTCCCTTTAGTTCTACCGTCCCAGCCTCCGCAAGGCCTCTGATTGGCCAGCGCCGCCGTCACTCTTCCAGCAGGCGGTGTGGGAGGCGGGAGGCGGGTGTGGTGGGAGGGGCCGCAGCTTCCGTGGCTGAGAGGAGCCGGCGGCGGCCGTGTCTGTGGTGTCCGAGGCGGCGGCGAGAGCGACCGTTCCATCCTCCCCACCCCCTCGGCTCCGCTCGCCACACACCCTCCTCTCGTGCAGACTTCTCCTCAGCTCCGTGCGCACTGGCGAGACGTTGAGCCTCGGGAGGGGAGACGCGCGGCGAGAGCCGGAGGGGGACCGCCGCGGAGCTCTGGCCGGGAGGAGCGCGAGGCGGTGAGTGAGAGTCCGGGCAGGGAGCCCCTCCCCCACCGCGGCCCCGCCCCGAGCATCCTTTCTCCTCGCGACCCCGCCGCGCGCCCTCGGGTGTGTCTGCGCGGGCGTCGCCGCTCGGCCCCTACCCCGTCGCCGCTCAGCTCGCCCGCCCCTCGCCTCCCGGCCGGGTCCCCCAGCCGCGGCGGGCGTCGCGGGGCGCGGCCGTGCACCTGTGAGCCGCCTTGCCTGGCAGCGCCGGTGAGGGGATGAGGGCGGTCCCGCACCCTTTGCGCCCGGGTGTGTTTTGACCGCAGGGTCCTGGGGTCTTGTGCAGACCCTTCGGATCCATGTGCAATCCTAGGATTCCCTGGCGAGGGAGCCTCACCTGGACTTGTTGATTGATGCCTGTGTCGGCCACCTGAATGCCGCCAGGTGTAAGGGCTCTGGCCGATTTGAAACTTGACGG
Organism: Canis aureus; assembly: GCF_053574225.1. Classification (NCBI taxonomy): domain Eukaryota; kingdom Metazoa; phylum Chordata; class Mammalia; order Carnivora; family Canidae; genus Canis; species Canis aureus. The sequence goes on from NC_135621.1 coordinate 27,283,842, forward strand.
CCGAGAACTTGACCCTCTAAGAAAGTGTCAGGACGCTTTGATTCCACCTCCCACTCTGGCCGGTGCCGTAGGAAAGCACTGATACTCTGTAGTAGCTTGGGCTGGAGCTTTCAGATCAGGTTCGCCAAGCTGCCCTTCGCCGGCTTTGTAATCTTGGGCTTCGGTTTCCTCATCAGGAAAATGGGCATAAGACCTACTACATGGGATCATTGTGAGTTGAGAACGACGGGTAGATCGGTTTGTATTCAAGCACCGGCCCAAATTGGCTTTGTCCGGATCTCTGTTTTCTCACTATTATATAGCGTAACAAAAAGGCAGTTTGGTGGACACTCAGCTGTACTGGGCATGAGGTATGTGTATACAGGAATATGAAAGATGTCACTTAAAAATAATAATGAGATTACACCTAGCTTCTTGTGTTTTCACATTGAAGTTTGTAAGAAGTCTGAAATGTTCCCAGCTTGCCAACTTTTGAGATCTTTTCAAGATCTTTTCTACCTGAAGCCAAAACTCGTGACATACTATTTTTAGTAAAAAGTGAAATTCATGTATTTCATATTAGAGGACCCCGAAAACTCCACAAATTTCACTTAAGCAGTTTTACTGTTGAAAAGCAGCCACCTCCCAGGAGTGAGGTGGTACAGCCAGCTGGCACATGGCCCTGGGACTGCAGGGTGGGGAACCCTTGGCTAAAAGTTATTAAATTAAGTTTTGCTTAATGTCATTTGCATTTTTCATAGTGAATCAAAGAGCTTTATGATAGTTAATTAGTGAAATGATTTTAAAAGAGGCAGACCATTACTGCTTTTTTCAAAAGCCTGTGCAAAGAAAAACTGACTATAGTCTGTTCTAGTATTGGCTTCAGTTCTTTGCCAGTAACTGTTAGGAAGAGACCCTGTTTAGAAAGGCTTCCACAAGTCACATCTCTTTGGTTAAGTTTTTTATTTGGTGTAAAATCATGAGATGGAAGAGTAAGATGTATCCCATAATCCAAAAGTATTTATTGCAGACTTTCCACATCCTTTAGTCCTCTACTGACTGCTATGAGGAAGGGATTCAAAAGAAGTATGAAACAGCATCTCAGCCCATAAAGGGCAAAACCATAAAGTTTGGGTCACTCAGTACATTTGGGTACTATTTAAGTAATGACTTCATTCATTTATTCATTCAGTAAACTTGTTCCTTGCCTATAACATGCCAGGTATTTTTCTTTTTTTTTAAGATTTATTTATTTGAAGGATGCCTGGGTGGCTCAGCGGTTAAGTGTCTGCCTTTGGCTCAGGGCGTGATCCTGGAGTCCCGGGATTGAGTCCGGCATTGGGCTCCCTGCATGGAGCCTGCTTCTCCCTCTGCCTGTGTCTCTGCCTCTTTCTGTGTGTCTCTCATGAATAAATGAATAAAATCTTAAAAAAAAAAAAAAAAAAAAGGATTTCTTTGAGAGTGAGAAAGAGCACAGAGGGAGAGGGCGAAGCCGACTTCCTGTTGAGCAGAGAGCCCAATACTGGGCTGGATTTGATCCCAGGACCTGAGATCATGACCTAAGTCAAAGGCAGACACTTAACTGATTGAGCTACCCAGGTCCTCCACCAGCTGTTTTTCTAAAAGCCGAGTTTATCAGGGTAAGTGAGGTATAGTCTCTGCTCATATGAGCTCACAGTCTATCTAGTGGGAGAGGCAGAAAGTGACAGATAATTGTAACACACTGAAATAAACTCTAGAACTGTATGGGAGGGTCAAGGGAGCTTTTCCTTTTCACTTCAAAGAGAAGATGGCATTTGAGCTGATCCTTAACTCATTAGATGAAGGAGAGGAAGATCATTCCAAACAGAAGTAACTGAGCTTGGAAAGATTTTTTTCTTTCTTTCTTTTTTTTTTTTTTTTTTGGAAATATTTCTTGATAGATCTTCTGACTGCAGGTATAAGCCCTAGGGAAGTGGAAGGAAACTGACATTTCTTGATGCCCATTATATAATAGGCATTAAGTTAGGCTTTTAATATTACCACTTAATTCTCACAACGACCCTATGAGGCAGATATTACCTCCACTTTAGGATAGGAAGACTGAGGCTCAGCATAGTTAAATAATTTGTCTAAGGGTTGCACAGTTAGTGATAGAGCCAGGACTTGAATTTCTGATTTAAAAGTATGTATGCTCATTTCCTTTTAACAGTACAGAAATAAACGAGGTGAGACTGTTCCAGCTATATATATATGACATATATATGTCATATTACTACATAAATTACAAATTACTTTCTGTGAAATAAATGTTCATATTTGATTTAGAGTTGCTAAAACGTGTATAATAAAGGCTATCAAGTGGTATTTATGTTAATAAGTGTGGTGATATTTTCTAAGAAGTGGTTCATGGAAACATTTAATGGAAGACATTGACATATACAGATTCTATATGGGGCACTTAACAAAGCTATTAAACAGATATGGACTTTTCTTGAGGCCATAGCTTAAATATTTAAGTGTATAAAGAAAAGGATGGCCAATGAAATAGAAAAGGAAAGAGGTAAAATGGTTGTGAATAATGAATTTTTTTGAAAGGGCAATTAGAATTTTGAAGTCCTAATAACAGAGGTTTTTATATTTAGAGAACCTACTATGAACGGTAAACTCCACAAAGGCAATTTGTTTCTTTTATTCTGTTAGCTCAAGAGCAATTCTTGGGACATAGCAGATACTCAGTAAATATTTGTTGACTAAAAGGTGAATATGAATAAATACATATTTACAGTGAGTTGCATGTTTATGTAAATACTAAGGTTGATAGAATTGATTTAAGAACATTTTCGTCGGGGATCCCTGGGTGGAGCAGTGGTTTAGCGCCTGCCTTTGGCCCAGGGCGCGATCCTGAAGACCCGGGATCGAATCCCACGTCGGGCTCCTGGTGCATGGAGCCTGCTTCTCCCTCTGCCTGCGTCTCTGCCTCTCTCTCTCTCTGTGTGTGACTATCATAAATAAATAAATAAATAAAAATAAAAAAAAAAAAAGAACATTTTCGTCTGCTGAAAAAAAATCTTTGGTCAGGAGGTTATATTTCAGAAGGTCTTGAAAGAAAAGAGGGAGGACACTGACAGGTTATAGATGAAGTGGTACAGGCATATACCATATAGGTATTAATAAACGCTTATACATTGGAAGAAAAGGAACATTGAATAAAGGGAATGGCCCACTGCACCATTATATATAAGTACTGTTTAATTCTAAGGCTTTAACAAATTTTGTGAATCAAATTTCTGCTCTTAAGGAACTTAGAGTTTTAGAGACTGTTAGGTGTGTTGCCTATTATTGTATAACATGTTACTCTAAAACTTAGTGCTTAAGATAACAGTAAACATCATCTCTCACGGTTTCTGTGAGCCAAGAATTTGGGAGCAGCTTGAGCAGTGGTTCAGGCTCAGGACCTCTCAAGGGATTGCAGTGGTGATATGTCATCTAGAGTTGCAGTCATCTGAAGACAGGCTGGTGGATCCTCTTAAGGTGGCTACTCAGATTGCTGACAAGTTGCTGTAGGCTATTGGTGGGAGGTCTCTCTTAGTATGGGCTTCTCCGTAGAACTACTTGAATGCCCTCAGTGCATGGCAGCTGACTTTTCCCAGAGCAAATAATCCAAGAGACCAAGTTGTGTTGTTGTTGTTGTTGTTTTTTTTTGATCTAGCTTCAGAAGTCACATACCATCATTTCTCCATTATACTATTGGTCACACATCGCGGGAAGGGATTATACAGGGGTATGAATAGAGGAGGTGAGGATCCTTAGGGGCCATCTTGGAGGCTGGCTACCACAGTGGTAGCATAGAACAGAAAAAGTGTTGGAAGAAGGTGCAAAGTGCTGGGGGAGGGGAAGGAAGGATTCAGAGGTGGGAAAGGTTACTTTTGGGAAAATGAGGGAATTGGGAAAGATTTAATTCTTTTAACAGATATATATATATATATATTTTTTTTTATTTATTAAAAGATTTTATTTATTTATTCATGACAAGACACAGAGAGGGAGAGAGGGAGAGGCAGAGACACAGGCAGAGGGAGAAGCAAGCTCCACTCAGGGGGCCCGACATGGGTTTGATTCCGTGATTCCGGGTCTCCAGGATCGGGCCCTGGGCTGAAGGCGGCGCTAAACCACTGAGCCACCCGGGCTGCCCTTAACAGATATTTACAGGTATTTATTGGGTGCTTACTGTGTGCCTTCAACATGATAGGCTAATATGTGGAAGTGGACGCTGAATTAGGGCTCTATGAAATGTTGTAAGTAGTTTAGGCCAGCATTGATATGAAACACAAACATTAAATTCTGTGTGTAAGGTGAGGGTGGAGTAATTTTTCTGATATTGAGAACAGTAACTTATCAAAACAAAGTAGTTAAAAGCATAAATACGAGAGCCAGACTTCCTGGGTTGGAAGTCACCACATGCTAGCTGTGTGACCTTGGGTGTGTGACTGTATACTCTTACCACATCTTGGTAACTCACTAACTATAAAATGGGGTTAATAATGGTGGTTGCTTTATATTGCTGCTATAAAGATTAACTAAGTTAAAAATATGCCAAGTCCTTGGAACAAGTTCACATACATCATCATCGTCGTCGTCATTGTTCATTTTGGGCCATAGCATAGAACTGACTGTGGGTGAATGAGGTTGAAGTCAGAGATGAATGAATGTGGAATAATGTGAGTATTCAGAGGCTTTTAAATGTCAGCCATTTAAATGTAATCATTTGCTGCTTCAGCATCAGTTTTCCCCGTTCGACTACTTATGTTAAGATAATTTTTATTTCACAAATAGAGTAAACCAGTGATTTTATTTAGCTGAACTCCACAGTTGCAACAATTCCTCAGGAGATTCACAGTTGTTTGTGAAGGGTATCTTGCATTCTTCTCTCTTCCCTCTTTAAATTACCTAATGGGTTTAGCCAGAAGCAGTACTCAAAGGTACATCTTCAGAAGATCTTAGTGGTGGAACCAGGACCCAGAGTAAAAATACCAGAGTGGGCACTTTTGTGCTCAGTCACAAAAGAATCCTCAGAGATTCTTTTTGTTTTTTAAATATTTTATTTATTCATGAGAGATGCAGAGAGAGAGAGAGAAGAGGCACAGGCAGAGGGAGAAGCAGGCTCCTTGTGGGAAGCCGATGCGGAACTTGATCCCCAGACCTGGGATCACGTCCTGAGTCGAAGGCAGGCACTCAACTGCTGAGCCACCTAGACGTCCCTCCTCAGAGATTCTTAACACTATGTCACTTTTGTGAAGAGAGATCATTGAACTCCATGTCTCTGCAGGTGTTAAAACAGGAATTGGGTGATCTGTCAGGGTACCTTGGGTGGCTCTAATGGCCTAAATTGCCTTCAGTTTTGCGGTTCGGGGACTTCAGTCCAACTCTCATTGTTAGTTGAACAGAGGCACTGAGAAATTAAGTGCTTTGAGGTTCCACAATAATCTAGTGGCTGAGCCTGGGTCAGTTCTTCACCCTGTGTTTAAGGCTGGCTCACATAGTCATAGTAGAAGATCTGCAGAATCTTTGGAAGATTGAGCATTCATATACCATATTTTTACTTTTGTGGTATATCTGATTTATTTGATTCCCTAGTCGCTTTTATTCATTTGCTTTTGAAAATCATTTCCTGTTTATATGAGTGCTAGTAACAAGTAATTTGGATAGCTCATTTTGAAATCTGAAACGTATACTCTTACTGAATTTGAAGATAAGTTGGCTACTTATGGGTCTTTGACCTCTAAATTATAAGTGGGAATTATGGGTGATTTTTTTTTAAAGATTATTTATTTATTCATGAGAGACGCACAGAGGCAGAGACACAGGCAGAGGGAGAAGCAGGCGCCATGCAGGGAGCCTGCTGTGGGACTTGGTCTGGGGACTTCGGGATCACACCCTGAGCCGAAGGCAGACGCTCAACCGCTGAATCACACAGGCGTCCCAATTTTTGTTTTTTGAAACATTTTTGTTCTGGTATCAAAACTTAACATATAATGGGTATAACTTGAAAAAAAAATCATAAACTCTGTAGTATGAGAGAGAGTAAAATAACCATTGAAGTAACATGTCAAGTTTAAGAGCATGAGACCTAGGTACTGACAGTTATCAGCTGTGTAACCATAGGCTCACTACTTAACTGTCTTTTTTTTTTTTTTTTTTTTAAGATTTTATTTATTTATTCATGAGAAACACAAGATACAGAGGCAGAGACATAGGCAGAGGGAGAAGCAGGCTCCCTGCAGGGAGCCTAATGTGAGACCTGAACCTGGACCATGGGATCAGGACCTGAGCCGAAGGCAGACATTCAACTGCTGAGCCATCCAGGTGTCCCACTACTTAACTTTCTTGTGACTAGTTTTGCATCTGAAAAATGGGGTTAATGATTCTTACAACATGAGTGTTACAAGGATCGTGGAGTCACAGTGGATTCATTATTGTGCTACCTCATTAATTTTCACACCAGCTCTGTGAAGTAAGTATTAGCTCCATTTTGTAAATGAGGAAAGAGAAGCTTGGAGAGATTCACTAATTTAAGAAGATTGTAATCGGTATTTGAACCAAGTTGTCTTTTTTTTTTTCCCCTTTTTTCTTTTAAGTAGGCTACATGCCCAGTGTGGGGGTTGAACTCTCAACCCTCAGATCAAGAGTTGCATGCTCTACCAACTGAGCCAGCCAGGCTTCCCCCAGGTCTGTCTTTGAAGTAAAAGATACTGACTCTCTATGATAATATGTATGAAGTGCCTGACTTTGCCTGAAGTAAATGTCTGTGCCTATTCACTTTCTTTTGCATAGTTTGTGAAAATGTTAGTATGCTGAGGATTCTTTATAGTAGTAATCAAAGTGTTGTAGCTTTCAGAGTATTCGTTGCAATATTCCTTATATGTATCTTGTTGCCATTCTTGAAATAGAAAGCTATAATAGTGATTTCACATCCTAAATTGCTCAGTAAATACTAAATAAGGACATACTATAGTGTCCAAATTTTAAACATATTTTGTCAATGTTTCAGTTATCCTTGTAACAGTAAATGGCATAAGCAATGCCAGAGTCTCCTAATCGTGGTTAATTTGTACATATTTTCACTACCACAAAATTTACAGGAACTTGGAAAGTTGTCCTCCTCTCAATTTTAGGACACACTATGTTGCATTTTGGTATGAGAGTGGTGTTAACGATTTCATGGTGAAACTGGCTTTTTGCTGACTTTATATTTTTTTTATATGATGAACGTATTTTTTGGTATGATTATTTTAGTTTATTTTGTTAAGTAAGCTCTACACCCAACATGGGGCTTGAACTCATGACCCTGAGATCAAAGAGTCACACACATGCTTAACTGACTGAGCCAGCCAGGTGCCTCTGTGTGATGGTTATTTAAAGTAATGTTTTTAGGGCAGCCCCGGTGGCGCAGCGGTTTGGTGCCGCCTGCAGCCTGGGGTGTGATCCTGGAGACCCTGGATCGAGTTCGCATCGGGCTCCCTGCGTGGAGCCTGCTTCTCCCTCTGCCTGTGTCTCTGTCTCTCTCTCTCTCTCTGTGTCTCTTTGAATGAATGAATGAATGAATGAATGAATGAATGAATATAAATAAATCTTAAAAAAAATAAAGGCTTTTTAGGGGCGCCTGGGTGGCTCAGTCGGTTAAGCATCTGCTCTGCCTTTGACTCTGGTCATGATCCCAGGATTCTGGGGTCCAGCACCCTGCTCAGCAGCAGTCTGCTTTTCTCTGCCCCTCTTTCTGCTTATAGTCTCTCTCTCTCTCTTTTAAATAAATAAAATCTTAAAAAATAGTCTTTTAAAATTTGCCTTGTATTTATCATCTTGCCTTTCAGAACAATTTAGAAATGAAAGGTAAGGGCCATTTTCTTATCTCTTTTACTTCAGTTAAAGATTCCATTCAGGAGCTTTTAATATTCCAGGTTAATGCCCTAAGGTGGCATGAAAAGCAAAGATGTAGTGGTATTTTAAATTCTCCATTTTGAAAAAAAAAAGAAAAAAAATAAATTCTCCATTTTGTAGATTCAGTGGATCATTTTACATTCTTGTTGACGTTTCATTTCTCTCTCTCTGTGTGTGTGTATATATATATATATGTTATATGTATATTTACATTTTTTTTCTTTTTGCAAGGGAGGATTGAGGAGTCCTGGAATGGCGAGAATAGGAAACCAAGAATACAGTGAGATCATAGATTATTGATTTGGCTTGAAATTAAATAAATTCAAAGTTTTCCTTTATGCAGTAGAACATCATAGGGTGGTATGGCTCATTTGTCTTGTCATGAATCTTTTATACATTGAGTGTAATGATTATTTAGTCATTTTCCTGAATCAGTTACTTAACATAGTTGACTTTTTTTTTTTTTTAATACCTGAATGCTGATTCTGAAGGTGAGCCTAGTAGAAACAATTTGATGAAAACTGGGCATGACCTGTACAGTTTGGACAAGGTATTCATGACATTTTATTTTCAACATGTTTAATAACCTGTTGGGTGCCTAAATAAAACTGAGTTAATTATAGTGTAACCTTTTGTTCTATTTGGAGAGTGTTAAGGGATTTTTGAATACCCTCCAAAATTCACCTTCATCAAGTAAGCTTAGAAAGCTCTTTCTAGAGCAAGGATCCTCAAAACTTTACCTGCATGACTCTCTACCTCTTCTGGCTACTTCCTTGTTTTCTTTTGAAAAAGCACAGTAGATTTTCATACTGTTTAGAGAGAAATGATGAGTTAGTTTGAAGTTGAATGCACCTGTTTTCAATCTGGCTCTACTTCTCACTGGCTGTGTGATCCTGGGCAAGGGAATTAATCTTTCCAAATCCCTATTTCCTCATAGTTTAGTTGTGAGAGGTAAATAAATTACATATAAAACATTTTGCACATGATAGGCATTCTGTGCATGTTAATTTTCTTAACATCCAGAATTTTTCTTTTGTAGCAGTAGCTATGGTTACAGCTAAATAATTGTTTTTATGTTTTTCTTATAAGCTTTGTGAGGCCATGGACCATATCTGCCTCTTCATTGCTATTTTTTCAACATTTGGCATAGTGCTTGGCATGGCAAATAATAATAGATACTCAATAAATACATGTTGAATGAATGAAAGTGACCCACCCCTTCTCATCCTATCCTCTCTTGCCTTAAAAGACAACATCCTGAACTGAGTTCCTTTGGCCCACTTGAGAATTAATCAACTTTTTACAGGATATTTGGTCCATTAATGACTAGAGCTAGGTAAAGGGCAAGACAATGAACAGATGAGTAACAACCAGAAAGACAACATGACAATATCCAAAATAAATAATAATACTATAAAATAGCAGTACTCTGGATTTTCTAACCCTCTGTCATCTGAGGGTTGTCAGCCCCAAATTCTACCAAAACAGTTATTGTTGAGGCCACCACTGATTTGCATGTTCGTGAGCCAGTGGGTTGTCCCTAGCTTAGTAAAATGGTTAGTATTAAAATTATTCAGGCAAGAACCTTGGCATCATCTTCTCTTCCTTTCCCATTTCATATCCAATCCATCAGTGAATCCTGCTAGTTCTGTTTGCTAAATATATCCATATCTGATTGCTTCTCACCACCTCCATTGTAATCATCCTTGTCCAAGCCATCAGATTAGTTTCCTGTGGCTAGCTACTGTAACAAAGCACCACAATCTTGGTGGCTTAAAACACCCATATTTATTCTTTTAGAGCTCTGAAGGTCAGATGTCTGAAATCAGTTTTACTGGGCCAAAATCAAAGTGTCAGCAGCAGAGCTGCACTCCTTCTGGAGGCTTAAGGGGAGAGTAAGTTCCTCACCTCTTCCAGTTTCTGGTGGCTGCCAGCATTCCTTGGTTTGTGGCAATATCACTTTAGTCTGCAAGAGCAGCATCTTCAGATCTCTATGCACATCTCTTTTAGCTCTGTGTCAAATCTCTCTCTACCTCCCTTTTATAAAGATATGTGATTGCATTTAGAGCTCACCCAGATAATCCAGGATAATCTACCCATCTCAAGATCCTTAACTTAATCACATCTGCAAAGATTCTCCCCTTGTTTTTGTTTTTTAAAGATTTTATTTATTTATTTGTGAGAGACGCAAAGAGAGGCAGAGACCGTCAGAGGGAGAAGCAGGCTCCCCAGAGGGACCCCGGTACAGGACTCGATCTTAGGACCTTGGGATCATAAGCTGAACCAAAGGTAGACACTCAACCACTGAGCCACCCAGGTGCCCTGAGATGTAGAGTTTTAAAAATATTTTTTGGATATTAGCCCCTTATTTAGATATATGATTTGCAGATATTTTCCCCTTTCAGTAGGTTGCCTTTTCATTTTGTTGATGGGTTCCTTTGTTGTGCAGAAGCTTTTTAGTTTACTGTAGTTCCACTCATTTATTTTTACTTTTGTTGTCTTTGCTTTTGGTGTCTAGCCTAACTTTTCTCGAAGGTTAGTGCATGTTTTGCAACTGAATAGTTTAGTAGCCTATTTCTTGCCTGTAGAATTTTGATAGCCTTCTTTTATTTCATTCTCTTTCTTTCTGTGTCAGGCAAAGTTGGCAGTATTTCTACTGACAAAACATTTTTAGAAACCTTTGGGGTCTCATTTGTATGTTTTGGGGATTCTTATCATTAGACAGGAGGATCCTCCAGAGATATTTCCTGGTTATCTCATTCTGTTCCTAGCTTCTCTTTAGATGATTGGTTGAAGAGATCCCCGAGTTACATGTGTAATATCATCAACACTAGTAAAAAGGTTGTCCAGCCACACATCCTTGGCTTTCTCTCCACAGTAGTGCTTTCTTAATCATGCATCTCTATTTTAGTGTTTTTTTTTTTTTTTTTGTGGTCCAGGTAAGCTAAAGATTTTCTAAATCATCAAGTCCTGATTTGTTTGTTTCTTTTCTTTTCTTTTTTTTTTTTTTAAAGTCCTGGCTTCTTTTGTTTAACATCTCACCCATCAATTTATCTTTCCTCTTGCATTTTACTGTACACAACAAGAAGAAACTAGGCTGCACTTTCAACATGTTGCTTGGAAATTGCCTAAGCTAAATATTCAAGTTCATCACTTAGAAATTCTGCTTTTCACACAACTATAGGACACAATTCAGCCAAATTTTATTGCCACTATATAAAAAGGGTTGTCTTTTAGTTTCCAGTAAAGTTCCTCATTTGTTTCTGAGTCTTTACTAGAATGTTCATCTTTTCCCCAGTTCATCTTTAATGAACTGGGGAAATGTTCATCTTTAATGTTCATCTTTTCCCCAGTATTCTGTTTATGATGACATATGTATTCTCTAAAACAATAAGACTTTCTCTACTGTACTTCTTTTTTTTTTTTAAAGGTTTTATTTATTTATTCAGAGAGACACAGAGAGAGAGAGGGGCAGAGGAACAGGCAGAGGGAGAAGCAGGCTCCATGCAGGGAGCCCGATGTGGGACTCATCCAGGGTCCCCAGGATCACACCCCAGGCTGCAGGCGGCGCTAAACCGCTGCGCCACCAGGGCTGCCCTCTACTGTACTTCTTACTTTCTTCTGAGCTCTCACCAGGAAATGTCCGTATTTCTACCAACGTCTTTTGAAGGCAACCTAGGCTTTTTCTATTATGCTTCTCCAAATTCTTTCAACCTCTACCCATTATCCAATTACAAAGCCACTTCCACATTTTTAAGTATTTAAACAGAACACTTCACTTCCAGATACCAAAATCTATACCAGGGTTTAGCCAGAGAAACAGAATCAGTAGGAGATATACATTAAGAGATTCATGTTAAGGATTTGTTCCTTACATGATGTAGGGGCTGGCTAAGCAGATATGATATACACAGGCTAGGTTGTCTTGAGTTGAGGTTACTATCCACAGGTAGAATTTATTCTGGGAAATGTCAGTTCTGCTCTTAAGGATTATTAGCTGATTGAATCAGGCCCAGTTAGGTTATCTAGAACAATGACCTTTGCTTAAAGGCAACTAATTATGAATATTAATCACATCCACAGGACAGCCTGGGTGGCCCAGCAGTTTAGTGCCACCTTCAGCCCAGGGCCTGATCCTGGAGACCCGGGATCAAGTCCCACGTCGGGCTCCCTGCATGGAGCCTGCTTCTCCCTCAGCCCGTGTCTCTGCCTTTCTGTGTGTCTCTCATGAATAAATAAATAAAAATATTTAAAAAAATCACATCTTCACAAAATAAAATCTTCACAAAATATCTTCACAAAAACAATGTTTGGATAACTGGGGGGCAGTAGTGTAATCAAGTGACCCATACAACTGACCCATCACATAATCATTATTTCTTGTTTGAATTACTGTAATAGCTTCCTCTGCACTGAATTCCCTGTTCCTTTTTTGATTTTTTTTAATTCTTCTCTCCATATAGATTATAGATCTTAAGCTCTGTTTTCCAGAGTCAGTTTCATGATCTACGACTCTCCCCCTTGCTTACTCTACTGTAATCCCACTGGCTTCCTTGCTGTTCCTGGGTATACCAGGTCTTTGTACCTGCTGTTTTCTCCGCTTGAAATATTCTTTCCCTAAATCTCCACATGGTTTACTTCCTCACTTTTTTCAGATTTTTGCTCAGTTATTTCCTTATTATAGAGACCACCACGTATTAAAAAGTCATCTTACTCCTTCATCTGAGGCAGCTTCTGTTTCCCTTACCCTGTGTCACTTGCTTTACAGGACTTGACATGAATTCATTTTTTTTTTTTAAGATTTTATTTATTTATTTGAGAGGGAGAGAGAAATCACAAGTGGGAGGGAGGGGCAGAGCGAGAGGGAGAGACAAGCAGACTCCCTGCTGAGTACAGAGCCTGAAGTGGGGTTTGATGTGGGGTTTGATATGGAGCTCGATCCCAGGACTCAGATCATGACCTGAGTCAAAGGCAGACACTTAACTGACTGAGCCACCCAGGTGCTCCAACATGTATTTGGTTTGTCTCCTCCCACTAGATCATAGTCTCTATTAGGGCAGGTATTTTGTTTATTGCTGTATCCTCAGCACCAACAGTACTTGGCATATCATAGTTTCTTTTTTTTTTTTTAAGATTTTATTTATTTATTCATGAGAGACACAGAGGTAGAGACAGGGAGAGGGAGAAGCAAGCTCCATGCAGGGAGCCTGATGTGGGACTCGATTCCAGGACTCCAGGATCGCGCCCTGGGCCAAAGGCAAGCGCTAAACCGCTGGGCTACCCAGGCATCCCATATCATAAGTTCTTAATAAATATTTTTGAACAGATTAATGAATGAAGGGGCAGCCATTTTCATTCTTATTTTACCTCTCATGTGCTGTTTAACATAGTTGATCACCTTTTTAAAGCCATTTTATGTTCTTGGTATGACGTTATTCTCCTAGTTCATCTGATATTTTGTTCATTTCTTCTTTTCCTCTTAGCGTTCTTTTTGTACTGCCAAAGGTGTTCCTGTTCTAGTGTTCCCCATTTCTGTTAATGGTATTTCTGTCCACCTGGTTACACAAGCCAGCAATCTGACAAGATATCTTTGACATCTGCCTCTCTCTACTCACATCCATTCTATCATCAATTTCTGTTGGTAATCACTCCAGAAATACTGATAAATCTTATTTGTTAACTTCCCATTTCTACTAAACTCATTCTAGCTAGGCCAGGCCATGTTCTTTCCAGGACCATGTCAAAAATTCTTACCTAGTTATACTGCTTCCATTCGTCTTTTTGACTCTTAATCAATTCTCTACACTGAAGCCAGAGTTTTAAAATGCAAATATAATTATACTTTTGCCTCTTCCCCTAAGCATTTCACTGGTTATATGCTAGTTAAAGTTAAAGAAGACATAAAGACATTAAGTTACCAAGCAGGTAACTTAAATAAATGGAGTTGGATAGATCAGGGATTTTTAATAAGGAGTGGTAAGAACTGTGGCAAATTGGAGAGGACATGCCCTATCTAAAGAGGGTTGCCAGTTTAGTTTGAGGATATTATTGACATGTGGGATTGTAGGCCCACAATTGCTGATCTTTTGATATTTTTCAAGAGAAGCCAAAAATCTGAATTTTTTTTAAATTGTAAATTTTCTATTACACAGTATTAGCAATGAATTAGCAATTTTTTGAGGATTTTTATTTATTTATTTGAGGCAGAGATAGGAGAGAGAGAAAGCATAAGCAGAGGGAAGAGGGAGAAGCAGGGGGCTCAATCCCAGAACCCTGGGATCATGACCTGAGCTGAAAGCAGATGCTACACCTACTGGGCCAGCCAGGTGCCCCCCATTTAAATTTTATTTTTTATTTTTTATTTTTTTATGATAGTCACAGAGAGAGAGAGAGAGACAGGCAGAGACATAGGCAGAGGGAGAAGCAGGCTCCATGCACCGGGAGCCCGATGTGGAATTCGATCCCGGGTCTCCAGGATCGCTCCCTGGGCCAAAGGCAGGCGCTAAACCGCTGCGCCACCCAGGGATCCCCATTTAAAATTTAAAAATGTTCTTGGGGTGCCTGGGTGGTGCAGTTGGTTAAGCATATGACTCTTGATTTCTGCTGAGGTCATGATCTCAGGTCATGAGATCGAGTCCTGCATCCAGGTCCGTGCTCAGGGCAGAGTCTGATTTGAGATTCTCTTTCCCACTGCGCCGCACACTCGTTTTCTGTCTCTCTCTCTCTAAAATTGACAAATAAATCTTTAAAAAAAAGTTTTTTTAAATTTTTATTTATTTATGATAGTCACAGAGAGAGAGAGAGAGAGAGGCAGAGAGAGAGGCAGAGACATAGGCAGAGGGAGAAGCAGGCTCCATGCACCAGGAGCCCGACATGGGATTCGATCCTGGGTCTCCAGGATCGCGCCCTGGGCCAAAGGCAGGCGCTAAACCGCTGCGCCACCCAGGGATTCCGACAAATAATCTTAAAAAAAAAAGTTTCTAAAAAAAAAAAAGCTTCTTAGGAATAAATTTAGTTATATATAATTCAGTCTTTAGACTGAAAAATCACAAAACGTTGCTGAGAAAAGTTAAAGAAGACATAAATATGTGGAGATATGCCACATTCATGGTTTGAAAGACCCAGTAATGTAAAGCTGTCCAGTCTTCCCAATATCCAGTGTGTTCACAATCAAAATCTCAACAGACCTTTTGTAGAAATTGATAGGCTGAATCTAAAATTCACACGGAAATGTAAAGGATCTGGAATAGCCAAAATAACTTAGAAGAACTTGGAGGAATTACATGATTTCAACATATAAAGCTAGATTTATAACAACAGTGTGGTATTAGTATGAAAATAGGCATGTGGATCATTTGAACACAGGGAATGCTAAAATAGACACACATGGTCAGTTAATTTTTCCACACAGGGTTAAATGTCGAGGGGTAGTCTTTTCAACAAATGTTGCTGGAACAATTGGATATTTGCAGGAAAAGAAATGAATATCAGTACCTGTCTCACACTAAACACACAAATTAACTTGAAATGGCTTATAGACCTAAACATGTAAACTAAAACCATAAAATGTATAGAAAAAACTATAAGAAAAAAAAAACTATAAGAAAATGTATGTCACCTTGAGGTAGGCGAAGATTTTTTAGGAAACAAAAGCACTAACTATAGAAGAAAAAAATTGATGTGACCTATCAAAAGTAAAACTTTCTGTTCTTTAGAAGACACTATAAGAAAATGAAAAGGTAAGCCACAGACTGGGAGGAAATATTTATATATACACACACACTATTTATATATATACATACACGTATATAATTTCATATGTAGACATTTATAGATATATTTATTAAAGAACTTATATATTTAGAATATGTAAAAAACTTTTATTTTATTTTTTTAAAGATTTTATTTATTCATGAGAGACACAGGGAGAAAGAGAGGCAGAGACAGGTAAGGGGAGAAGCAGGCTCCATTCAGGGAGCCAGATGTGGGACTCAATCCCGGGTCTCTAGGATCATGCCCTGGGCTGAAGGTGGTGCTAAACCACTGAGCCACCCGGGCTGCCCTGTAAAAAACTTTAAAATTCAAAATATGGCAAATGACCAATTAAAAATGAGCAAAAGATTTGAATAGACACTTCATAGAATATATTCGAATGTCCAAAAGCATGTGAAAAGATGCTCAACATTATTAGTCGCCAGGGAAATACAAATGAAAACTATGTGACATACTAATTCATACCCATTAGAATAGATAAACCTATTAGAATAGATAAAAATAAAAAAATACTGACTATTCCAAGTATTGGTGAGGAAGTGAAACAACTGTAATTCATGTGTGTTGTTGGTTTGAGTGTGAAATAGTACAACCACTGGTTAGGTTTTTGTAAAATTAAATACATAGTTAATCATGCAGCCTTGCAGTTCTGCACCTTGGTGTTTATTACCTAAGAGAAATGAAAATATATATTCCCAGAAAGACCATGTGACTCTCCATAGCAGTTTCATTCATAATGGCCAAAGTTGGAAACCATTCAAAGATTATCAACAGGTGAATAGGTAAACTGTGGATTTATTCAAGAGACAGAGAGCAAGAGAACAAGAGTGCAAGAGCAGAAGCAGGAAGAACAGGGGGAGATGGAGAGAGAATCCCAAGCAGACTCCATGCTGAGCTCAGAGCTGGAAGTGCGGCTTGATCCCATGACCTTGAGACCACAACTGGAGCTGAAACGAGGGGTCGATGCTCAACTGACTGCACTACCCAGGCGCTCCATATTAGTTTCATTTAAGTTGAAGTTCTAGAATTGGCAAGAGTAATTTATAGTATTAGATCAGTTGTTGCTTATAGGGTGGAGAGAAGGGGGAAAGATTGACTGCAAAAAGACATGAGGAGTGATGGGAATGTTTTCTTCTTGATTGGGAGTGATTACACAAGAATGTGCATTTGTCAGAACTCATTAGAACTGTTCACTTAAAGTGGGTGAATTTTGTTGTAAGCAAATTAAACATCAGAGTTGATTAAAAAAATATTGTTGGTCAACATTCTGTGGACTAAACACAAGGTGCTTGTATGTCAAATTTGGTTGAAGTTAGCTAGTATCTAACAGCTGATCTATACACACCCCAACACATGTGCACACTACAAAAATGCCTGGCCCATAATAGGTCTTCAGATTTCTGTTGAATGAGTGGATGGATGAATAATTGCAACACTATTGCAAGAAAATGCCCACATTCTTCATCCTTCTGCAGCTTTTCAGCTTCAGTCACTTTATGGACTTAATTTGTTTTGCTTCTTCTGTCAGTACATTGAGTACAAATGAAGTTATTCATTTGTTCCAATAGTTGATGAAGACCTACTATATGTAAAACCCTGCCTAAAATAAAGTAATTGCTTAAAAAAAAATAAAATAATTGCTAACTCTGAAGAATTACACAAATGTCTGTTGATTATATATATGTGAAATTAACATTCAGTTTAAAAACAAAGGCTGGGTAAGCTGCTCTTGCTTAGAATCTGTTTTAGCTACCATTTCTTTGTCTTATGCATTTACACTGCTATCTGTGGAAAATAACATGGGTTTAATAACAGACTCTGTTCTTTTTTTTTTTTAATTTTTATTTATGATAGTCACACACAGAGAGAGAGAGAGAGGCAGAGACATAGGTAGAGGGAGAAGCAGGCCCCACGCACCGGGAGCCCGACGTGGGATTGGATCCCAGGTCTCCAGGATCGCGCCCTGGGCTAAAGGCAGGCGCTAAACCGCTGTGCCACCCAGGGATCCCAATAGACTCTGTTCATTATAACTTCTCAAATGAGAGGAAGGAAAACATTCCAGAATATCATTCTGGTATAGCTGTAGAAATGCAGATTTCTTCCTTTCTGATTTAGAGTCTATGAGGGATGAGAGGCCTGACTAGAACCAAATTGTTTCTTGGTCTTGTAGTCTGTAGTCGTATGCTGTCTTCATCAAACTTGATCATGTAGACTTTTATAGGTCACAAAGGAGAATTATTACATGTTTTTTCAATCAGAACTTTATTTTTAAAAATATTTTATTTATTCATGAGAGACACACAGAGAGGCAGAGACACAGGCAGAGGGAGAAGCAGACTCCCTGTGGGGAGCCCGATCTCAGGACTCTGGGACCACACCTGAAGCTGAAGGCAGATGCTCAACCACTGAGCCACCCAGGTGTCCCATCAATCAGAACTTTAAAAAGCACTGGTCATTCTGTACTGATAATTGTTACTTTGTGTGTAATCAGGCTGCCCTGAATTCTCTGAACAGCCGCCTTCCTCCTAATTCTCCAAACTATGTTCTTGCCCATTTTTTTAAAATGGTAATTGGAATTTTTTTTTAAGTTTATTTATCTATTTAAGTAATCTCTACACCCAACGTGGGCCTCAAACTCACAACCATGAGATGAAGAGTTCTGTAATCTCTGACTAAGCCAGCCAGGAGCCCCTATCCTTGCCCATTTTTAAAGTTAGCCTGAGGCTTAACTCCTTTACAAAACAACTCTCCTTGATTAATGAGTCATGACCTCAAACTTGTTTTCAGACTTTCCTTTCCCTATAATACTCATTTCCAGTTTTTCTTTTTTCAATGTCACATTTCTTTTTTTTTTTTTCATTAAGACCTTTTAATAGCATAGTTAATAGCATAGTTCATTGTGGCATAGTAGCTGCACCTGATAGCTGTTTTCTTCTCCATGTAGCTAATGTAAGAGCTGTACCAAGTGAGTTTAGTAAATAAAGAAGATTGCTGATAAATCCTAGCATGAAGCTGAATAACATGCAGTATGGAGTCCAAAATGGATGAAAGTATAGTGCTCGAGAAAACTGTGGACTCAGTCTTTTCTCCTTCATTTTTCCTTGGCACATTACCCTGAAAAGGAAGCCGAGGAGATTAAGAGTTGCTTTTATCTGATAATAGCTCAGAAACTTAAGAGGAGGCAGTTCCCATAGAAGCAGTCTGAGTCCAGTAGGAGAGCTTAATGAACTGCCTTTACCTGAGCAGTAGTCAGAGTATGTCTCTGTGTTGAGACATCAGAGGGACTGAGGAATGTAGGAATGAGGAAATAAGAAGTGGGTATTGGAATTGCATATGTGTGTAATCTTGGTAGTTTATTTTAATTTGAAACAATCTGTTATCCTCATTGACAGATTTCTCTGATGAACTGTTTCTTTTTAAGCCCAAGCTAGAATTAACATCAGACTAAAGAAGGACATTTGTTTATCTGCCGTTCAGAATATAATATTTCAAATACCTCTTTAGTGGGTTCAGAATCTTGTTTAGTCATTTTCACTATCCCAAGATTAAATATACTTTTATTTTACATTCCTAACAGCAGTGCACAGAGTTTCCAAATTCTCCACATCCTTGCCAACCCTTGTTATTTTCTGTGGGTTGTTTTGTTTTTTGGATAGTAGCCATCCTAATGGGTGTGAGGTGGTAGTCTTACATATTTAGCAATTTTATGTATGACGGGTAGCATAGTGTTGTCGCTGTAGCTGTTACCACGTGACTTTTTCCCCCCCAGCAATTCTCAGTCATGCCTGAAGTGCTTATTACTATTATTATTTTTACTTATTACTGTAAACTCCATAATGGCAGGGACCTTGTCCAGTCTCATCACTAGTATCCCTAGGGCTGAGATAGTACCTGACATGTTACACTTCTTTAGTGAGTATTTGGTGAATGAATGAATGAGTGAATGAATGGAATGTAGACATAGTGTAATGGTTAAAACCAAAGACTTAGCATCAGACAGACTTGAGTTTGAATTCTGATTTCCTCATATGTAAAATAGGTTTGATAATGCCTTCCTCCTAGGATTTTGGTGAGATTAAATGAGATTGCACATGTAAAACCCTTAGTATAGCACCTGGCACATTCTAATTATCTGATGAGGGGTGACTAATATTATTAGAAAAAGGTCATCTGGCCAACAGGGCATCATTGGGCTTGGGGTTTAAAGATCCTCATTCTGTCACTAATAAGGAATATAATATTGGAACAAGTGGTCTAATCTCTTTGGTCTGAGGTTTTTTCCTCTGTAAAATAAGAGCATTAAGTTAGGTGAACCTTAAGGGCCCTCTTGCAATTTTCATTTGATCCCTACTGTTATGACTGTATGTACTCCTGCAATCACTACCACTTTACAGTATCTCAACTTTAATTACAGTAGATTGTTAATCCCAGAGTCTGAATCTCAGAAGCATCTAAATGATAGAATTGACTTAAAATAATTTTTTATTTTTATTTTTTTAGAGAGGGAGAGGGGCAGAGGGAGAAGCAGAGAATCCTAAGCAAGCTCCACACCCAATGCAGAGCCCAATGTGGGGCTCAGTCTCATGATCATGCAGTGATCATGACCTGAGCTGAAATCAAGAGTCAGATGTTTAACTGACTGAGCCCATCCAGGATCCCCTTAAATATTTTTTTTTTTTTTAAGAAAAGATAATTTCGGGATCCCCGGGTGGCTCAGCGGTTTAGTGCCTGCCTTTGGCACAGGGCGTGATCCTGGAGTCCTGGGATCGAGTTCCATGTCAGGCTCCCTCTGCCTGTGTTTCTGCCTCTCTATTTCTCTCTCTCTATGAATAAATAAATAAAATCTAAAAAAAAAAATTTTTTTAAGAAAAGATAATTTCATTTCAAAAGTTAAGTCATTGGGATAATTGAAGAATAAGTTGCTTTAGTGAAAGAATAGTTGCTTTAGTGAAAGGTGTTTAGTAATGATTTAGTATACCAGGTTGCGTTTGACCACCCAATGGTCATAGAAGTGGAGAAATGCAGATTCTACTGTAGATTGCAATGGTAGTTTGTTGGTTTTGCTAAGCTAGCTGTGTTATACTCACTTGGGGAGACTTGCTTTGAAGATACTTTTCTGTCCATTTGCTGTGCTGCTGATTAGAGGAAATGAAATAATCCTTAAGACTTCTGACTTCTGAGGTGTGGCTGGTTGTGTCCCTGCTCTTAGCAAACGTGGGACCAGATAGGCAGACTTCGTCTGTCTAGGTTTGAGAGAACATTTCACCAATTTGCCCATCTAAGTAAGAGGTTATGGCTCCATCCAGCACACTTAGTATTAATATATATTGTTTAAAAAAAGATTTTATTTATTCATGAGAGACACAGAGAGAGAGAGAGGCACAGACACAGGTAGAGGGAGAAGAGAGAGAGAGAGAGAGAAAGAGAGAGAGGCACAGACACACAGGTAGAGGGAGAAGCAGGCTCCATGCAGGGAGCCGATGTGGGACTCGATCCCTGGATCACACCCTGGGCTGAAGGCAGTGCTAAACTGCTGAGCTACCCGAGCTGCCCAGTATTAATATTTTTTATACAAAGAACTTGGAGCAGAGAGTAGAAGAAACTAGTTTTTATTAAGTATCTGTTTTATGCTGGCCACTGTTATGTGCTTTCATGTATGCTGTCTTTGATTTTGTTGACAAAATGGTTGTTTTTGTATATACTTGTTACTCATTGTCACTAACCTTTTTTTTTTTTTTAAGGATTTAATTTATTTATTCATGAGAGACACAGAATGAGAGAGAGAGAGAGAGGCAGAGACACAGAGGGAGAAGCAGGCCCCATGCAAGGAGCCCGTTGTGGGACTCGATTCTGGGTCTCCAGGATCACGCCTTGGGCTGAAGGCGGAGCTAAACCCCCTGAGCCACTGGGGCTGCCCATTGTCACTAACTCAGTCACTTACAGACTTACCTGAATTTAGGAATGGTCCTTGTGTATGAGGCTCCCTGTAGCTTTTGTTAGGGACTCATTGCAGTCACTGCAGCCCTAAGAAAGTACATACTGCTTTTAAGGAGGAGCTCCTTTGGCTTCATTAAGAGCAAATAACTTGGGGTGCCTGGCTGGCTTAGTTGGAAGAGCATGGGACTCTTGATCTCAGTGTTGTGAGTTCAAGCCCCATGTTGGGCATAGAGATTACTTAATAAAATCTTAAAAAAGAAAGGCAAATAACCATGATAGCTGGCACAAACTCCCTTATCTCTTTGGAGGTGCTTTCTGGTGGTCTGTCTCCAAGTAGGAATCCGAAATGCTTTCCCCACTGAAAGATAGGTATTGCAGTTGATGTTTAGGCCTCTAAACGAAACACACGTGCACACACGTCTATATATACAAAACTTATTTATCTATTAGTACATTGGTCATGTGGAATTTTTGTAATTTAGATCTTTATTTAAACATTTGTTTAGTGGAAAGAGTATGGGCCATTGGAAGCCACTTATCATGGGGTGAGCTGGCACTAGTGTCAACTTCTCGGGGCCTGTGTCCTCATCAGTAAAATGGGATGTACTTATCTTGTAGGGATATTATCAGGATTGAGTGAAATAATGTGACAAAATCTTATGGGTTTTCCACAGATGTTGGTACTCTCACTTCTTCCATTCTGACTTTTAAATAACAGAGTAAAATATCTTGGTTGCATGACTTAGTTTGTTAGTGCTTTTATTGTTAGCCACATGCCCTGAGGATTGATAGTGGAATTTATTTTTCTTTCTTTATCATTTGCAAATGCTATTAGCAATGTATTCTTGTTCAGACTTTGGAATGAGAAAACTTTTTTTTAAAGCAGAATTAAGTGGATTTGTTCAGGCGGCTTTCTAAGATCTGGCAAATTTGGACAGGAAAATTAGAATTGCTTTCATAGTGGAGTTCCTACCTGGAACATAGTTGGCAGTGAGGAGGAAGGTTATGCAATTACATACATTCCTTATCTGAGGTTTCGTAAAGCGTATTTTTGTCTGAAACGCTGGAGGAAGTCCCTTACTCCCTTCCTTTCAGTCAAGAAGCTGATTGTGGAATAGGAGATGAGTAAATGAAAATTAATCTGACTTTGGCAATTAGAGAATGAGAAGAATGCTTAACCCCCAGGCATCTGGGCTTGTTTCTGTTTTCCAAAGATCTCAACGGTCATGACCCATTAGTTGTAAGCATTTTTTTTTTTTTTTAAAAAACCTCAAACCAAAAAACAAAAAACTATAGGTGAAGCCTGGACTGAGTAGCAATTTAAAAGATTTTAGGTTGGTAATAGAATTGCAGAGATAATTTCCACTGGCCAGAATTTTGGGGTTTTGGTTTTACTCATCTACAATTCTTCTTGGTAAAAATTATTATTCTTTTTCAGTCCCTTCTCCCCAAGGTGGCAGGAATGAACTTAAAAACTTAAACTGAATCAAGTAACTTTTCTAGATTTTAGAATAAAATATAGAGGACAGTCCCGGTGGCTTAGTGGTTTAGTGCTGCCTTCAGTCCAGGGTGTGATCCTGGAGACCCGGGATCGAGTCCCATGTCAGGCTCCTTGCATGGAGCCTGCTTCTCCCTCTGCTTGTGTCTCTGCCCCTCTCTCTCTCTCTCTCTCTGTCTCTAATAAATAAATTAAATCTTAAAAAAAAGAATAAAATGTAGATTTCTTTATCTATACTGCTGTCACCTCTTCTTTGGTATTCTTTTCCCCTTCAGTCCGTTCCATTATTAACAGCTGGTTTTATTTTAGTGTTTTCAACTTTCCTTACCACCATATCTAAAAAGTACTTTCTGCCCACAAAGCCTCTCCTTTGTTTCCTTTATAACTCAGACAAATTTATAATTACAGTTGACCCTTGAACAATGGGTGGGTTGGGGCACTGAACCCCACACAGCTGAAACCCATATATAAATTTTGTCTCTCCCCAGACATAAAAGCCTGCTGACCATAAGCCTTACCACCGATAACAAATAGCCTGATAACAAATAGCCTTACTGGTAACACATATTTTGTATGTTCTATGTTTTAACTGCTATATTTATACAATAAAGTAAATTAGAAGAAAATGTTATTAAGAAAATCATAAGGAAGAGAAGGGACCCACGTTCAAGTGTCATCTGTAGTTTGATGGCTTGCTTGCTTACTTGTTTTTGTCTTCCTATACTCCAAGTTTATAAACCCCAGGAGGGTAGAGACCATGTTTTATTCTTTTTATCTAGCACATGCTGACTGACATATGCTGGTCTTTTTTTTTTTTTTTTTTTAGAGGAAAGTTAAAATAAAATATTTATTGTGAAAGATAAGAAAACAAAAAAAAGAGTTCAAAGAAATTATACTGATTATCACAAATTAGTGATAAATATATTGTATTTACTTAATTGTACCTCATATGCTTATATATATAGAGAGATAAAGTATATAAATAAAACATATAATAATTTAAATTTTTGTGTTAATATAAATAGAATAATTTTCATTTTGATTTCAATAATATTTATATTTAAGTAACTTTACTGTTTTTTTTTTAATTTATTTTTTATTGGTGTTCAATTTACTAACATACAGAATATATGCTGGTCTTTAATAAGTATTGAGTGAATGATCATTTGATAACTTATGCATTATAGAGAGATACATTCTTTAGTTCATTTTTAAAATCTTAATTGACTTTATTACCCAGCAATTGCAAGTATTAAAATATGTATTTTCTATATAACCTACTGTGAGGTGATCAATGTTAAACAAAATATTAATTTTCATCATTTGTTTCAATGCATATATTTTTTAAAGATTTTATTTATTCATGAGAGACAGAGAGAGAGAGGCAGAGACACAGGCAAGGGAGAAACAGGCTCCATGCAGGGAGCCTGATGTGGGACTTGATCCCAGGTCTCCAGGATCAGGCCCTGGGCTCAATGCGGCGCTAAACCGCTGAGCCACCCAGGCTGCCCTCAGTTCATATCTTCTTGACCAATTCTTTTCTTTCCATTTTGCCTTTGAGTCTGAAGAATTTTAACCACGATAGTTATGGACTTGAATATTCATCTGCAGCTACCTATATGCTCCTAGTGATTTTATCACAGCCATCCTCTAAGTGGTTTCTGGAAAACATGAGGACGGACTTCATTCATCTTCACCTCATAGGCTCTTTAGCACCTGAAAGAGCCCAGCGACTGGCCCACACAGACTGCCACCTGGCCTGCTTGGCTTGGTGGTGCCTCAGGCACCCTCCTCCTTCCATAGCTTTGTAGAAAAGAGAATCTTTTTTTTTTTTTTTTAATTATTTATTCATGAGAGACACAGAGCACAGAGAGAGAGGCAGAGACATAGGCAGAGGGAGAAGCAGGCTCCCTGTGGGGAGCCTGATGCGGGACTCGATCCTAGGACCCCGGGATCACAACCTGAGCCAAAGGCAGATGTTCAATCAGTGAGCCACACAGGTGCCTGTAAAATGATAAAGGTCAAGGTGGGCAAAAAAAATGATTTGGTTCTCTCTCTCTTTTTTTTTTTAAATGTTGGTGGGGTTTTGTTTGTTTAAGTAATGTCTATATCCAGTGTAGGGCTTGAACTCATAATGCCAAGATTAAGAGTTGCATGTTCCACTGACTCAACCAGTCAGGTGCCCCAAATAATTTGTTTCTGTGGGTTGGATCTTTCAGAATTAATTTAGATGGTGCTGGAAAAACTTTCCCTGATTGGCCAGGGTTGGATTAGATCTCCCTGTTGTTTGGTCTATAACACCATGTGCTTGCCTTTTATAGCCATACACTCCCTACTTAGATTCCCTGAGAGAGAGAGAATTTAGTTTATCATTGTATCCTCAGCCCTCAGATTGGTGCCTCAGACATGGTAGTTGTGTTCAATAAATACTGGTTCAGTGAGAAATAAGTGTTAAAATTGAGGTATTAAGAACAGTTTTTTTTTTTTTAATTTTTATTTATTTATGATAGTCACACACAGAGAGAGAGAGAGGCAGAGACACAGGCAGAGGGAGAAGCAGGCTCCATGCACCGGGAGCCTGATGTGGGATTCGATCCCGGGTCTCCAGGATCGCGCCCTGGGCCAAAGGCAGGCGCCAAACCGCTGCGCCACCCAGGGATCCCTAAGAACAGTTTTTACACTGGTAGGTTATGGAGTTTATTGGTCCCAAGAATTACTTTGTTCTTTGTTTTCAAGTTAAGTATCATGACATAAGTTTAAAAAAAATCTTAATTATGGAAAATTTCAAGCACATACAAAAATAAAGAGAATAATAAAATGAACCACCACTGTGTGCCTATCATTCAGCTTCAACAGTTATCAACACATGACCATTCTTGTTTAACCTTGCTCCCCCTTCTTCCTCAATATTTTAAAACAAATCCCAGACATGATATCATTTCATCTGTAAATACTTCGGAAGAGTATAATCAATTTAAGAACTAGTTAACTCTTGGAAAAACCTGATACAAAAATTCCATTTGTCTCCTTGAATCTAATTGTAGATGCCAGCTGGTGAATTTCCATGTGCTAAACCACTCCCAAGGCTTGACTCACTATTGAAAGCATATACTCCATTGTAATTGCTGAGATAGCAGCAGTTTGCTAGAATATATTATCATGGTTGTTTCTATTTGGGTAGAGAGAGGTTACCAATAAGTAAAAACTCATATGTCAGAAATAATTTGGGAGATGTATAAAGACGAATGATACTTTCTGACATTGTGCATTACAGGCCTTTGAGATTTTGCCTGGAAAATGAAAATGAAATATGGTTTGTGGATTATTAGAGTAAATTCCTGTAGTTCTTTGTGAGTGAATTCCTGAGAGTCACAATTAGCAGTAAAATGAAAAGTAATGGTGTCAGAAGGCCCAGAGTTAGATTCCTAAGCCTTGGAAGGTTGAAGGTTTAGAACTTGGGCCAGAGGAAAAGTCACATGGCATCGGTAGTGGTTATGGTTAGTTTTATTCTAGAAGTTAAACTTGTGGCCTAGACCTCTGTAAATAGCCTAGGTTAAATAACATTTCCTTTGGGAAGGAAAGAGAGGCACTCTTTTCTTTCAGCAAATATTTTAAAGGATTAAGTACTATCTTGTAAAATTTGAAGATTGGCACTGAGTAAATGGTTGGACTAGAACAGTGTTTTCTCATGATCCCAGTTTTTTGTGGAAAAGCAATGAAACGAGGATGGAAATGATCATAAGCACCTTTAACTATTTAGTCACATAGGAGAATAAGACTGATTCTGAGAGGCTGCGGTGTAAGTCCCAGCCCTGTTAGGACTACAGCTCTGCTTTTTCCTTAGCCTGAATCACCATATGGTTTTGATAGGAGATGGTAGATATGATGATCATCCCAAGTTAATTCTTGGCAATTTATTTTGAAAATACACTCTTATTTTTGCCTTTATACTCCCATAACCCTTAGGTAATTCCTCTATTAAAATACTTAGTACACAGTGCCTTGAATAGGGATTTTGTCATAATCATCTGTGTATCCTTAACATCTAGCACATGGTCACTTGGAAAATATTTGTTGACACATGATGATCCCTTTCCAGCCTTGAGATGGTATGATTTTGTGATTTCTCCAGTGGCCTGGACCAGAAGAATATGGGAATAGTGCTATTCTGATATAGGCTCCTCTCTGAATTCTTTTTCTTCCTAAATGGTGTTTAGTCTCACACTCTGAACTATTCTCTTCTTTTGGGACCTTCCAGGAAATAGAAGGAGAAAAAAAAAAAGTTGTGTTTAGAACAAGAAGACTTATGTCAGACTGAAGTTGATATGTTGGGATCACTGGAATCCTCCAGTTGCAGTCAGGATGAAGAATTCAGTGTTGATAATAGATGCCAGGAGCTTGTTCTCTTTTGTTACTCTTCCTCATTTACTGAGATTTGGCTCCATATCTATGACTGAGGTGGATTTCAGTCTTGATCATCAGGCTTTAAAAGATGTAGTCAGTGATTGGGAATTAATCAGCACCAAATTATGAACATGTCTTTTTTCATGTATGTGGTAACTGCTGAAATTAATTTGTTGTAAAACTGTAGAATCTACACCAAATTAAACCTATGGTTTATTATCTAATACAGGATAGTAAAAGAGAAATGTCAAAAACCATTATTTCATCAACCTGTTTATTTGTTGCAAAGTTGGAAGCTGTCTCAAACTCAACATACACAGAACTAAAACGATCCATTTTCCTCCACTAAACTTTTTCCCCACCAGCAATTTTCCCTGTCTTATTTTATGGCAACTCTCTTCTTTTAGTTCTGGTCAAAACTTTGGACCTTATATTTCTCTTATACCCCATGTGCAGTCTGCCAGGAAAACTCACTGGACCTGTGTTCAAAATATATCCAAATCAACAACTCACCATCTCTCTTGCTACTACTTAGACAGTGGTCTAAAGCCACTGTCCTCTCTTGCCTGGATTATTGTAGCATTTCTTAACTGATCTCCCAGCTTCTACTCTTTACTTTTGGCACAGCTGCCTGAATCATTCTCATTATACCTACGTGAGATCATGTCACTCCTCTGTTCAGAAACTGTGCTGTGGCTCCCCATTACACTCTTGAGTAAATACCCATAAGGCCTTATCTTCTCTGGCCTTCTATTAACCTCTCTGACCTTACCTACTGAATCCCCCTTGTTCACTCTGCTGCAGCCACATTAGCTTTCTTGCTATTCCTTGAAGGAGACAGTCCTGCTTCTGCCTTAGGGCTTTTGTAGTGACTGTTTCCTGTGCTCTTCCTCTAGATACCTATATGGCTAACCTTCATCACTGTCAAATCTTGCTTCAATGTCACTTTCTCAGTGAGGCCTACCCTAATCACCTTATGTAAACAT
This sequence comes from Canis aureus, assembly GCF_053574225.1. Lineage (NCBI taxonomy): Eukaryota > Metazoa > Chordata > Mammalia > Carnivora > Canidae > Canis > Canis aureus. The sequence continues at coordinate 27,312,336 of NC_135621.1, forward strand.
AACTCCTTTGCAAAAACACTTCTGATTCCCTTTATTGTGATCTACCCTTTTCCCCCTAAAACATTCATTATATTTTAAGATCTATATAATTTCTCTCTCTTTTTTTTTTTTTTTTAATTTTTTTTTTCTTCTTTTCTATTCATTTATGATAGTCACAGAGAGAGAGAGAGGCACAGAGACACAGGCAGAGGGAGAAGCAGGCTCCATGCACTGGGAGCCCGACGTGGGATTCGATCCCGGGTCTCCAGGATCGCGCCCTGGGCCAAAGGCAGGTGCCAAACCGCTGCGCCACCCAGGGATCCCATAATTTCTCTCTCATAATTATTCCTTGAAAGTGAGTTTAGTGGATTCATTTTATATATCTATAAGCTCTGCTTAAATGCAGGTAGACTTAGAACTTTGGTTATTAAACTAACTTTCTGTCATTTTCAAGCATCCAAAAGAATGCAGAACCTAAAACCAAGAAAAAGAAAAGCAAGTGCCTTAGATAGTCAAGAAAGAATTTTTGAGCATTGTTGACAATTCCTGAGAAGACTTAAAGTGCCAAAAGTGCTGGGAGTAGTTGGTTCTTTCAGAAGTTGAAGGAGTGTGTTGATTAAACTGGCAATGTCTGGTTATAAATAGATCAGTGTTTTTTGAGAAGCATAGGTGAAAGGATGTGCAAGAAAGGCAGAGAAAGCAGAGTATGGTGGTAGTCATAGTGGACAAGATTTGAAGTGACTAGTGCAGGGAATGAGTGGTAGATTCTTGAGAACCATCATGGAGAGCCAGAAGATAAGACACATCTTTGTGGAGTGGAAATGGGCAAGTGCCATAGAAACACTTTCAGATACAAAATATATTAAAGCCATAGACAGAAGGACCCTTTCCTTTGAATGTAAATGAAAACCACAATGAGATACCACTTGAGACTTGTTAGGATAGCTATTATCAAAAACAAAACAAAACAACAACAACAACAAAAAAAACCTGAGGAGAAACTGGAACCCTCGTGCATCATTGGTGAGAATATACACTGGTACAGCCACCGTGAAAAGCAATTTTGGTTCCTCAGAATGTTAAACATAAAGTTTCCATACAATTCAGCAATTCTACTCCTGAGTGACACTCAAAAGAATTGAAAGTGGGGACTTAAACAGATACTCGTACATCAATGTTTACAGCAGCATTATTTACAGTAGCCAAAAGGTGGAAACAATCTAAGTGTCCCTCCACTGATGAATGGGTAAACAAAATGTGATAATGTACATACAATAGAATGTTATTTAGCATTAAAAAGAAAATTCTGATACATGCTACAAGGTGAATGAAACTTGAAGACATTATGCTAAGTGAAAGGTTCCTGGATACAAAGAGACAGATATTGTATGATTTCACTTACATGAGGCTTATAGAATAGGCAAATACATAGAGATAGAAAGTAGAGTAGATGTTATCAGGGACCAGAGGGAGGAGAAATGGGGAGTTACTGTCTAACGGGTAGCGTTTCTATTTCGGATGATGAAAAATTCTGGAGATGGATAGTGGTGATGGTTGCACAACATTGTGAATGCACTTGTTGCCACTGAATTGTACACGTTAAGAATGGTTAAAATGGGATCCCTGGGTGGCGCAGTGGTTTGGCGCCTGCCTTTGGCCCGGGGCGCGATCCTGGAGACCTGGGATCAAATCCCACGTCGGGCTCCCGGTGCATGGAGCCTGCTTCTCCCTCTGCCTGTGTCTCTGCCTCTCTCTCTCGCTTTCTCTGTGTGAGTATCATAAATAAATAAAAAAAAAAATTAAAAAAGAATGGTTAAAATGCTAAATTTTATGTGAAATATATTTTAACATATACTTTAACCCCCACCCCCGAACCCCTCTCCTTTAGGTGTAGCTGTGCATGCATGAGAGTGGGAGTATGTGTAGGGAGGGCACAGATATGCTGTTCCACAATGAAGGCAGGTGTTCCCCACACGGATGCTCAGACTTCAGTGATGGTGGAGATGTGCTTTCTGGTGGGTGATACAATAACCAGCTAGGTCATTCAGCTCCTTCTCCTGCAGTCATATTTGTAAGCATAGGAGAGTCATTCAGTCATTAAGAAAACGTTATATTTTAGGGGGATTTCCTGGGTGGTTCAGCGGTTTAGTGCCTGCCTTTGGCCCAGGGCATGATCCTGGAGTCCTGGGATCGAGTCCCGCATCAGTCTCCCTGCATGGAACCTGCTTCTTCCTCTGCCTATGTCCCTGCCTCTCTCTCTCTCTCTGTTTCTCATGAATAAATAAAAACACAGAGACAGAGAGAGGCACAGAGGGAGGAGAAGCAGGCTCCATGTAGGAGCCTGACACGAGACTTGATCCCAGAACTCCAGGACCACGTCCTGAGCCGAAGGCAGCTGTTCAACTGCTGAGGCACCCAGGCGTCCCTAATGCCTAATTTTTTAAAGAAACAGCCTTTCTAAAACTTCAGGGCACACACATTTAATTTTTAAATTATTTTCAGTTAGGGAAAGCTTGTAGGTATTTAAATTTTTCTTCTGCTATAATTTCCAAAGCATTTTCTATCTTAATAAAGCTGTGTGTTCTGTAATATGTAGTAGGATAAATACACTGGACTAGTAATCAGATTCTGGCCCAAGTTTTTATGTTATCAAGTCACTGAACCTCTTCTACTCTGGTTTCCCAACTGAGAATGAAGGGATTGGATGTGTAAACTTCCAGGGTTTAGTTATAAAGTTTTAGTCATTTTATTGGAATTTTTCTAAAGCTAGTAATATAAAAGATTAGAAGAACTTTGTTTATAATACCGTTCACATAAAAATATAATTCTTTTCAGTGTAGCATAAGACTGGATTCTAAAGGGGCTTAGTCAGTGGATGACTAAAACAACTTTTTTATAAGAAGGTCTCGTTTAGAAGTCAGTTTCAAAATGCATTCTCTGACAACATTGAACTAAAAATCCTGGATCTCATTTTGATGTTAATAATTGTAAGTAAATTGTCATTATCTTATATCTTCTTTCTATTCATCTATTTTTAAAAGATAACTCATCACTGTGTAGGAGTTGGCTTTTTCTGTTATGGCTTCCCTAGAAATACTTCTGCTTTAGTCTTTCTCCCTTAAGTGCCTTTTCCTGAGAATAAAGGATTGAGTTCATACCTTTGCATAATGATTTAGAGAGTATTTTAAGCTTGGCATGTTAAAACCTGGCTGACTCCATTAATATGTGGACAAACTAGCACATTAGAATATTTTTTAAGTTCCAAGCCACAAGTTGTGCTTTAAATGAACATGGGCATGTATACAATTAATATTTAAGCCTTGGATAGCACAGACATTCAAAATGCCCGTTGCCCTGGGTGACTGGTTTTCAGCAAGGCTCTTGCTTGCCCTGCACATTTCTTCCTCTGCTTTGAACAGTGCCAGGAGCAGAGTCAGGAGAGGGTTTATTCCTTTGGCGCTCTGCTACTCTCTGCTTTCGGCAGGCAAAAAGGTTGCTGTTTTACTTCTTAAACTCCTACCATATGGAAAGTTTCTATAAATAAATCTTGGATTTATGATTGGACTTCTAAATTTGTAACCTCCACGATCCATGGCTAAAGCCAATATAAATACCTATTTAAACATGCAGACTGCATACAAAGCTGTGGCACTATTTCCCTGAGAATGGTCTCCAGCCACAATATCTAAATTATCAATTCAGTTAATTTTTTCTGTCTCAGTTGGCATGAATGAAGACCTCATTTTGTTGTTAAGCAAAAAGTAGTGAGCCTGGTAGTTTTTAGTGAATCCACTTTGACTTTTTATTTTCACTTTTGACTTTTTGTACATGAATTGTTGGCATAGTTATATAGCAGATGTATTCATGAAAATGTAGAAGTGCATGAGATTTTGACAAACGATCATTTAAATGTACTAAAGGAACTGACGTTTTAGAGGAATCCTTTTATTATTTATTTTGTAAATTTGGGTCAGTGGTATTTCAGTCAACAATACTATAACGGGCACCTGTTATGTGCCAGACACTGTGTTAGGTCTTAGGGCACATTGAGTTGTATGAAAGATGATTCCTCTTCAGACAAGTAAGAGAAAAAGAAAGAGGAAACGTGGGGACAATAAAATGTTTTATCGCTCTAATGGAAAAATGGACAAATGCCATGTGAGTGTGGTGGAGAGGCAAGTAGATTAACTCTGGGGAGTTGGGAAAGGCTTTAGAAAAATGTTTCAATTGAACCTTTAATAATAAAAATGATTTCTAACTAGCTGTAGTTTATTGAGTGCCTACTGTTTACTAGGATTAGTTAATGCTACCTACCAGGGAAAGGGGTAGGGGGGCATTTTATGCAGTAAGAAAACTGTGGAACTATCAAAGATTGTATATCCCAGAAGTAAGAAGTTTGGTACAGCTAATGGAAAGAGGAGGGAGATCAGTGGCTGGGTGCTTCAGATTATGAAGGACCTCAGATACACAATGTGTCCCTTCCACCCTGTTTTTGGTCACATTTCCTTGCCTGAAAAGCCTTTCTCCTCTCTTTGCTGATGTACCTTTTTTTAAAGGTCTGGCTTTTATGTGAAGCTTTCCTCCCCTTTTGTCAAAGCTTATTGTTTTTACTGAATAGTTGTACAAGAGAGTATACCTCATAAAAGGGCATTCCATTTTTTTTAAAGATTTTATTTATTCATGAGAGAGACACAGAGAGAGAGAGAGAGAGAGAGCGAGTGAGACTGGCAGAGGGAGAAGCAGGCTCCGTGCAGGGAGCCTGATGTGGGACTCGATCCCAGATCTCCAGGATCAGGCCCTGGGCTGAAGGTGGCGCTGAACCGCTGAGCCACCGGGCTGCCCAAGGGCATTCCATTTCTTGAACCATTTCTTGTAGTATAGTCTGATCTCCCCAACTAGTTTCTCTTAAAAGACAGGATAAATCCTCTTTAGCACCTGGTATAGTGCTCAGCACATTGTGAGAACTCAAGAAATACATAATGAATGGATGAATATGGAACATTTGTAGATATATCAGCTATTGAGACAGCCCAGCTACAGTGGTCGAGATCACCTACATTTATTTAAAAGGCATTTCTTAACACCAGTAAGAGCAATTTCCAGAGGTATAGTTCAGTTGTGATTTGGATGTAAAATGACTTAAGAGTAATCAACTCACAGGGTTGTTGAAGATTAAATTAGAACATTTAAGTGCTTAGAACAGTGCCTAGCATATATAGTAAGTGCTCAGTCAAGTGTTACCTATCACTTAGCTCCACCTATCTGGGCATTTTTGCCAGTGACAGAACTCAAAGACTGTTGTAGGCATGAAGAGGATAGAAAGGAGATAAACAGCTTCATACCTTTGAAACCAAATGCCCTTTAGGAACTGGAAGAACTGCTTATATTGCATGAACTTTTATTTTTCTGTTTGTGTTTTAGTGATCGAGGGGTATGGTTGGCATGGAATTGAATTTCATCTGTCTGTGGGAGTTGTAAACAAGGTAGGTTCCAGGTTTATTTACATTTCCCTGCTCCTTTCCTAAGCTGTTCTGTTAATATTTACAGTTTGAATTATAGATCAGATTTGATTATTGTTTAAGGATGCACTCTCATAGCCCTGTGACGGTCAGTCTTCTAATGTTGTGGACTACATACAGTATCTTGTTAAAATTTATTGAATGCCGAGAAACAGCATAACCAGTTACGCATTTTGGTGGTTGTATTGCAGAACCATGAATTCACACATGTGTATACAAACCGTGATCCAGTCCTTGGAGGGCAGAAGCTCTTGTATTAGAGCCATTGTGTAAACTGACTTGGGGTAATGGGCTAACTCTTCTGGTCACTTTAATGTTCTGTAGCTTATGTGAATAGTAGACTAAATGCAACAGAGGGCCTGTTTTGACAGTAGCCAGGCCATCATGGTAATTATAAATTTTGTTACTGGTGACAGAATCTGTCTATCTGCAACCACTAGAGTTTGATTTGACGGTAACATGCTTGTGTTCCTATCTTAAGTTCTGGGCTAAACAAAAATACAGCAGATATGGTTTTGGCTCCTGTATCTGTCTTGTGTCAGATGCCTGCAGAAAGCTATAGATGGCAGCTTCACGCAGCTCTGCAAACCTATTTCCGTCAGAACATTTCCTGTCAAAGTAAGGTAGTGCTGGTTCACCTAGTTCTAGTTTTCTGTGTTCTTAGGTATGTGGAGATCCCATTGCTCATGATTGCAGGAAACTTGGATCACTCAGAGAGTGAACTTGATAGCCAAAAAGATGGTGACACTACTCCCTACAATCCCTCCAACCAGGAATCCTATGAACTTTGTAGAGGGTCCAGAGGTTGCTGACAATCTTGGATTCTTGTACCTGCAGGTAGAACAGCAAAAATTCTTGAGATTCCTTGCTCTCAGTTACAAAGAACAGTAATCATAAATATGTTGCTACAAGGAAAAACAGTTGAGTTACTTTTTTTTTTTTTTTTTTTTTTTAAGTAAGCTTTATGTCTGATGTAGGGCTTGAACTTACAACCCTGAGATCAACAGTTGCATGCTCCAGCAACTGAGCCAGCCAGGTGCCCCATTGAGCTACTTTCTGTAGCAAAAGGAACATGGTCCTTGGAATTGACACTGCTGCCTAGGAAGAGAGGTAGAAGAGTTGATGAAAGTTTAATTTCCTTCATTATCATCTGGAGGCCTGAATATCATGTCTGGTCTGGATGGTCACTCAGGAAATTATCTTCTTTCTGTTTTCCTGCTTTTTATTGGGGATAGTATAAATAAGAACTATTTCATGGAAATACTGTAAGGATTAATGGAAAGGAAAGAAACTAAAATTTACTGAATGCCTAAGGATTAGGCATGCTACTGTAAATTTTCACAATGTGTTCTTTTATTGAAACATACAAAGTTCATTGATATTGTACTTTTTCAAGTCTAAGTGGATGACATCATGGATATCACTTCCTTGAACTATTCTGATCTTTTTTGTAGCCACTTAGAAGGAAGAGGTTTAGATATTGATACATGTTACTTCATATATGTCTGCTAGAACCTTCTTTTATGAAGGAAAAAAAAATACCTACATGAGTTAATGGAATTTTTTTGTTTTTGTTTTTATCTGGAAAATAAAAACAGAGTTGCTACTGATTTAGCCAAAGGCAGAAAGGAGACTAGCAGATCTGAAATTAGAGACACCTTAGCTGTTTTGGGAAGTTGAGACTCTTGAGCCAGGCTTTGCTGAAGTCAGAGTAGGTTAATATTTTCATAGCTCAAAGCAAATGTGAATTGTGGTTGTTTATAGGTGCAGTTTTGCTTGGTCTCTGTAGTTGCACATGGGTGAGTAAAATACAGTGCTGCTGTGTTGGGCAACTTCTGCAAAAGCCCCTGAACCAATGCAAATTAAACTTCTCCAAAAATACCAAAAAATTCCCCATTTGGATCTTTTGCTGGCTGAGGGAATTGACTGTTGTCATCTTGCTGGTAAAGAAATTGTCATACATTCTTTTGGAATGATTCTAGATTTGATTTTCTGCTTTAAAATTTCCTCTTGAAATTCTTCTCTGATAGGAGATACCATCTCTACATCTCAGACATATGGGATTAGAATAAATTGTTACCTCTCTCCCAGGTGATAGGAAATTAAGGTGGAGTATTTTTTCCCCTGATTCCACATTTAATGTCTCCAAATCTATTGTCTTTTTACTCTTAAAATAGTAAGCTTTTGTGGTCTTAGCAAGGTTTATAGAGAGTTACCTAGTGACACAATACTGTCCTTTATTGGGCTGAAATGGAAACATTAATATTTCTTAATATGTGACAATTTTCATTTTTATTTTCCTGTCTATAGAATGAATTGTTGTATTTTTTCTCTTGGCTTTTCTTTCTTCGGTCAGGAACTCTAATAACAAAATTCTCCCTTCTTGCTTCAGCAGACAAATACCACTTTTTTTTTAAGATTTTATTTAGGCTCAGCGTTTTGGCGCCTGCCTTTGGCCCAGGGCGCGATCCTGGAGTCCCGGGATCGAGTCCCACGTCGGGCTCCTGGCATGGAGCCTGCTTCTCCTTCCTCCTGTGTCTCTGCCTCTCTCTCTCTCTCTCTCTGTCTATCATAAATAAATAAATAAATAAATCTTTAAAAAAAAAAGATAAAAAAAAAAGATTTTATTTATTCATGAGAGACACAGAGAGAGGCAGAGGCATAGGCAGAGAGAGAAGTAAGCTCCATGCAGGGAGCCCGACGTGGAACTCCATCCCGGGACTCCAGGATCACACCGTGGGCCAAAGGCATGTGCTCAACCACTGAGCCACCCAGGTGTCCCACAAATACCACTTTTTAAGTAATAGCTTTATTGATGTGTAATTTATATACTGCAAAATTTGCCTGTTTAAAGTGTATAAGTCAATAATTTTAGTAAATTTGTAGAGTTGTGTAACTATTACTATACTCTGGTGTTATATTCCCAGCTCCCCAAAAAGATCCCCTGTAAGACTCTTAACCATAGGAAACAAACAGAGTTGCTTGCTGGAGAGGATGGGGGGATGGGATAGCTAGGTGATGGATATTAAGGGAGGCACGTGATGTAATGAGTACTGGGTATTATATAAAACTGATGAATCACTAAACTCTACCTCCAAAACTAAAAATACAGTGTATGGTAATTAATTGAATAATAAAAAAGATCCCTCGTAAACATGACTTTCTAACTTTATATCCTATACAAATTTTGCTAAGTTCTGTATCAGATTTAATCTTCTTCTGACAGAGTTTTCCCATTGCTTATTTCCCTCCTTATTTTTGTATTAGTTGCTTACTGCAGGTCAACTGTCTCTCTCTGCCTGTCTCTTTCTCTCTCTCTCTGTCTATCTCTCATAAGTAAATAACTAAATCTTTTTAGTTATTAATCTTTTTTTTTTTTTTTTTTAATTCATGAGAGAGGCAGAGAGAGATGCAAGCTCCCTACAGGGAGCCCAATGTGGGACTTGATCCCTGGACCCTGGGATCATGCCCTGAGCCGAAGGCAAATGTTCAACCGCTGAGCCACCTAGGGGTCCCAAAAGTGTAACCTTTCTTGAATAGTGGCTTTAGATTTTATTTGAAGTTTTTTTTTTTTTTTTTTTCCTTGAAAAACTATTCTATAATACTTCAGGCCTTTCAATAAAAGCTTTAGTATTTGGGCACCTGGGTGGCTCAGTTGGTTAAGCACTTAACTTTTGATATCAGCTCAGGTCATGATCTGAGTTGTGAGATCGAGCCCTGCCTTGGGCTTTGTGCTCTCAATAAATCAATCTATCTATCTATCTTTCTTTCTTTCTTTTTTTTCAATAAATCTTTAAAACGAAGTTCTTGTGTTCTTGGTTTCCTGTTTACTTATTTGTTTTTAAAGGGAATCATTTAAAAAAATAAAAAGAATTAAGGGAATCATTTATCTGGTTATTTTTCTTTGTATATGTAGATTAGCTATTTGCTAATTGGAGAATTTTGCTCTGTACATGAATGTTCAGTTGCTTAGTAAATAAGGTAAATGAATATACTAGTACACACGGACTTTTAAAAGTTTTTTATTTTTAAAGATTTTATTTTATTTTTTTAAAAGATTTTATTTATTCATGAGAGAGAGAGAGAGAGAGAGGGAGAGAGGCAGAGACACAGGCAGAGGGAGAAGCAGGCTCCATGCAGGGAGCCTGACGCAGACTCAATCCCGGGACTCAAGATCACGCCCTGGGCCAAAGACAGGCACTAAACTGCTGAGCCACCCAGGGATCCCCCAAATATTTTATTTTTAAGTAAACTCTACATCCAGTGTTGGGCTTGAACTTATTATAACCCTGAGATCAAAAGTGGAATGCTCTACTGACTGAGCCAGCCAGGTACCCTGAACTTTTAAAAGTTTTATTGGAGAATTAATAAATTCAATAAATTATCTGTTTCAGCATAGCAAATTATTCTAAAACTCAGCAGCTTACAACAATAATAAGCGTTATCTCAGGGCACCTGGGTGGCTCAGAGCATCTGCCTTTGGTTCAGGTTGTGATCCCAGGGTCCTGGAATTGAGTCTCAAATCAGGCTCCTTAGAGGGAGCCTGCTTCTCCCTCTGCCTATGTCTCTGTCTCTCTTTGTATGTCTCTCATGAATAAAATAAAATATTAAAAAACCAAGAAACCAAAAACACAGAACAACATTGTGTCATATAGTTTCTGTGGCTCAGGAATTTAGGAGCAGCTTAACTGAGTGATTCTGGCTTTGAGGTTGTATTCATAATGTTTGCTGGTGCTCTGGTTATCTAAAGACTTGACTGGGGCTGGAGGATCCATTTCTAAGCTTACTTACATGGCTGTGGCAGGAGACCATGGTTTCTCACTGGCTATTGGCTGGAGGCTTCATTTCCTTTGCAGATAGACCTCTATGTAGGATTGCTTGAGTGTTATCATGACAGAGCAGCTGGCTTCCTTCTACAGCTCTCTCTATGGATTTGGTTGTTCTAGGTGTTTCATATAAATAGACTCATACAACATATGCTCTTTTGTAGACTGGCTTCTTTCACTTAGCCTCATGTTTTCAAGTCTCATCTATGTTGTAGCAGATGTCAGAACTTCATTCCTTTTTTTTTTTTAAGATTTTATTTATTTATTCATGAGAGACACACACAGAGAGAGAGGCAGAGACACAGGCAGAGGGAGAAGCAGGTTCTCTGTGGGGAGTCCAATGTGGGACTCCATCCCAGGACCCTGGGATCACGGCCTGAGCTGAAGACAGATGCTCAACCACTGAGCCACCTGGGTGCCCCTGAACTTCATTCCTTTTTAAGGATGAATAATATTTCATCGTATGGATATACCATATTTTAAAAATCCATGTATCAGTTAATGGACATTTGGGTTGTTTCTAGCCTTTGGCTCTTAAGAATAATGCTACTATGACTATTTGTGTACAGGTTTTCATGTGGATGCATGTTTTCTCATCTCTTAGGTAATATACTTAAGAGTTGAAGCCTATATATTTTTATCCCTCTGTGTTACTGTAGTAGAATTCTAACTGGACTTGTCACCTCTTTTTTTTTTTTATTTTTTTATTTATGTATGATAGTCACAGAGAGAGAGAGAGGCAGAGACACAGGCAGAGGGAGAAGCAGGCTCCATGTGCCGAGAGCCCGATGTGGGATTCGATCCCGGGTCTCCAGGATCGCGCCCTGGGCCAAAGGCAGGCGCTAAACCGCTGCGCCATCCAGGGATCCCCTGACTTGTCACCTCTTTAAATTGCCTTTCACTTGGCTATCCAGGTGATTTTGCTGACATGGAGATTTAATCACATCATATCTCTATTTCTGTGTTTTCAGTGGCTCCTTGTAGCTTTCAGGAAAAAGTCCAAACTCACCTTATCACACAAGCCATTTATGATCTGGCTCCTGCTTTCCTTTAAGTTTTTCCTGCTGTACTTTTCATTCTTGTTCACTTAACTTCAGCTGATGACATGCTTTTTCCTATTAATGTTTTCATGCTTCTACCATTGTCTCAAACGGTTAATTACTCTCTTTGAATAGGAAATAACTACTTGTTCTTTAGAAATCATCTCTGGTCCCATTTGTGGTAAACTTTATTTTCTTTGTTTAATTTAAATTAAACCTGTGCTCTTACAGTACCTTTACCATACTGCTTATCACACTATTCTCTGGACATTGATTCCTGTTTGCTTCTCTAGATAGACTGCAAAAACCCTGAGGGAAGAAGCCATATCTTCTTTGACTTAGTATCTCTAGGCCTAATAGTAACACACAAAAGTAGCTAGTATCTATTGGGTTGTTTAGTATATAGATGCCAGGCAATATTATAGCATTTTACATTTGTTGTGTTACCTAATCTTCTACAACAGTCCTTTAAATTAGGTACTATTATTGGCTTCCCTTTATTTTTTAATTTTTAATTTTTTTTTAGAGATTTTTGTTTATTTGAGAGAGAGAGAGTGACAGAGCAACAGAGAGCATGAGTGGGGAGGAGAAGGAGAAGCAGGCTCCCCACTGAGCAGTGAGCCTGATGCAGAGCTTGATCCCAGGACCCCAGGATCATGACCTGAGCTGAAGGCAGACTCTCAACTGACTGAGCCACCCAGGTGCCCCTATTATTTTCCCTTTAAAAATGAAAATATCAAAGCACAGAGAGATTGAGTAATTTGCTAAAAGTTACACAAATAGCAAATGGTAGACCTGGCATTTGGTAGTGCTGGGATTTGAACCTGCACGCTCTGATTCCAGGGCCTTTGTTCTTATTTGTACTGCTGCCATAGTGTCTGGCACATAGATATTTAATAAATATTGGTAGGTGAGTGAACACTCATTGTTTCTGCATGCAGAACTTTGCTTACTTGGTTCCTGCCAATACTATGTTTGTACTTGGGGTTATAATGACAGGAAGATAGAGGTTTGAGTCACGGTGGTCTGAATTCCTGTCCTGCCCCATGACTTCTGCTTCTTGATTCATTTCTTTTCTTTTCCTACTTTTACTAAAGAGAATGATTCTTTTTTTTTTTTTTTTTTAAGATTTTATTTATTTATTCATGAGAGACACACAGAGAGAGGCAGAGACACAGGCAGAGGGAGAAGCAGGCTCCATGCAGGGAGCCCAACGTGGGACTCAATCCTGGGTCTCCAGGATCACGCCCTAGGCTGCAGGTGGCGCTAAACCACTGCGCCACCAGGGCTGCTTGAGAATGATTCTTTTTTTCTAAAATTTATTTATTTGTGAGAGAGAAAAGGGGGGGGGGGGGAGAGAACATGTGCTCCAGTGCAAGGCAGAGGAGAGAAGGAGAGAGCGAGAATCTGAAGCAGACTCCTTGCTGAGAGTGGAGCCCAATGCAGGGCTTGATCTCAAGACCCTGAGATCATGACCTGGGCTGAAATCAAGAGTTAGGTGCTCAACTGACAGCACCACCCAGGAGCCTCACCAAAGAGAATAATTCTGTTATTCTGCCTTAATTCCTTAGGTAATACTTACATTAAGATTCCTGAGTTTTGTGTCTTGGATTATTTTCTGCTCCAGTCTTTTATTTTGATGACATTTAAACCTTCAGAATAGTGTTAAGAATGGTAGAGTGGTCAGCAATATACCCTTTTGACTAAATTTATCAATTTTGAACATGTTGCTACATTTTTGTGTTCTCTCTCCACACACACATACATGCATGCATACATGTACATGCATACATGCACACATATTTATATTTTGCTGAAACATTTTAGGGTTACTTGCAGACATGATACTTTGCTCTTAAGTATTTTGGCATTGATTTCCAGAGAATAAAGAGATTTCTCTTACACAACTGCAGTACAGTTAGTATACTCAGGAACTTTATTTAGTATTGATATATTATCATCTAATGTACAGTCTATATTGTATGTTTCCCTGGTTTTAATAATGTTGTTTACTTTATGTTAAAGCTTTGAGATCTAGAATTCAGTCAAGGATTACATTGCATTTAGTTGTCCTGTCTCTTACCCTAAAACAGTTCCTAAAGCCTGGTTTTAAGAAGGGAGAGGTGTCTTTCATGACATTGACATTTTGAGAGATGAGCTGTTTTGTAGACTATTCTTCAATTTGAATTTATCTTTCTCCTCCTGAGTTGCTTCAGGATAAATATTGTAGGCAAGATGTTTTGTCTTTTTTAGTGCTGCACATCAGGAGGGCCACAATGGTAGTTTCATTAAATCTCACGTTAAATCTCACTTTGGGTTAAGTTTCTGTCTGCCAGATTTACCCAGTGGATAGGTGCCTTTTCTCCTTTGTAATATATAATTGATTAGAGTAAAAATTATTTTTTAAAAATATCTTTTGTACATAAGTAACATATGGTTGTCACAATTAAATGCCACCTAGGCAACAAACTAAACGGGCTAACAGTGTTTTAAAGTTGAGTATTGGGGGGCAGCCCCGGTGGCTTAGCGGTTTAGCGCTGCCTTCAGCCCAGGGCGTGATCCTGGAGACCCAGGATCAAGTCCCACGTCGGGCTCCCTGCATGGAGCCTGCTTCTCCCTCTGCCTGTGTCTGTGCCTCTCTCTCTCTCTCTCTCATGAATAAATAAATAAATAAAATCTTTAAAAAAAAAATAAAGTTGAGTATTGGGACATTTGGGTGGCTCAGTGGTTGAGTGCCTGTCTTTGACTCAGGGTGTGATCCCACGGTCCTGGGATTGAGTCCCACATCGGGCTCGCTGCATGGAGCCTGCTTCTCCCTCTGCCTGTGTCTCTGCCTCTATTTCTCATGAATAAGTAAATAAAATCTTAAAAAAAATAAAGTTGAATATTATGTGCAAGGTAATATGTACAAAATGGAGTTCACAGGTCATTTAATTTGAGCTTCTTTGTAATGTGAACTTTTAAGTACAGGGTTTTTTGTTTTGTTTTGTTTTTTTTTAAGTACAGAGTTTAAATTTGATTGCTGAAGAGCCTTGGGTTGAAAATCTAGTTTTTTTTGGTCGTAGGAATTTTTGCTGAGAACTTTTTCCTAATTGTACTTTAGTGGAGTATTAACATTTTTCATAGTTTTCAGACAAATTCTTTCCTGCTTTTATTAATTTTATTTTTTCCCACTTATTATTTTTATTTATTATTTTTTTAGATGGGGTAGGGGCAAAGGAAGAGGGAGAGAATCTTAAGTGGACTCCACACTCAGTGCAGAGCCCAAGGCTTGATCCCCAGACCCTGAGATCATGACCTGAGCTGAAATCAAGAATCGGACGCTCGGGGCAGCCTAAGTGGCTCAGCGGTTTAGTGCTGCCTTCAGCCTAGGGCCTGATCCTGGAGACCCAGGATCAAGTCCCACATCAGGCTCCCTGCATGGAGCCTGCTTCTCCCTCGGCTTGTGTCTCTGCCTATCTCTCTGTGTCTCTCATGAATAAATACATTAAAAAAAAATCTTAAAAAAGAAAAAAGAATTGGACACTCAACCTACTGAGCTACCCAAGCACCCCTCTTTTTTTGCTTTTAAAATCTCTTCCTCCCATCTTATGTGTGCCTTGAAACAATACAGCCTTTAGTGAGAACTCTGGCATTAATCTGAATTTGAACCCTGGCTCAGCCACTTAATCACTAGGAGATCTTGTACAGGTTGTTCAACTTCTCTGTACCTCAATATTCTCCTCTCTGTAATGGGGGAAATAATAATGCACTCATAAGCTTGCTGCAAGAATTGAATAAACATTTGCTACTTTCTGGTCACAAGTATTTAGTAAGTGTTACATATTCTTTTCAATCTGATAAAACTGGTCACATATAATTCAGTGACTTTTCCCTTAAATCTGTGCACTAGACATGTATACATAAACATATAAAATATACTTGTAGACTTTGTTCAAGGAAATAATCTTAGATATTTCTTCTCTAATTCTCTCCTTTCTTTGTGAAATTTGGCGGAAATGGAGATAAAGATTTAACTTAGAAGGCTTGTAGAATCCATACGTTAATCTTTTTTTTTCTTGGATGTTTACATTTGCTGCATACCATTTTTAAAAATAACAGCCAAGGACTGCCTGTGCTGGGAAAAAAATGGTAAATATTCTCTTTATTTCGGGCTATATGATCTTAATGCTACCTTGGAAATAGTTAAATTCAAGGCACTGGTAGCTGGCTGACATCTCTGCCCTGAATTCGAGGCTACAATTCATTATGTGACAATCAGTTGATCTAAGGAGAGTATCAGCTAAATTTTTTAGTGTTTCTTAATGGCAGAGGTACCGTATCTCCAGAGGGTAATTGGAAAAGTATGGGACCATTTTTGGTTGTTGCAATGTCTATGGAGGAGGGAGGATATACCACTAGCATTTCGTGGTCAGGGACCAAGGATAACAGTCCAAAACAAGAATTATCCACCACAAATGCCATTAGCATTGTTCAGACACTGAGCTACTTAAACCTAAAGGCTTAGTGAATTGATAGATACAATTTTATCTCAGTTATTAAAATGGATTGTTGTTTAAGGCGGGACGTTTTCTTTTTTTTCTTATTTTTTAAAGATTTTATTTATTTATTCACGAGAGACACAGAGAGAGAGGCAGAGACATAGGCAGAGGGAGAAGCAGGCTCCATGCAGGGAGCCCAATGTGGGACTCAATCCCAAAACTCCAGGATCACACCCTGAGCCAAAGACAGAGAGAGGCTCAACTGCTGAGCCACCCAGGTGTCCCCAGGCAGGAAGTTTTCTGAAAAAATATTTCAGAGCTGTAATATATACTCTCTATTCTTCAAGGAGAATTAGGCCATATTTTCTCACTTGGGGGAGAGTAAGGTATTTTACTGGAAATTCAGAAAGTATTGCTATGCATTGTAAATATGCATCGATTGGTGTTTAATTCCTAAAATTTGGAGTAGTTAAATGGTTAAAATTGGGTGGTGGTAAAAGAAAATTGATGTTACATTTCTTTAGTAATCTTTGTATCTCCATGATTGGTAGAAATAACATAATTTATGCCTGGCATTCTAGCAATGCTTGAATATTGCTCGTACTGTTCCTTTTTTTTTCTCCAGTGACCAAATGATGTATTTTTTTGGTAGATCAATAAGATTATATTAAGAATGTAATTAAACTTATTGTGGCTTGTTTCACTTGAGCCTAATGAAGGACTTTGACAAAGATTTTAGGGAAGGTAGTAAGTATTCTCAGCTTCCAGGCAAGGATTCTCAAGTATTTTTGGCTATGACTCATAATTAAGAGACATATTTTATATTGGCACCCAATTGTATGCATAAGCATACAGATACTTGAAACAAAAGTTTTATGAAATGATACCCTTACTACGTGTGGTACAATCTGATAGTTTTTATTTTAATTAATCGTAAAATGTTGATCTTGGTCTTTTTCTTTTTCTTTTTTTAAGATTTTATTTACTTATTAGATAGAGCCAGAGAGCACAAGCTGGTGAAGGGGGGATGGCAGAGGGAGAAGGAGATGTGGGGATCCTGGGATCATGACCTGAACAACTGAGCCATCCAGGTGCCCCTTGATCTTGCTCTATGAAATTGATTTTGTGACCAGTGTATTTTTTTTTTTTTTGTGACCAGTGTATTACAAATTGCAATTTGAAAAATTCTGTTGTAGGATATATAATGCAAGCTTTAAAATAATGTCCCAATTGTGACTTTTTTTTCTTAAAACTTATTATAAGAACAGTTAAGATGAGATCTGCCCTGTTAACAGATTTTTTAAGTGTACAATATAGTAATGTTATTGATCAATATGCACGATGTTGTATAGCAGATCTCCAGAACTTACTCGTCTTGCATAACTGAAATTTTATACCCATTGATTAGCAGCTTCCTCTTTAATCTTCTCCCTTGTCCCTGACAACCATTTTATCCTTTTCTTATATGAGTCTGACAATTTTTAAAAAATATTTTTATTTATTCATGAGAGACAGAGAGACATAGGCAGAGGAAGAAGCAGGCTCTCTGCAGAGAGCCTGATGCGGGACTCAATCCCAGGAACCTGGGATCACGACTGGAGCCAAAGGTACTCTTTTCAGTACCTGGTATAAGTGAAACCATGGTATTTGTGATGGTATTTGTCCTGGCTTATTTTCCCTAGCATGAAGTCTTCAAGATTCATTTGTGTTGTTGCATATTAGAGGAATTCCTTCTTTTTTTAAGGCTGACAAATAATTCCAATGTATGTATATACCACATTTAAAACAAATCCATTAGTCTATTAGGTTGTTTCCACATCTTGCCTGTTGTGAACAGTGATGCATTGACATGATAATGGTACTTCCTCTTCAAAATCCGACTTCAATTATTTTCGAAAAATACCCAGAAGTAGGATTGTTAGATATTATGATGTTTTTATTTTTAATTTTTTTGAGGAAATTCCATGCTGTTTTCATAATGGCTACCATTTTGCATTCCCACCAACAGTGTACAAGTGTTCTAGTTTCTCTACATCCTTGTTGTCTTTTGTTTTCTTGATAGTAGACATCCTTACAGGTATGTGGTGGTAACTCATTGTGGTTTTGTGCTATTCTTTGGGGAATGTCTATTCAAGTTCTTTGCCTGTTTTGAAATTGGATTATTAGTTTTTTTGCTATTGAGTTGTAGGAGTTCCTAATATATTTTGGAGATTAACCCCTTTTCAGATATGTGGTTTACAGATACATTATTCTCATTATATAGTTTGCCTTTTTCCCTCTATTAATTGTTTCTTTTGCTGTGCAAAAGCTTTTTTAGTTTGATACAGTCCCATTGGTCTATTTGCTTTTGATACCTGTGCTTTTGGTACTATTTCTGTGAAGTCACTGTCATGACTAATGTCACGAAGCTTTTCCCCTATGTTTTCTTCTGGGACTTTTATAATTTGAGTCTTACATTTAAGTCTTTAATCCATTTTGATTTGATTTGATGTATGGTGTAAGATGGGTGTCCAAAATCATTTTTTTAAAGGTGATCTTTTTTTTTTTTAAGATTATATTTATTTGACAGAGAGAGAAAGCATGCCAGTGGGGAATCTGATGTAGGGCCCTATCCCAGGACCCTGGGTCATGACCTGAGCCCAGTGCAGATGCTTAACCAACTGAGCCACCCAGGCACCCCCATAATCATTCTTTTGCATGTGGATATTTAGCTTTCTTGAAATCGGGAAATGTAATGATTCCAGCTTTGTTCTTTTTCAAGATTGTTTTGGCTATACGGAGTTTTTTGTTATTTTATATGGATTTTAGGCTTGTTTTTTTCTCTGTGAGAAACACCATTGGGATCTTTTCTTTTCTTTTCTTTTCTTTTCTTTTCTTTTCTTTCTTTTCAAGATTTTATTTATTTATTCATGAGAGACACAGAGAGAAAGAGAGGCAGAGACACAGGCAGAGCGAGAAGCCGGCTCCACACAAGGGAGCCCGATGTGGGACTTGATCCCTGGTCTCCAGGATCACACCCTGGGCTGAAGGTGGCGCTAAACCGCTGAGCCACCCGGGCTGCCCACCATTGGGATTAAAAAAAAAAAAAAGATTTTATTTATTTATTCATCAGAGACACAGAGAGAGAGAGAGAGAGGCAGAGAGACACAGGCGGAGAGAGAATCAGGCTCCACACAGGGAGCCGGTTATGGGACTCCATCCCAGGACCCTCGGATCACACCCTGAGCCAAAGGTAGACGCCCAACCACTGAGCCACCTAGGCATCCCCACCATTGGGATTTTGATAGGGATTTCATTGAATCTGTTAATTGATTTGGGTAGTATGGACATTTTAATAATACACAAACACAAATCCACAAACATGGGATGGCTTTCCATTCATTTGTCTCTTTAATTTCTTTCATCATGGTGTTATAGTTTTTAGCGAATAAGTCTTTTACTTCCTTAAATTTATTCCTTAGTATTTTATTCTTTCTGATGTTGTTGTAAATGGGATTCTTTAACTAATTTTTGTTTTAGATCATTTATTAGTATATGTTGTTTTTATATCCTGCAACTTTACTGAATTCGTTTATTAGTTTTAACAGTATTTTTCTTTTTTTTTTTTTTGTAGTTTTTGGGATTTCCTGTGTATAAGATCATGTTGTGTCTGAAAATAGGGACAATTTTACTTCTTCCTTTCTGATTTGGATGCCATTTATTTATTTGGTTGTTTACTTACTTATCCTTGCTGCATTGCTCTGGTTAGGACTTCGAGTATGTTAAGTAGAAGTGGTGAGAGTAGGCATCATTAACCTGTTCTTGATCTTAGTAGAAAAGTTTCAGTATTTTACCATAGAGTATGATGGGCTTTTTTGTGTATGGCGTTTATTATGTTGAGGTCATTTCCTTTTATTCTTAGTTTGTGGAGAGGTTTTTTTTTTTTTGTTGTTTTGTTTTTTTGTTGTTTTTTTTTTTGGTGGAGAGTTTTTATTATGAAATAGTGTTGTATTTTATCAGATGTGTTTTCTGAGTCTATTGAGATGATGTGATTTTTTTTTTTAAGGTTTCTTTATTTATTTTTAGAGAGAGCCTGTATGTGAGCAGGGGAAAGGGCCCAGCGAAAGGGAAACAAGCAGACTCCCTGCTGATCGGGGAGCCTGACATAGCTGAAATCGAGTCAGATGCTTTAATTGAGCCACCCAGGCAACCCAAAATGATCATATGGTTTTTACCCTTCATTTTGTTAATGTGGTCCATCATATTAAGTAGTTTGTTTATGTTGAACCATCTTTGCATCGCAGGGATAACCAAGTTTGACTGTTTCTATCTGCTCCACTCTTACCTCTTTCTTGGACTTCTCCAGTAGCACCCTAATTGCACTCTCCATTTCCTCTCATGCTTTGTTCCCACCCAGCTCTGTCCTCATTCTTGCTGTCTGAATGATGCTTTATTTTATTTTCTAAAGGTTTTATTCATCAGAGACACAGAGACATAGGCCGAGGGAGAAGTAGGCTTCCCTCAGGAAGCCCGATGTGAGACTCGATTCTAGAACCCTGGGATCATGCCCTGAGCCAAAGGCAGATGCTCAACCACTGAGCCACCCAGGCATCCCTGAATGATGGTTTAAAAAGTTCTATGGCTATTGGGTTTTTTTTTTTTTTGTTACAAATTTAACTTATGTGATTTTAAAAAGTTTCTATTTTGGGATCCCTGGGTGGCGCAGCAGTTTGGCGCCTGCCTTTGGCCCAGGGCGCGATCCTGGAGACCCGGGATCGAATCCCACGTCGGGCTCCCGGTGCATGGAGCCTGCTTCTCCCTCTGCCTGTGTCTCTGCCTCTCTCTTTCTGTGTGTGACTATCATAAATAAATAAAAAATTAAAAAAAAATAAAAAGTTTCTATTTTAATAAAAATTTAAAAATCCAAAGTTAAAGTGGTTATCATTGACCTCAGATATCTAGAGCAAGTTGTACCATGGAACTCTGTTGCTCAGTAGTATTGAGGCCTAAACAGAATCTCTCATCTCTGTTTCGTTTGCCATCTTTATAATCCTGCTATGTTCATTGTGATTCCAGTGCATTGCCTGGCCTGTTGTGCTATTCTTCCTTTCAGATTGGCAGAAATGATAGCTGGTCTAGATTTTGTTATAATTTTTTTTTTCTTTTTTTGTAAACCAATATGAGGAAAGATTTGTCATTTTATTTTTTTTTTTTATTTTTATTTTTTTTTTTTTTGATTTGTCATTTTAAAAGACTTGAGTACCTGGTTTGCTAAGTCAGAAGAACATTCAACTCTTGGTCTCTGGGTCATGAGTTCCAACCCCACACTGGGTGTAGATATTACTTAAATAAAATTTAGGGGGAAAAAAAGGCATCAAAAGACAAGATAGCATCCTGAACCAAACAGTCCAGAATCTTCCTCATCTATTTTAATTATTTACAGAAAAATAATATGATAATATGAAATGCTGAATTGGAAGTCAGGAGGTTCTCCTCTTGCCTTTGCCACTAATTTGGTGACATTGAGGAAATTGCTTATAACTCTTCTGAGCTTTTACTTTCTTCATCATCTGAAATCATTGGATACTCTCTCTAGGTTTTCTCAAACCCTAAAATTCAGCAATTCTGCCATCTTTTTGACGGTTTTTTGTTTGTTTGTTTTTGTTTTCTGTTTTTTGTTTTTGACGGAGTTTTGAGTCTTTTTTTTTTTTTAATTTTTTATTTATGATAGTCACACAGAGAGAGAGAGAGAGGCAGAGACATAGGCAGATGGAGAAGCAGGCTCCATGCACCGGGAGCCCGACGTGGGATTCGATCCCGGGTCTCCAGGATCCCGCCCTGGGCCAAAGGCAGGCGCTAAACCGCTGCGCCACCCAGGGTTCCCTTTGACGGAGTTTTGAAACAAAGTCTTCTTTTTCCTATTTTGCCATGCTAATTTTTGCCCATCTGTTGTGATCTGAAAGGAAAATAAATTTTAATCTGTTATACTCAGTTATTGTGATAGATAATTCCAGAATTGTGATTATAAAATAGTTTGGGCATCTAAGTACTATACAAATGACAAATTATTATATACCACCACAGGGATGAAAAATGTAGTTAAGTGGTCCCTGCCTGTGTACTTTCTGTGAACTGCTCTGTGGTCATGATTGTATGATCTACTTTAGAGAGCTTTTGGATCTGTCCTTTACTATGCTTTCCTTAAGTTGCAAGACTAGTTTCTTGTAGTATTCTCTTTGTATTATGTTTTGTGCCTTGAGTGTGTATAATTCAGCCAGAGGTAGTAAAGCTGAGGAATTCATTGCTTTGAGGGTTGGAAACCTTTCTCTTTCATCCCAGGGCAGTTTTGCAGGAAAATTTAGCACCAGAAAAGATAAGGTTACCAAAGTTTTATAGCTGCCTTATTCGTGAACTGTGCCCCTGGTGTCATGGGGGAAGCTATGGTTTCCTTATTACGCATTTTGTTCTTTACTAGACATTGTAGCTCTTTTTCTAAGATGCTGGTGAGGTGTCTTGTGACTATATTTGCATTCAGGTTTTTGGGAGCACTGGTAGACATCTGTTAAAGTCCTGTGAAAATAGGCAAAACATGATCCTGGTGTTTGGTTGTTTTTTAAAAGATTTTTATTTATTTGTGAGAGACACACAGGCAGAGAGACACAGGCAGAGGGAGAAGCAGGCTCCCTGCAAGAAGCCCGATGTAGAACTCCATCCCGCCACCCCAAGTGAAAGGCAGAGGCTCAATTGCTGAGCCACGTAGGCGTCCCCCCCCCCTTTTTTTTAAAGATTTTTATGTATTTGGGACACCTGGTGGCTGAGCGGTTGAGCGTCTGTCTGCCTTTGGCTCAGGGCATGATCCTAGAGTTTCAGGATCGAGTCCCACATTGGGCTCTTTGCGTGGTGCCTGCTTCCTTTGCCTGTGTCTCTGCCTCTCTCTCTGTCGTCATGAATGAATAAATAAAATCTTAAAAAAAAAAAGGTTTTTATTTATTTAAGATCCTGGTGTTTTAATCAGGTAGAGTTGTTCAGTGGCCCTTAGACTCTTCAGGCTCTTTCACAGTGCTATATATAAAAGGCTTTTTATCTCATTTAGTAAAAGAGATAAAATATGTGCCCTAAACTCTGTGAGCTGCTTCAGTCCAGTGAGGCACTTGGCATTGCAGTATCTAACTAAGGGCGTTGTGTTCAGCTTTATTACCATCAGCCTTTTTCAAAAGAAAGAACAGTGATGTGCATACTGTGTGGCTATCTAACTAATGAACTGAGTTTTGGGCAAGTATAGTTGTAATATCAAAGGAGCTTATGGCATTCATATGTTGTTACGTCAATTTTACCCCTGGTTTGTGAACAAGTTGTGCCTTCCTAAGGGAGTTAGACTGCCTTCTGTAGTAAAGGTGTGTGTGTTTGTGCGTGTGTGTTTGTGACAGTTAAAAGTTTTATTAAGTAGCTAAATTGAGGAAAATGACCTAAAGAAGTTTTTAAGACTGTGAATAAGAATACATTGATGAATTTCTCTGCAGAAAGTAGATAAATGGTTGTTGGGGGTTGGAGGAGGGAGGTAATGGAGAGTGATTACTAACAGGTATGGAGTTTCTTTTTAGGGTGGTGAAAATGTTTGTGGAACTTTGTTAATATACCAAAAATGACTGAATTGTATGCTTTAAAAGGTTGAATTAATGGTATATGATTTCTGTCCCCCCAAACTGTTATTTAAAAAAGGACCAAATTATTCATCTGAGTGATATTTACCTCCTTTATTGAGTAGAACAATATAAAAAATTAAAAATTAAAAGATTTTAATTTTTAAGTAATCTCTGCATCCAACATGGGACTTGAACTTACAACCCCAAGATCAAGAAGTGTATGCTCTACTAAGCCAGGAGTCCCAGAACAATATGAAAATCTGAAACATGGGATGCCTTTTTTCTGTTTAAGATTGATTGGTATGTATGTATGTATGTATTTATTTATTTGTTTATTTGAGAGAGTGAGCAAGCAAAGGAGGGCATGAACAGGTAAGGGGCAGAGGGAGAGGGATAAGCAGACTTCCCACTGAGCAGGGAGCCCAACATGAGGCTTGATCTAAGACCTGAGCCGAAGACAGATGTTTAACTTACTGAGCCACCCAGGCGTCTCTCAGATGCCTTTATTTTTATTTTTTTTTTTTCTTTTTTTTTTTTGATTTTTTTCAGATGCCTTTATTAAGGATACTCTATATAATCATTTTCCTAAAGGCTTATGCTAACTTGAAGATCATGATTATGAAGAAAAGTCTCAGTTTTGTTGAGATTGAATGTGAAATTTTATGTTCGGTAGTATATGACTTTATGGGTGAACACAGGAAAGGAATAAGTTGTATATTGCATAACTGTAATCTAGAAATAGAAATATTACAAAGAGAAAGCCTATTTGTCTAATAAAACTAAAAATTGGGTCATTTATAAATAAGATACTATTTCAAATACTTCGATTTGTGCAAACTTCATAAAGTTTAATAGTAGAAATTGTTAAGGCCTTCGGTAAGTGAAACCGTAATACACTGTTGAAGGAAGTGTAATTTTTGGCAAGATTTTTTGAAGTATATATATCCTATAAAAGGGATCCAAGGAGCCTTGGGTTTATACAAAAGGAAACATGTATTAGCATTTTTATTTTAGTTATATTTGTAATAGGAAACACTTGGAAATGTTCCAACAGTAGAGGAATGAATAAGCAAGCAGCAGTATTTTAATGCAGTTTATTACATAACAGAGAATGGACTAACCAGATTTCTGTGTGTCAACATAGATAAATCCTAGAAACATTATGTTGAGGGGAAAAAAAGCAAGTTACGAAAGGTTGAAAGTGATACAACTTAAGAATGTTAAAATAAAACAATGCTGTGTTGTCTATGAATCCACACATGAATGCTACAAAATTATTATTATTCTGAAAGATGTATTTGAGAGAGAGAGAGAGAGAATGTGTGCACATGCACATGAGCATGCCTGAGTGGAGGAGCAGAGAGAGGGAGGGAGGGAAAGAGAATTCCAAGCCAACCTGAGCTCTGAGCTCAAAGTGGAGCTTGATCCCAGGACCCTGAGATTGAGACCTGAGCTGAAACCAAGAATCGGATGCTCAACAAATGTGCCACCCAGACCCCCCTGCAAAATTATTTTTTAAAAAAAACCCCTGGGTTAGAAGGAGATAAATTAATTTCACTAGGATTTTTATTTCTGTAGGGGGGGCAGAGAGGACAGTGGTATGAGCAGGAAACCAACTAACAGGTTTCTATTTCATAAGAAAATCTGAAGCAAAAATGGTATTAATAATTAATAATTGCTATATTTGGGTTATATTATTATGTTATTTCACTTTTCTGTATTGTAAATTCTTTCATAACTGAAAATGAAAAAAAGAAAAATTAAAACATTATATGACATTGGGTTTTTTTTTGTTTTTTTTTTTTTTTTTTTTTTTTTATGATAGTCACACACAGAGAGAGCGAGAGAGGCAGAGACACAGGCAGAGGGAGAAGCAGGCTCCATACACCGGGAGCCTGACGTGGGATTCGATCCCGGGTCTCCAGGATCGCGCCCTGGGCCAAAGGCAGGCGCTAAACCGCTGCGCCACCCAGGGATCCCTGACATTGGTTTTTAAATAACCAGCTGGCTTGTACATTTTTCCTCAGATGTTTTCGTATTAACTGTCATAGAAATAATTCATTCTAAAGGTCATGAACATTAGTTTTTTAAGAAGTGCAATGTAAGTGATGTGGATTATATCATATTTTTATTTTAAAATCCTCTCATCCATATTTTGATAGTTTTTTTTCTTGATTGGAAACTGCTTGATCAATGCAAGAACACATTATTGTGTTCTTGGCATGATTTAGTACTTAATTAAACATATACAGATTTAAAAAAAACAAAGTTAAATTAAAAAAAAACAAACAAAAAAATAAAAATAAAATAAAAAAATTAAAAAAAACCCCAAACATACACAGGTTTTTATGTTTTATAATTAGGACTTGGCTTTTCCTCTGTGCAAACACCTGTGTAGTGGTAGTGTGAGAATGTTGCCAGCAAGTATTCCCTTCAGATTCTTTTACAGGCTTTGATTCTGAAGAAGGCTATAGACGAGTATGGTGTTAGCAGGCACTTACAAAATTGTTTGATGACTTAAAAGTTTATTGCTATTAATATTATTTTAAATAAACATTTATTGTTTATAGTAAGAGTGTAAATTACCATATGGAAGTGTTCTTTTTGAAGAGCTTCTTGGAGTACAACTTTTTAGAACTGAACAATGGAATGAGGGATAGATGACGATATTTATTTTAGCTACTCATCTTAAATCTGAGATAGCACAAGATATGCATGTCTTTATAAGACTTGGGGATTCCTTAGTATTTATCTTTTAAAGAGCAGACTTGAGGGCAGCCCTGTGTCTCTGCCTGTGTCTCTCTCTCTCTTTCATGAATGAATAAATAAAATCTTAAAAAAAAAAAAAAGAGCAGACTTGACTTGATATTCTCTCTAATACCAGTTTCCTTTCTGCCATTCTTAAAGGAAGAGATGTTACTAGGGTCTCTTCTGTTTATTATGGAAAATGTTCCCTTCCTTGTTTGCTTTTTTCCCAAGAAATGATTGAGTTTTTATATATATAGATTTTTTAAGAAATATTTTATTTATTTATTCATGAGAGACACAGGCAGAGGGAGAAGCAGGCTCCATGCTGGGAGCCTGACATGGGACTTGATCCCAGGTCTCCAGGATCACACCCTGGGCTGAAGGCAGGCGCTAAACCACTGAGCCACCCAGGCTGCCTGAGTTTTTATATTTTATTTTATTTTATTTTATTTTATTTTATTTATTTTATTTTATTTTTTTGAGTTTTTATATTTTATTTTATTTTTTAAAATTTTTTTAATTTTTTAAAATAAATTTATTTTTTATTGGTGTTCAATTTACCAACATACAGAATAACATCCAGTGCTCATCCCGTCAAGTGCCCCCTTCAGTGCCCGTCACCCATTCACCCCCACCCACAGCCCTCCTCCCCTTCCACTACCCCTGGTTTGTTTCCCAGAGTTAGGAGTCTTTATGTTCTGTCTCCCTTTCTGATATTTCCCATTCATTTCTTCTCCCTTCCCTTATATTCCCTTTCACTGTTATTTGTATTCCCCAAATGAATGAGAACATATAATGTTTGTCCTTCTCCAATTGACTTACTTCACTCAGCATAATACCCTCCAGTTCCATCCACGTTGAAGCAAATGGTGGGTATTTGTCGTTTCTAATGGCTGAGTAATATTGAGACCAGAAGAACTGTGGAACAGATCAACAAAACCAGGAGTTGGTTCTTTGAAAGAATTAATAAGATAGATAAACCATTAGCCAGCCTTATGAGTTTTTATATTTTAGATTGAGTTTCAAGTTAGACTTTCCTCTAGAGCAATTTTTAAAATTGAATTATAATTGTATAATTGGTATTAGCATTATGTTAGTTTCAGGTGCATAGCATAATGAGTTGTTAATTTGCATATGTTTGAAAATGATTGACGGTAAGTCTAGATTACACCCATGACCATATGTAGTTATAATATTTTTTCTTATGATGAGAACTCTTAAGATTTACTCTTAGTAACTTTTTTTTTTTCATGATTTTATTTATCCATTTGAGAGGGGTTAGGGAGAGCACATGAGCGCTAGAGCTGGGGGAGGGAGAAGCAGAATCCTCACTGAGCAGGGAGTCCAGTGAGATGTGGGGCTTGATTCCAGGACCAGGATCATGTCCTGAGCCAAATGCAGGTGCTTATCCAACTGAGCCACCCAGGCACTCCTCTTACTAATTTTCAAATATGTAATATGGTATTATTAACTGTAGTTACCATGCTGTACATTTTATCCCATAGCTTATTTTATAACTAGAAGTTCATACTTTTTGACCCCCTTCACTCATTTGGCCTACCCTCCACCTATGGCAGCCAGCAATTTGTTCTCTGTATCTATGAGCTTTTTTTTTAAATTTTTTTTAAGATTTTATTTATTTATTGGAGAGAGAGTATAAGCAGGGGGAGCAGCAGAGGAAGAGGGAGAAGCAGGCTCCCCACTGAGCAGGGAGCCCAATGTGGGATTCGATCCCAAGACCCCAGGATCATGCCCTGAGCTGAAGGCAGCCACTTAACCAACTGAGCCACCCAGGTGCCCCCTATGAGCTCCTTTAGAAAAAAATTTTTTTTTTTTTTTTTTTTTTAGAAAAAAATTTTTTAAGTAGGCTTTACACCCAATGCGGGTTTTTTTTTTTAATTTTTTAAATTTTTAAATTTTTTTTTTTATTTATGATAGTCATCACAGAGAGAGAAAGAGAGAGAGAGAGGCAGAGACATAGGCAGAGGGAGAAGCAGGTTCCATGCACCGGGGGAGCCCAACGTGGGATTTGATCCCGGGTCTCCAGGATCGTGCCCTGGGCCAAAGGCAGGCACTAAACCGCTGCGCCACCCTGGGATCCCCCAATGCAGGTTTTGAACTCATGACACTGAGATCAAAACTAAGCTGATGCAGGGTGGATACTCAATCAACTGAGCCAGTTAGGCACCTTTCTCCTTTTAAAAAATGTAAAAAAAAAATTTAGATCCCTCCCCTTCAAATAAATAAAATCTTAAAAAAATTTAAAAAATTTTAATTCTACTTATAAGGAGATCATATGGCATTTGTCTTTCTCTGTCTTATTTCACTTAGCATAATGTCCTTAAGGTCCATCCAGGTTGTTGCAAATGGTAAGACTGCATTCTTTTTTTATGGCTCAGTAGTATTTGTGTGTGTATGTGTGTGTATCATATGTTCTTTATTTATCCATTGATGAACAGTTAAGTATTTCTGTGTCTTGGCTATTGTAGATAATACTGCCGTGAATACAGACATGCTTTTTTGAGCATGCTTTTTGAGTAATACTCAAAAGTATTACTTTTTGAGTTAGTGTTTTCATTTTCTTTGGATAAATACCCAGAAGTAGAATTGTTGTGTCATATGGTAGTTCTATTAAAAATTTTTTAAGGAACCTCCATACTGTTTTCTCTAGTGACTGCACCAGTTTACATTTGCACCAGCAGTGCCCAAGTGTTCCCATTTCTCTACATCCTTGCCAACACTTGTTTTTTCTTATCTTTTTGATAATAGTTATTCTAACAGTGTGAAGTTATATCTCATTGTGGTTTTGATTGGCATTTTCCTGATGATAAGTGATGTTCAGCATTTTTTAAAATTTACCTGTTGGGTCTCTATATGTGTTTGGAAAAATGTCTATTCAGATCCTCTATCCATTTTATTTTAATTAATTAATTAATTAATTTATTTATTTTTAAAATTCAGACAGAGAGAGAGAGAAGCAGAGACACAGGCAGAGGGAGAAGCAGGCTCCATGCAGGGAGCCCGACGTGGGACTCGATCCCGGGTCTCCAGGATCACACCCTGGGCTGCAGGCGCCGCTAAACCACTGCACCACTGGGGCTACCCCTCTACCCATTTAAAAAAATTTTTTTATTTATTCATTTGAGAGAGAGAGAGAGAGAGAGAATGAGACTGTGAGCAGGAGGGAGAGGGAATCTGAAGCTGACTCCACACTGAGCACAGAGCCTACATGGGGCTCAGTCCGCAATGAATGAGATCATGACCTGAGCTCAAACCAAGAGTTAGATGCTCAACTGACTGCAACACCTAAGCTCCCCCTCTCTGCCCATTTTTTAGTCCAGTTTTTTTGAGCTAATTGAGTTCTTTATATATTCTGGATATTAACCCCTTGTAAAATATATGATTTGCAATGATTTTCTTCCTTTCAATAGGTTGCCTTTTCATTTTGTTGGTGTCCGTTGCTGTGTAGAAGCTTTTTCATTTTTTTTTTTAAGCTTTTTCATTTGATGTAGTTCTACTCATTTGTTTTTTGCTCTTAATTGCCTTTGCTTTTGCTGTCAAATCCAAAAATCATTGTCAAGACTGATGTCAAGGTTTTCTTCTAGGAGTTTTATGGTTTCAGGTCTTACATTTAAGTGTTGATTCAATTTTGAGTAAATTTACCAGGAATTTAAAATAGTGTAAAATAGTGGTCGATTTCATTTGTTTGCATGTGGCTGTCCAGTTTTTCCAGTACCATTTATTGAAGAGACTGTTCTTTCCTTGACTGTATATTCTTGGCTTCTTTAGAGCAGTGTTTTTGAGCTAGAGTATGTGGGTGGGGATGAGTAGTGCTATTGAAAAGATCATGAGGGCAGGTGGCTTAGCAGTTTGGCTCTGCCTTCAGCCTGGCATGGGATCCTGGGGACCCGGGATTGGGTCCCGTGTCCGGCTCCCTTGCATGGAGCCTGCTTCTTCCTCTGCCTGTGTCTCTGTCTCTCTCTGTCTCTCATGAATAAATAAATAGAAAAAAATCTTAAAAAAAAAAAAAATCATGAACTCTGAGGAGTTTTTCAGGGCTGTAACCTAAATCAGTTTTAGGTTGAACAGATTATTTTCTCTGTGCTCTTTCCTTTTCTATCTAGCTTTTGAAGGCATGTCAGAAATGGGTAGTACTCTGGAGATGTCTAGTGTTTCCATAAACATGCCATGTTTGAAGCCAAGGTGCTATTTTATTTATGTATTTATTTTGCTGCATTTAGTCATTATCAATTAAAATGGCTAATACCTACTATGTACATAACATTATTTATTTTAAAAAAGATTTTATTAATTTATTCATGAGAGATACAGAGAGTGGCAGAAACGCAGAGGGAGAGAAGCAGGCTTCTTGCAGGGATCCCAATGCGTGACTTGATCCCAGGACCCCAGCATCGTAACCCGAGTCAAAGGCAGACACTCAGCCACTGAGCGACCTAGATGCCCCTCTTTTTTCTTTTCTTTTCTTTTCTTTTCTTTTCTTTTCTTTTCTTTTCTTTTCTTTTCTTTTCTTTTTCTTTTCTTATCTATCTATCTATTCATTCATTCATGAGACACAGAGAAAGAGAGAGGGAGTGACATAGGCAGAAGGAGAAGTAGGCTCCCTCTGGGGAGCCCAATGCGGAACTTGATCCCAAGATCCTGGGATCATGACCTGAGCTGAAGGCAGACGCTCAACCACTGAGCCACCCAGGTGTCCCTTTTTTCTTTTTTTTTTTAAATTACAATTATACGTGTTCCCAGGATGTTCTATGAGAATTCTACAAAAGAATATCACTGGATCATATTTAAGTTAGAAAAAATTGCTTAAAAATAATATGTTGAGTTCTTACTCTGTGTCCGCATTGTTATGAATACTTCTCGTGTATTAGCTCATCTAATCTTCACAGTAACTCTATGAGAGTTATTATCTCCATGAGGATTAGTAAATAAACCAAGGTCACATCACCTGGTAAATAGTGGAGGCATGTTAAAAAAAAAAATCAGGTTCTTTGACTAAAGTATTTATGTTCTTCACCGTAGTGGTTTAATAAAGTTACCATAGATTATTTATATCACCTGTAAAGCAAATAATTAAAAAAATTGGACTTTTTCTGTCTACCATAAGGTGAATATGTTTTTGTGAAAAATATCTGAATATATCTCAAAGTATCTAAATCAAGCATTTAACGGGCATCTTAGAACTTATATAGATCTATATGAGTTAGACTCTACCAATATTTACTGAGCGACTGAGCATCTTTTACGTACAAGGAACTGTACTAGCTGGTTGGGAACTAACATTTATTGAACAGTTGTTATATTTCAGATGGTCTTAGATTACTTTATTTCTTCAGCTCATTGATCCATACAGTAATTCTACTAGATAGGTATTCTCAAAGTTAGGCATGGAGAATTAAGCTCTTGTATCCCAAACAGCAATTATAGAATTTGAACCTGAGTCTGCCTGACAAAAAAGGCCCATTCCCCATTTCTGATTCATCTGTACTTCCTTGTGTCTAAATTTAAGATGTGTTCCCTGTTTCTAGGAGTGTATAATCTAGTTCAGGGGTTCACAAAGTGGATTCTGCAATGGATTGGTGGAGGTCCCTCATTCACTTTCAGAGAGTCCAAAGTTCAAAACTATTTTTATAATGATACTAAGATGTTATTGCTCATTTTACTGTGTTCATAATATGCACTGATGATGCAGAAGCAATGGTGGAAAAGATTATTGGCACCTTAGCATGAATTAATGGAGCGGCATAAAACTGCACTTGAGTCATGGCTTTTTTTTTTCCTACTATACACTTACAGTGCAAAAAAAAAATAGTTTCACTTACAGATGTCTTTGATGCAGCAGTAAAAACTTTTATGAATGGACACTCTAGTGTATATGTGTTGTTTTTTTTTAAAGTTGTATTTATTTATTCATGAGAGACCGAGAGAAAGGCATAGACATAGGCAGATGATGGAGCAGACTCCCCGCAGGGAGCCCGATGTGGGACTGGATCCTGGGACTCAAGGATCACACCCTGAGTCGAAGGGAGCCGCTCAACTGATGACCCACCCAGATGTCCTTTGTGTATGTTTTATTAAAAATTGAGATATAAATCCTACATACACATAAATCACACGTTGTGCTTTGCCTTCAGCTCCTCCTGCTTGTGCTTTCTCTCTCTGTCAAATAAATAAATAAAATCTTAAAAAAATGAAAGTCACATGCTTTACTGACTGAGCCAGCCAGGTACGTACCCTGGTACACTTTTAAAAGTGTACAATTCAGTGGTTTTTATCATAGTACGAGGTTGTGTTGGCTGTTACTACTATCCATCCAGTTCCAGAACATCCATCACCCCAGAAAAAAGCCCCATACTTTTGGGCAGTTATTACCCATTTCCCCTTTCTCTGGCACTAGGCAAAGACTAATCTACTTTATGTCTTTGGATTTTCCTATTCTGTGTTATTCCAGATAAATGAATTTTAGTACGTTCTTTTGAATAAATACTTCTTGGTTTGCTGTATGCCTTTAGGGCCACTCGGAGATGTAGTTTTTTTGTTTGTTTTGAGAAAAAGAGTAGAGTACAGAGTAGGGTGGAGGGAGAGAGCCGGGGTGGGGGGAACATGAGAATTAAAAAAAAAAAATGTTTTTGGAACGTGAGAATTTTAAGCAGGTTCCATGCTCAGTGCAGAGTCTAATTCAGTGCTCCATCTCACAACACTGAGATCATGACCTGAGCCAAAATCAAGAGTCCGATGCTTAACTGAGTGAGCCACCCAGGTGCTCCAAGATGTAGAAATAAAAAAAAAAAATTTTTTTTTTCCACTGCTTAGGTTCACCTGCCTGGCTCAGTCAGTGGAGCATGCGACTCTTGATCTTGAGGTTGTAAGTTTGAGCCCCACATTGGGTGTAGAGATTACTTTAAAAAGTTTCACCATTTAAATGGAATAATACAATATGTAAGTCTTTTGTATCTGGCTTATTTCACTTAGAATAATGTTTTCAAGGTTTATCCATGTTGTAACAGCTACTTTATTCCTTTTAAAAAAATTTTTTTAGGGGATCCCTGGGTGGCTCAGTGGTTTAGCGCCTGCCTTCAGCCTAGGGTGTGATCCTGGAGTCTTGGTATCAAGTCCTGCATCAGGCTCCCTGCATGGAGCCTGCTTCTCCCTCTGCCTATGTCTCTGCCTCTCTCTCTCTGTGTCTCATGAATAAGTAAATAAAATGTTAAAAAAAATAAAAATTTATTACTATTTTTTAAAAGATTTTATTTATTTATTCATGAGAGAAATAGAGAGGCAGAGATAGCGAGGGAAGCCGACTCCTCACAGGGAGCCCAGGGTGCAACTCAATCCCCACACCTGGGATCACGCCCTGAGCTGAAGGCAGACGCTCAACCGCTGAGCTACCCAGGCGTCCCCTCCGCCTTTTTAAAAAAATAAAGCTTTATTGAGATACATAATTCAAGTGCCATACAAGCCATACATGTACAATTCCGTGGGTTTTGTTATATTCACAGCTATGTGCAACCCTTACCACAGTCAATTTTAGAGCATTTCCATCACCTCAAAAGAAACCTGTGTTACCTGGTAACCATTTAGTTACCACAATCTCCCAAGTCTTTCTCCTACTTCCCCTTTTCCTAATAAAGAACCACTAATTTACTTTTGATAGGTTTCTTTATTCTGCACTTCCATATGAGTGGAATCCTAGAATACGATTTCATATGTTTTCTCTTTCTCCATATCCTTATAATCTTTTTGGTTCTAAAAAAAAAGAAACAACTTTTTGGTTCTAGTTCTTCTAGTGGGTGTAAAGTGGTATCTCATGGTAGTTTTATTTCATATTCCCTAATGACCAATGATGTTGAACATCTTTTTATGTGCTTATTGGCTATTTGTATACTTTCTGTGGAGAAGTATATAATCAAATTGCTCAATCTTTTATTGTTGAGTTATGCATTCTTTATATATTCAGGGTATTAATACCTTATCAGATATATATTTTGTAAAGTTTTTCTCCCATTCTGGTAGGTTTTCATTTTCACTTCTTGATGGTATCATTTGATACAGAAAATTTAAAAATTTTGATGGTTCAGTTTATCATTTTTTTTCTTTGGTTTTACTTTATTTTAGGTACAGCTAAGAAACTATTGTCTAATTGAAGGTCATGAAGATTTACACCTATGTTATCTTGTAAGAGTGTTTTTTTTTTTTTTTTAATTTTTATTTATGATGGTCACACAGAGAGAGGAGAGAGGCTGAGACACAGGCAGAGAGAGAAGCAGGCTCCATGCACCGGGAGCCCGACGTGGGATTCGATCCTGGGTCTCCAGGATCGTGCCCTGGGCCAAAGGCAGGCACCAAACCGCTGTGCCACCCAGGGATCCCTGTAAGAGTTATTTTTAACTCATTTTTAAATCTTTGATCCATTTTGACTTAACATTTTATATAGTGTGAGGTAAAGGTTCAACTTTTTTTTTTTATGTGAATATCTGATTGCCCCCGCACGATTTGTTGAAAAGGTTATTCTTTCTCCCTTTGAATTGTCTAGACATTAATTGTTCATCAGTCTGTTTTCATTGGGCTGGAGTAATTTTTTAGGCCAAAGGTTTGTTCTGACCTAGAAGAGGCTCTCAGCTGTCTCTTTCCCTAGTTCTTACTAGTTGAACTAGCTACCTGGCCTGCGGCTCGTTCCTCCTGATTAAGAGGAGCTATTTTTTGAGAATCTCTTTAGGCCTGAATTTCTTCACAGTCTGTCTCAAATAAAGTTAGTTCCTTTGTGGAGAGCATTGGAACTTCCCTTCCCTCCCCTGTCTTCCCCTCCCATTCCATTCATTTTCCTTCCCTTTCCCTTTCTTTCAAGATTTCATTTTAAAGTAATCTCTACACCCAGTGTGGGGCTTGATCTCACAATCTCAAGATCAACATGCTCAGTTGACTGAGCCAGCCAGGCACCTTAGGAGCTGTCTTTTCTTACGGACCCTCTCTCTCCCCTGGACAGAACCTCTCAGTTATTAGTCTCGCTCTTGGCTAGGGTGGCAGCTTTTGGTCTCCTTGGCTTGTATCTCCTGGCATTGAGTCTTTGCTTTATGAGCTGCGGAGGATATAAGATCAAGGCCCCAGTATTCTCAGACTGCTGCACCTTGGATAGAGCCTCTGTTAATGGATGGGGGCGGGGTAGAGGAGGAGCCCATGATCTTCTGGTCCCACTTACCAAGAATGTAGCCTCTTCACCTTGGGTTGTAGGAGATGAGAAATGCTGGCAGCCTACTCCTTCTGGTGATTGATTGGGAGCCAGGGACAGAAGGAATGCTTTCTTAGCCACACCCACCTAGAGTGAAGCTTCCATCAAGCTGGGCTGTGGAGTGGATCATGATGGCTCATATGCCACAGATGTTCACTGTTACTAAGTTTTATTTTTTTATTTTTTAAAGATTTTATTTATTTATTCATGAGAGACACACAGAGAGAGACAGAGACATAGGCAGAGGGAGAAGCAGGCAGAGGGTAAGCAGGCTCCATGCAGGGAGCCCGACATGGGACTTGATCCCGGGACCCCAGGATCACGCCCTGGGCTGAAGGCAGGCACTAAATCGCTGAGCCACCCAGGGATCCCTGTTATTGAGTTTTAGTAGATTCCTTTGAATCTACTTTCCTATTTACTATATGACTACATTTCCGAGACTTAAATTTTTTTTTAATAGTTTTCAACAGCTTTGCTTGTTTTCCAGCGTAGTGTGTCCAGGGAGCCCCTTATGCTAAGATCCCAGAAGTAGAACTCTGTTATTTACACAATGTAACACTCTGGTTGGGATTAATACCAATTTAATTTCAGTGATATAAAACAACAGCTTTGCGCTTAACATAGCTCTGTTCTCTTCTTTCCTTTTGCTGTTATTGACACAAATTACATTTTTATATATTATGTGCTTGTCAACTTAGATTTATAAGTCTTTATGCAGATGTCTTTTCAGACAGGAGAAAGAAAAATATAATTTATATGGTCTTTCTGTTTATGTAATAGCCTTTATCAGTGCTCTTTATTTCCTCCTGTGGATTTGAGTTACTCTTTAGTATCTTAAACATTTTTAGTATTTATTATAAGGCAAGTCTGCAAGCTACAAATTGTCTCAGTTTTTTCTCAGAATGTCTTCATTTTTCCTTCATTTTTGAAGGATAGTTTTGCTTGATATAGAATCTTTCATTGACAGGCTGTTTTTGTTTCAGGATTTTTAAATATGTCAACCCACTGCCTTCTGGCTTTTCTGGTTTCTGATAAGAAATAAGCTGTTAATTGTATTTAGGATCCCTTGTACATGATGATTCACTTTTTTCTTGCTGTTTTCAGATTTCATTCTTTATTTCAGTTGAGTAACCTCAACTGATTGATTTGAAGTTCACTGTTTTTTGTTTTGCTTTTTTAATATGCATGCTCAACTCTGCTTGAACCCCTCTAGTGAATATTTCATTTCAGTTATTCTACTTCCTCAGAATTTCTATTTGGTTCTTTTTTAATAATTTCTATGTTTTTATTGATATTTTCTTTTTGATAAGACATCATTCCCTTGCTTTCCTTTAATTCTTTTAGGCATGATTTTCTTTAGCTCCTTTTTTTTTAAAAAAAATATTTTATTTATTTATTTATTCATGAGAAACACAGAGAGAGAGAGAGGCGGAGACATAGTCAGAGGGAGAAGCAGGCTTCATGTAGGGAGCCTGATGCGGAACTCGATCCCGGGACTCCAGGATCACGCCCTGGGCCAAAGGCAGGCACTAAACTGCTGAGCCATCCCTCTTTAGCTCTTTAAGCATATTTGAAATAATTAAGACCTTTGTAATAGTTGCAAATCCAAAGTTTGGACTTCCTCAGGGATAATTTCTTTTGCTATCATTATTAGCATGTGATTTTTTTTTCCAGTGTGCATTTTCTACTTTATAATCTTAAATGGCCACTCAAGCTTCAGCCATAATATTCTGTGTTCCAGGTAGCATGAAGGAAGAAGGGCTGCAAACATGCTTACTCCCTTTAAATATACTTCCTAGAGGTTGTATATGATACTTTCCCTTATAAACCATTGGCCAGAATGCTATCATATGATTACTCCTAGTTTCAAGGGAGTCTGGGAATTGTGATCATCAATTTGGATTGCCTTTTGTCTGAGTTTTTATTAATAAAAAGAAAAGAAGAATGGGTTTGGGGATATAGTTAGCATTTTATTTTTTTATTATAGTCCATCTCTTTGGTTGCTCTAATATATATGCCTACCTTTTTTTATACACATATGACACATTCACCTCATCCCAAGAGGGACTTCTCCAGTATTTCATTTAGTTACTGCATTCAGCTCAAAGCCTAGGATGTCTGAGTAATGTGCAGTCCTCTGACAAGATACTATTCCCAAAGCAATTAGTGTACAATAGGTGTAATAGAAATAGGATAAGAGCAATAAAAAATTACTATGCAGAAAAGGGGAGATAATAACATATAAAAGTCATAGCAATTACTAAATGTTGCTGTATAGGAAATTTGAAGACTTTCTGTCCTGGCAGAGGAATAAATTTCTGCATTAAGCATTGTTTTTAAGCCTGATGACTCTGGTATTTATTTACCTCTGTGCCTCACTCATCTCTACCCCACTCTAGCTTAATTGCATTTATGGTGAAGCTATCTGAAGTAGTTGGCTTGTGTGAAAAGGCAACCCTAAGGAACCCCCTTTTTTTTGTTTTGGCAATTAGTTTTATAGCCTTTATTTTATCGATTTTTCTTTTTTGTCCTCATCAGCTATATCACCCATCCCTCCATCCGTATGTCTCATTGCTTAATAAAATGGTAAATAGTAAGCACTCAAAATTGACGACTGAAAAGCTAGTGATCATAGTTCTGCGGTGGCACAACACCTGGTTAAGCCATTGCCTGATTATACTGGAATGCTACTATTTTAAGGGAAGTAGGAAGAATTCAGAATGTTGTATGTGTTGCCTGTTAGTAACTCTTAACAAAATTATACCAGAGTAGTAAAACTTTGACCAGAGCTAAGCAGTCAGTAAGCAGAGGTATAAAGGAATAGATCTTTGCTAATACATTTCTTTCCTGTGGCCTGCAACCCAAGTGGACTAAAAGCCTCTTACTTCGAAGCCTTATAGAGTAGAAAAAGTGAACCACTGCACTCCAAAGTACAGTGGCTGCCAAATGGAAATGAGACTGGAACTCTGCCATTTAAAGGCTATGAACCTACTTGATCATGGTGTATGATTTTTTAAAAGTATTATTGGATTTGGTTTGCTGATACCTTGGTGAAGATTTTTGCATCTATATTCGTGAGAGGTGTTGGCCTGTAGTTCTATTTTTGTGGTGTCTTTATCTGGTTTTGGTATCAGGGTGATACTGGCCTAGGTATGAATTTGGGTGTTTTCCTTCCTCTTCTATTTTTTTGGAATAGTTTGAAAAGAATAGGTATTAACTATTCTTTAAATATTTGGTAGAATTCACCTAGGAAGCCATCTCGTCCTGGACTTCTGTTTTTTGGGAGTTCTTGAGTACTAATTCAGTTTCATTGCTGGTAATCAGCCTGTTTACATTTCCTATTTCTTTGTCCTTTATTTTTTTGGTAGTTGATATATTTGTAGGAGTTTATCCATTTCTTCTAAGTTGTCCAATTTGTTGGTATATAGGTTTTCATAATATTTGTTGCATTTGTTTGTGTTTCTGTGGTGTTGGCTGTTATTTCTCCTCTTTCATTAAGTGATTTTCTTTGAGTCCTCTCTATTTATTTCTTGATCAATCTTGTTAGTGCTTATCAATTTTGTTGATCTTTTCAAAGAACTAGTTCTTGGTTTCATTGATCTGTTCTATTTTTTTTTTAGTTTCTATATCACTTGTTTCTATTCTAATTTTTATTTCCTTCCTTTTGCTGGGTTTGGGTTTTGTTCTTCTTTTTCTAGCTCCTTTAGGTGTAAGGTTAAATTGTTTATATGAGATTAGCTCTAGTCTGAGTTTTACCTCTCTGGTATAATTTTGTTGCAAGTTACTAGAAGCAGACAACACTTTTGACATTCTGAATTTTTCCTGTTTCCCTTAAAATAGTAGCAATCCAGTATAATCAGGCAATGGTATAACCAGGTGTTTTGCCATTGCATAACAATGATCACTAGCTTTTCAGTCTTCAATTTTGAGTACTTAACTACTTACCATTTTATTTTATTTTTTCTTTTTATTTTATTTACTTTATTTACTTACTTATTTATTTATTTATTTATTTATTTATTTTAACTACTTACCATTTTATTGAGTGATGCCACATATGTTACATTGTTTCTTATGAAGCATCTTACTCAGGGCACCAGATTCTGTATTAGGATTATATCCAACCGTTTGTGACCCCCCAAAAGTGAAATAATAGTAGTTTTAAACATGATATAAGTTTATTTTTCCTCTTGAAAAGAAGTCCAGAGATGGGTAGCCCAGGACTGGTGCAGTGCTATATAATGTCAGGGAACCATTTTCTTTCTATTTTTGTTGCCTTGCCATTCTAAGCATGTGGCTTTTTTCTCATAATCTAACATGGCTGCTTGCATTGCAATACCTCATCCATGTTCCAGCCATCAGGAAAGAGAAGGGTCCAAAGAATAATGTACCCAGTTTCTTTAAGGACATTTCCTGGAAATCACACTTAATACTTTTACTGTTGTCCCATTGGTTTAAACTCAGTCACATGGCCTAACTACAGGAGAGGCTGGGAAATGCAGGTTTTATTCTGGTGTGCACTTAGCTAAACTCAGGTGTTCTGTTACTTGGAAGAAGGGGAAAGTTGTTATTGGGCAACAACCTCCAGTGCCTGCCACAAGCATCCAGGTGAGGTTCTCTTACTTCCTGCTCATTGGTAGTCTCTAATATTTAAAAATGCTCCATAATTCTTTCCATTGTATTCTTTTTTTCATACCATCTAAGACTTCTGAGTTACTACATTCAGATGTTTTCTGCTCTTTGAGATATAAATCACCAGTGTGCTTTCTTTCTCCTTGATTGATTTAGAACCTTGCTATTTTAAGATATGCCGCCAACAAGATATTTGAAGGTTTTCATGCTGGTGTTCATTTACCTTTTCTTTTTTTGCTACCCACATCGTGCATGTTGCCTGCACAGATGCCTTCAAAATGTGCTGCACTGACTGATGCCTTCAAAATGTGCTGCACTGACTGCTGCTGCTATGTGTCTTAGCATTTTATAAATTCTCCAATAATTGCTCTTATGTGTAGTTGTAATGTGGAAACTCCTGCAGTGCTTTGAAGAAAACTTTTATTATTATTTGCTTTGTTTGGGGAATGAATCTCTTTGTGTCTGCTCTCTCTCCTTTATTTTAAAGTTTTAAATCTAATTATACTGAAGTTAAAATTATATTTAGTTATGTTTTACATTTTACTCCATCAGAAATTCTTAGCACCTTTTTAGAAATAACAGTTGGCTGAGAGTAACATAACACTATTTGAAGGAGGAGGCTATCAGAAGGGAAGAATAATGAGTTATGACTTAGGACTGTTTTTATTTAAATTTTGCTGAGCTTTATTATGTTTCCAGAGAGTTAACCTTGACTGAAATCTTTTAATGACTATGAGAATACAAAAATGCATTTTATTTATTTATTTATTTATTTATTTACTTACTTACTTACTTACTTACTTACTTATTTATATATTTTTAAATAGGTTTCACACTCAGCATGGAGCCCAGTGCAGGGCTTGAGCTCATGACCCTGAGATAAAGACCTGAGTTGAGATCAAGAGTTAGATGCTGGGATCCCTGGGTGGCGCAGCGGTTTGGCGCCTGCCTTTGGCCCAGGGCCGGATCCGGGAGACCCTGGATCGATTCCCACATCAGGCTCCCAGTGCATGGAGCCTGCTTCTCCCTCTGCCTGTGTCTCTGCCTCTCTCTCTCTCTCTCTGTGTGTGACTATCATAAATTTAAAAAAAAAAAAAAAAAAAAAAAAGAGTTAGATGCTTAACTAACTATGCCACCCAAGTGCCCCTAAAAATGCATTTTTAAACGCAAGCTCTTCATCATGTACCATGAGTGTAATGTAATGAGGCGGTGACTTTGTATGATAATAGATCTTGCCAGAGTAGATTCATTTAATTAAAA
This sequence comes from Canis aureus, assembly GCF_053574225.1. Lineage (NCBI taxonomy): Eukaryota > Metazoa > Chordata > Mammalia > Carnivora > Canidae > Canis > Canis aureus. Next base: position 27,353,687 of record NC_135621.1, read on the forward strand.
GGTTGCTTTTATAATTATTCAGAAGAATAATTGATGAGTATGCTGGCGATATACCTTGGTGTTTGAGTTCTTGTGTGTGTGTGTGTGTGTGTGTGTGTGTGTGTGTTTGAGTTCTAAGCTGCAGTGCTCTCATAGGTACGTGCATTGTCTGGAGGGTCCCTCACTGTGGAACCAGTATGTGCCTAGGAGCTATAGCCTGGCCTTTTATGCTTGACCCACAGACATGCTAGTCTTAAGTATACATTTTCTCTGAGTGAGGGTTGCTGTGTTTGGAAATTCCTAAAAACTGCAATAGTTTCTGTTTTTTTTTTCCTTTTCTGTGGCAAGATATTTCAATTCCAGTGTTAAAGAATATTTAGAGGCTCATGGGTGGCTTAGTTGGTTAAGCATCCCACTCTTGGTTTTAGCTCAGGTCATGATCTTAGGGGTCATGAGACTGAGCCCTGTATTGGGTTCTGCGCTCAGCTCAGAGTCTGCTCTCTCCCTCTCCTTCTGCCCCTCCCCCACTTGCACTCTCACTTGCTCTCAATAAATAAATAAAATCTTTTAAAAATATTTGATAAAGAGTTCAGGAAAATATTTATGGCTCCTCTTATAAGGAGGGAACATATTAATATATGGGAAGAGAGCACAGTGGGAAACCTAAGGATATGAGGCTCTGGCACTGGAAAATAGGATTTCTCTTCAAATGCTCTATTGTCATGTGGAAACAAAGCACAATACTGTAAATGTCTTCCCTTTCCCCCAACTGCTGCCTGTCTTCATCTTAGGTGAGGTTTGTCTCAACAAGTTTTTCATTCCAAAGTTAGTATGTTCAAAAATAACTATAGTTGACCCTTGAACAGTACAAGTTTGAACTACACAAGTCCACTTACATGTGGATTTTTTTGATAAATACAATACAGTACTGTAAATGTATTTTTCTTATAGTTTTCATAATATTTTCTGAAGCTTACTTTATTGTAAGAATACAGTATCTAAAATATAGTATACAAAATATGTGTTAACTGTGTGTGTTATCAGGAGGGCTTCTGGTAAAAGTAGGCTATTTTGTTGAGTTTTTGGAAAGTCAGAAATTTTATGCAGATTTTCAACTATGTGGCAGAGGACACCCAACCCTCTGTATTGTTCAACAGTTAGCTGTAGCTTTTTTCATATCATTCATACCTGAACAGGATAACTATGGCAGTTTTCTGTATTATGGTCTGGCAATGTTTTAGGTTTTCCTGGCTTATTGGAGTATGTTTTTGTTGTGAGAGTGGAAGTGACCAAAGAATTCCTAACTTGAAAAAAAAAATTCCTGGCCTGTCTCATGAATTATATGATGTTGGAGGTGATTGCGGTATTCTGGTCTTTTATATATAACCATGTAGACTTCTAAACATCCATCATTCCTTCCCCTAGAGAAGGAATCTCTAATATGATTCTACATTTAAAGATTGGAGTGCATTTGAACACCATAGAGGTAGGATTAGGAATTGTAAAGAAACCTGTAGTATTTGTGGGCATGAATATAGTTCAAGGAATGTAACAAGTCACCTTGTCAAAATAGTGCTTTCAATTTCAAGCAGCCTTTTTGTGGTGAAGGGGAATTTGGGTTAGGCATGAAGGCAGATTCTCAAATTTCTGTTAAATGTTTCCAATAAAATAGTACCTTGTAATTAAACTCTTCATACTTTTCATAATAACTTCCCATAAGACCCTTTAAGATAATAGGACAGGATGACAATTTAATTTTTATTCAGATCATATCATATCAAGATCATATCAAGATCATATCACCAAACTCAGTAATATGATATATTAAGATACAGATCGCATGTCATAACTTTTTCCCAAAACAACATTATTGCAATAATTACTGGAGGGCCCAGCAGCATGGTAAATTACATATCAAACTCAAAGTAAGGCAGCAGGCTAAGATTTTCTCCCCCCTCTTTAAATATATTTATTTATTTGAGAGACAGTGTATGTGCATGTGTGCCTGTGGCAGGGGAGGGACAAAGAGAGAGAGAGAGAGAATCCCAAGCAGACTCCAAGCTGAGTGTGGAGCCAGATGTGGGGCTTGATTTCAGGACCCTGAGATCATGACCTGAGCTGAAACCAAGAGTTGGACACTTAACCTACTGTATACCCAGGTACCCCCAGGCTAAGGTTTTCTACAGTTACCAAAGTGATCTTTTAAACACATAGTTCATATCCTATCACTTTATTTTATTTTTATTTTTATTTTTTTTTAATTTTTATTTATGATAGTCACAGAGAGAGGGAGAGAGAGGCAGAGACATAGGCAGAGGGAGAAGCAGGCTCCACGCACCGGGAGCCTGACGTGGGATTCGATCCCGGGTCTCCAGGATTGCGTCCTGGGCCAAAGGCAGGCACTAAACCGCTGCGCCACCCAGGGATCCCATATCCTATCACTTTATTACTTAAGCCTCCAATGTCATCCAGTTTTTTGAAGAATATAGTTCTCCCCTCCCACTTTGCTCTCTGGCCATTCTGGTCTTTCCTTGAAGATGCCAAGTTCATTCTTACCTCCTGGCTTTGAACTTTTACATGCTGTTTCCTCTGCTTAGCTAGCTGCTTCTTATCAAATTCCAGGAGTGCCAGATTGTGTAGTGGTTAAGGGCACAGTTCTGAAACCTAGTTGCCTACTTTGAAGCTATGTGACTTATCAGTGCCTTCATTTCTTCAACTGTAAAGAATTGGGTAATACAAGTAAATACCTTTGTGTTGTAAAGATTGAATATATACACATGAAGTGTAGTGTTGGCTATTATTCAATAAGTCTCACCTCAGATATCACCCCCTCAATGAGACCTTTCTTGACCATTTCATAAAAATTATCTACCCTGCCCCCTATATATATAATAGTTATTTGAAATTATTCTGTTGTATATTTATTTACTTTTATTTTTATGTCTCTCCCACTATAATGTTAGCTCCATGAAAGCAGGGATGTTTTCTGTCTGTTGCACTCCCAGTGCCTAGAACAATATATATTTATTGAGTGAATTCATTGAAGTCCAGTCCATCCCAGAAAGTCGTCTTAGGTGACTTAAGACTGAAAGGCCATTTGGGCTACTCAGTTGAGGGAAGATGTTCCCATGTGTACCTAGCATCATTAGATCATGTTCTAGCTACAGATATCTGGCAGGGGCTTGTCAAGAATGGTGTAAAGGTCATCAACAGAAAAAGAGTTGGTGGTGTCTGGGTGGTTCTGTCAGTTGAGGATCTGATCATGATCTCAGGGTCCTGGGATCGAGCCCTGCGGCTCAGTGGGGGAGTCTGCTTGTTCCTTCTGCCCCTCCCCCAGCTCATGATCTCTCTCTTGTTCTCTTTCTCTCTCAAATAAATAAATAAAATCTTTAAGAGAGAGAGAGAAAGAGAGAAAGGGAGTGGGTTGAGCCTGGGGATAAAATATGTATTCTATTTGTCTTCTGTTTTTATTTATTTCTGCTGCTTCAGCTGGTAAGTTCATGTCCCTTCATATAAGCCCTTGAGCCTACTTGTATCTTTAAGTTTGGGGACAGCTGGTTGTCCCTCAGCATTATAAAGTTACAACTTTATTGAGCTTCTTCTAAAATAGTATGAGTAGAAAGTACTGACACATAATTAGATACTCAGCTGTATACGATATTTTAGTAGTCAGAGGGATGGTCTAAGACCCAAAGTAGGCAATCTGAGACTAGGAATTCCTGAGTTACCAAGGGTGTCAGATGTGATAGCAGTTTATCCTTCCCTTATATTTGTACCTCTGCCTCTTTCTGTTACTCTCCCTTCCTTTTTTTTTCTTTTGTTCTCTTCCTATTCTTGTATTCTTTTCTGTTTCGCTCGTTCTACCTTCATTTCCATGTTTTCCTTCTCACATACCTAATAGAACCTCAAATATGTTCCATTACAGGATTCCCCCGATCTCTGGAAGTAGAGTGTTCCTATGAAACTTTTTGTAAGCTAAAATGGCATATAATGAAGAAGCAATTAATTTATATAAGAAAATGTTTTAGCATTCCCAAACCCAAAAAATAACCTTGCTTAGGCTTTTCTGGTACCTTAGGACACATTTTGCCAAGGATGCACAAACTAAATTGAGATAAAGTACAGAAGTGCACAGACACAGTTTGAAGTTCTCGTGGCTGGATGCTGAGATGCCCAGTGTAGTCCCAGTGAAGGAGCTTTGTGGGGCTGCTGTTGCTGCTTGAGTATGGGCTGGCTGTAAAACAAACGCTGAGTGCTATTTTCGGTTTTTGCCTTTTCCCTAAGAGCAAAAATCCTCTTCAGATTTCTTTTGGTCAGCAAAAACAGGTATTAATTTAGGTTTTTCATAAAAGTAGGTATCATAATGCAAAGTTTTAAAATCTGGGAGATATCTTTATTTGGGTTTGGCTTCTGCACCCAACATCCAAAATCAAATTCATCATCCCCTCAGATAAAATTCCTTCTCCCTTCTTCCCTGTTAGCAGTCACTCTGGCTCAAAACTATGAAATCATATTTGACATTTCTGTTTCCTTCACCCTCTGCAATCAAATGCAAACATATCCTGCTACATATAAATTGTCTCGTTCGTCCCACATTAATTCAACAAAGATCTGAGTTCCTGCTCTGTGTTAGATACAGTTCTGTGTTGTGTGGCATTTCCCTTCTACGAGGACTACCCAAATTCAGGATCTCAACACGTTATACTTTGCCTAATGAAGTGGCTTCAGAACTTTTTTCCCAGTCTCGTGTTCCTTTTTTTCAAACCAGTATTTCTGTAAAGCAGGTTAATAATGCCAGATTAATTCTCTAAAGCAGGTTTACTGATCTCATTCTTTACTTCCGAGAGCTAAACTCAAGCTTGCTGGTCCGGGTGACAACTCATATAAATCGCAATTGAACCATATGATCTACCAAACTGGACTGCCCTTTTAGAACATAAATCCACATGTTCTCACATCCATGTTCCTGTTCATGCTGTTTTGTCTCCTGAGATAACATAAGCTTCCTGAGGGCAAGAACTTTGTTTTATTCATTGTAGTATCTCTACAACCCAGAATAATACCTGGCATGTAATAGGTACTCAGAGTAGATATTTGTTGAAAGAATAAATGAAAATTAAGTGAAACTTGTCAATCCTATTCATTTTTTATGGCTATTCTCAAATATTAATATTACCTCTCAGGAAGCCTTTTCTAATCTTCTGTATATTTCTATTTAAGTATAAATACCTATCTGTAACAGAACTTTTATCCCTCTTTTTTTCAGTATCAGTGCTGACTTTGATTGTATATGTGATGTGGTTGCTGTGAGTACTTGAGTTAAAAAGACAATGGAACCAAATTCCTTTGCTCGAAAAACTTGGCATCTAGTGGAGTATCAATCCATTATAATAATAGTAAAAGTAAGCAGTAGTAGTAGTAGCAAGCCTGGGATCTTATGGAAGCTGATCTGAAGAAGGGGATGGATAGGGTGCCTGGGTGGCTCTGTCGTCGGTTCAGTGTCTCTTTAGGCCCAGATCATGATCCCAGTGTCCCCACATCAGGCTCCCTGCTTGGTGGGGAGCCTACTCCTCCCTCTGTTTGTGTTCTTTATCTCTGTCAAATAAATAAAATATTTTTTTAAAAAGAAGGGAATGGAATGGATAATAGGAAGATGGGAGTAGGTTGGGGAAGGAGAGGCAGTTTTAGGTGGTCACATGTAGAGAGCGGCATAACAGGTGCATATGGTTAGAGCAGAAGGTGCTTGAGAAAAATGGTGAGAAGGGAAGCAACTACTTTGAAGAGCCTTGTTGTACTGTTTTAATTGAAGAGGCAGTGTTAAATTATTAACATTATCCATTTTGTTGGGAGAAAAGGGAAAACTTGGATGACAGAGTCCCTGTTGAATGATCAGGTGGAGTTGAAAACCTGAAGTAAGCAAAGGCCATAGCTTCATGGAGCTTCCTGAAAAAAAAAAAAAATTACTTGGGAGATAAAACTTCTGTTGCTTGGAATGTCTTTACACAGTGATTGATAGGCTATATAACCAATTCTCATTTGACAATAAAAGTTCAAAAGTTCTTTTCAGGATTTGAAGGCATAGCATACATACTATCTCAGTTTCCAGTGTTGATGTCATTTATTATATCTCAGTTTTTTGGGTAAGGAATTTGGGCAGGGCTTAGCTTGGAGATTGTTCTGCTCTACGTGGTATTAACTTGGGTCCACATGGTAGCATTCAGCAAATGAGTGGGCTTGTCTGGAGGGACCAAGATTGTACATGCTTGACGCTTTGGTGCGTATGTCCAGAAGGCTAGTCTCAACTGGATCGCTATTCCTTTCAGGATAGTCTTTAGATGACGACTTTTCTTTCTTCTTTCTTTTCTTTTCTTTTCTTTTCTTTTCTTTTCTTTTCTTTTCTTTTCTTTTCTTTTTTTTCTTTTCTTTTCTTTTCTTTTCTTTCTTTCTTAAACTTTTTTTTTTTTTTAAAGATTTATTTATTCATTCAGAGAGAGCGAGAGAGAGGCAGAGACACAGGCAGAGGGAGAAGCAGGCTCCATGCAGGAAGCCCGATGTGGGACTCGATCCCTGGTCTCCAGGATCACACCCCGGGCTGCAGGCGGCACTAAACCACTGCGCCACCGGGGCTGCCCTCTTTCTTTCTTTTTTTTAAGATTAGAAAAAAATTTTTTAAAAATTGTTATTTTTAAGTATTATCTACACCCAACATATGGGGCTCAAACTCTTGTTCCTAAGATCAAGACTTGCATGTTTTACTGACTGAGCCAGGTGGGTGCCCCTAGACTTCTTTTTATGATCTCTCCAGTACAGTAGTTAGACTTCTGTATTTTAGGACACAGGGCTCCAAGAGACTAAGGTAAAAGCTACCAGTTTCTTAAAAGTCTATACCTGGAATTGGCATAGAGTCACTTTCACTGTACTCTGTTGGTGAAGGCAGTCAGGCCAGCTTGGATTAATTGGAGGGAAAATAGACCTTACCTATCAATGGGACAAGTGCCAGAGAAGTTTCAGCCACACCACTCTTCCATGTGCCTTCCACTAGTTTTAGGTAGATGTTATATTTTTCTGTTTCTTGAATTCCTTGGTTTTAGATTATTTCTATGATGAAGAGGGAACAGAAAGGCCTTTTATATGCTGTCCCTAGACATCTGAGTAGTTTTTAAGACATCTGAAGATGATGGGGTTGATAGTGACAGACATAAGGGCAAGACTTGATGTCTTCCTCACTTCATGTAGGACCCAGGGCAGTGCCTAGTGCATACTCTCAGAAAATATTTGTCTTGAATTCATTAGTATCGGATTTTGTGTATATATATCTGCTTAGACAGTAAGAGTAAGATTCTGGTTTATCTACTATTGAAGATAAAATAAGAACCTGCCCATCTAAAAGTTCATTAATTGATTAAAAATTTTTATAGAGAAAAGGTTTTTTTCAGGAGAACCATATCATTTGTTTTTGTGAAATGAACTCTGTCATGGGTCATAATAAAAAATCCTGCTAGTATATACTTTTTTTAGAGTTATCAGCTGTCTGCCTGAGTGCTTCCATTTTTCTAACGCATTTTGTGCTGTTGCTTCTAGTTACATATGCCACTCTGCACCAGCAGAAGGCATGCAGCCCAAAAGGGGGGTGGGGTGAAGAAAAGATGAGATGGAATCAAGCCAACTAGAGAGTGAAACAGATGGGTTGTGGGAGATGACCCTGCCCCCATGTTGTTTTTGTTCTGGCTGCTACTGATCATATGCGAATCAGCAGCCAAGAAATTGGAGTTGGTGATCTTATGATGAAAAAGAAAGTTTAATCTCCAACTGAGTGGAGTTATAAATTTACAACACTAAAACGTGACATAGATTATTTTCTTTTGCTTATTTTAATTATTTTTCCTTTGAGACATTTCAGAAAGTATTTTGTATGAGATACAATTTTTACATTTTTCTAAATAATATACATATAATCTGAGATAAATATACTTTCAGATTTTCTTTTTCATGCAGGTTATACAGTAAATAAAACTTTGATAGCGCTTAGGAATTGGTAGAGGAGACATTTTAATCCATGGTGATAACTCTACCTCCATGTTTTTGGATCTTGTCTCTATATTGTCACAGTTTGCTAGGACTTTCTTCTGTGGGCTATTTAAAAATAAGTAGAAAAGTAGTATGTTTGATAGAGAAAGAAATATTCCCAATATATATTTTTTGTGCTAAATAGTCTTTTGTCAGTGCTTGATTTTGACTTTTGTTTGGCTTATTTTCTAAGGTCAAGATTGAGTACGCCTTGCTTTATATCTTACCAAGTCTTCACTTTGTTCTATGGAATAATCTTATTTTTTAGAAAGCATTGTAAGAATGTTATCCAGTATACACACATGTAGAGAGAATAATAGTATAATGAATCTCCATGTACCCAATACCCAGCTTCAACAGTTACCAACATTCTGTCACTCTTGTTTCGTCTAACCCTCCCCATCCCCTGGCCCATGATTTTATGTAAGAGTTTTTTTTTTTTTTTTTTTTATTTAAGATCTTATTTATTTATTCATGAGAGAGAGAGAGAGAGGCAGAGACACAGGTAGAGGGAGAAGCAGGCTCCATGTAGGGAGCCCGATGCGGGACTTGATTCAGAGACTCCAGGATCACGCCCTGGGCCGAAGGCAGGTGCTAAACCACTGAGCCACCCAGGGATTTCCATTGTTCTAATACAGTTATTAAAAATTTTTTTAAAGATATTTTATTTATTTATTCATGAAAGACACAACGAGAGAGAGAGAGAGAGAGAGAGGCAGAGACACAGGCAGAGAGAGAAGCAGGCTCCACGCAGGGAGCCCAATATGGGACTCGATCCCAGGACTCCAGGATCATGCCCTGGGTCGAAGGCAGGCGCCCAACTGCTGAGCCACCCAAGCGTCACGTGTTCTAATATAGTTTAATAATCTATCCTGAAACTCTGGAAATCATTAATCATTGAAATCAGTAATCATTGAAAACATTAATAGATACTATCATAGCATGTAATTTACCCAATAAAAATATGTAGTAAAGTATATATATAAAAGTTTTAAGTGATCTCCAAGCCCTTAATGAGCCCATAAATATGGGACTTATCAGTTCCTAAGCTACTAAAATTCTGAATGGAACACTCAAGAAAGCAGTTTTTCACATTATTTTTCTTTCATTCCAGATATTGACAGGCACAGTCATAACTGTGTCACTACAGAATATGACACTCCTTTCTTTAATCTATTAAAAATGTATATGTTTTAAGAAAATAGTTTTTTAAACTTAGTTTTTCCCTTTATGCCTAGTAGTAGACCTGGGTTGACTTTCTTATGGGGGCCATTTTCCATACTTTAATTTTTGAAAATATTTTCTGGAAGGACTGGTTATGCAGTTAAGTGCATGCCAGAATTACAGACTCATGCAGTTTAAATTCAAGCTTCATTAGAAAAAGCTTGGTATTCTGTGATGGATCTTTATTGTCCCTTGAGTAGTAACATGCATAAATATCAAATCTCTGAATCTCTGCAATAATAATAATAATAATAATAATAATAATAATTCTGTGATGGATCTTTATTGTCCCTTGAGTAGTAACATGCATAAATATCAAATCTCTGAATCTCTGCAATAATAATAATAATAATAATAATAATAATAATAACAACAACAACAATCTAATTTAAAGTAATAGGAGGAAGGTTGTTCTGAATTAGTGAAACCTAAATTAAAGAACATTTTAAAGAATAGGTGGTTTAGGGATGCCTGGGTGCCTCAGTGGTTGAGCATCTGCCTTTGGCTCAGGGCATGATCCTGGGGCCCTGGGGTCGAGTCCTGCATCAGGCTCCCCGCAGGGAGCCTGCCTCTCCCTCTGCCTATATCTCTGTGTCTTTCATGAATAAATAAATAAACATTTTAAAAAATATATTTTCATGTTAAAATGTATTCTTTATCATTTTTGTTCTTTGTTATCATCTTGTTCTTATGTTGTCAGGTGTTTTATTTTTAGTATCCCATTTCTGGGTATTATGATTAAATATTCATATGTTAAAATATTTTGCAAATATCTATCATCAAATGTATATCTTTCTCTATTTTTTTTTTTAATGAAATCTAATGGCTTGGGAATTGGGGTTTTTTCTTCTTCATGTAAGCTGTATACTCATCGTGAGACTTGAACTCACAACCTGAAGATCAACAGTCACAGGCTCTACTAACTGGGCCAGCCAGGCACTATGGGAATTGTTCTCTTAAATTTTCTCCCCCAGATAATGTTGGTATAATATAATAGTTTAGTACTTTTTGGATACTCATTAAAGTGTTTTTTTTTCTCAAGGTAGTTCCCCTTGATATTTGGAAGATCACATTTATTCTGTAACTATTTCTCCTTAGCCACTATTTCTTTTTATTCCATTATATGTTATGTGTGCTGCTTTTATTTCAATTGTATGTTGTCCTCCTGAGTGATGTAGTTGAGGACAGTATTAGACTTGAAATCACACGCACACTGTGAGCATAGTAAATATTAATTACTTAATTTTAAAAATATTTTATTTGTTTTAGGGAGAGACAGCATAAGCAGGAGGGGCTGAGGGAGAGGGAGAGAGAATCTCAAGCAGGCTCCCTGCTGAGTGTGGAGCCCATCCCGGACCTTGATCTCATGACCTGAGCTGAAACCAATTGTTGGACCCTTAACCAACTGTGCCACTCAGGCATCCCAGTAAACCATTAACTTAAAAACGATGCTGGCTTACTTTAGAGAAAATGCTTAAGATTAATGGTAGCTTGCCAGCCACATAATTTAGAATAGTATTCAGCATGTGTTCAGTGGAATAGTTTGTCTCTTCACAGTTACATCTAAACCCTTGTCTACCCTTCCATTTCCAGGTTGCCATCACGAAAGCCAAAGTGGATTTCTCCAGTGTAGTGTGCCTGCCCCCTTCCGTCATTGCTGTGAATGGGCTGGACGGAGGAGGGGCTGGCGAAAATGATGATGAACCAGTGTTGGTGTCCCTGTCTGCGGCCCCCAGCCCTCAGAGCGAAGCTGTTGCCAATGAACTGCAGGAGCTCTCCTTGCAGCCCGAGCTGACCCTAGGCCTCCACCCTGGCAGGAATCCCAATTTGCCTCCACTTAGTGAGCGGAAGAATGGTGAGTACATATGGAATTATTATATTGCCTAAATTGGACCAAGGTCTTCATGTTTATGTTATAGATTATTGCTTTATTTCCTGTCTCTTAAAAGTTTTTAATTGAGAAATAGTTAAGTTTAGGTGATCATTATAAACCCAACATTTCCTGCCTGGGTTAATAAAACTGCTTTCTGATTCACCTTTCTGTTTCTCTGCTTTTCCCTCCCAACCCCTTCCATAAATTCATTAATTCAGTAAATATTTATTGAGCATCACTATCATAAACTGTGCTAAGATTACGGATTAAAAAATAAATAAGCCTTTGTCATTAGGAAACCTATCCTATACCTTGTCAGAGTAATCTTTTAGACTTCCCTAGCTTCATACTGTTCAGTGACCACTATAGGATAAAAACAAAAGCCATGTTTTTTTACAAGGCTTGCTAGATCTGATCTCTTTGTGTTTTTGTTAACTGCTTCTCTTATCATTCCCCCATTCCTACCCTTTGCTTTTTAAATTTTTTAAAAAAGATTTTTCTTATTTATTTTAGAGAGAGAAAGAGAGCGCGTGCACGCGTGCATGTGCATATGCATATGCATGAGCAAGGGGAGTGAGAGAATCTCAAGCACTCTTCAAACTAAACACAGAACCTCATGATGCAGGGCTCTACCTCATGACCCTGAGATCATGACCTGAGCTGAAATCAAGTCAGATGCTTAATGGACTGAGCCACAAAGGCACCACTAGTTTTTGCTTTTTATTTTATTTTTAAAGATTGATTTATTTATTTTGAGAGAGAGAGAGCATGGAGGGAAGGTGGGGGAGAGGGAGAGAGAGAATCTCAGGCAGACTGTGCTGAGCGTGCAGAGCCCTGTGTGGGGCTTGATCCCACTAACCTGAGATCATGACTTGAGCTGAAACCAAGAGTTGGATGCTTAACCAACTTCGCCACCTGGATATCCCCAGTTATTGCTCTTTTGTTCCAATTACAAACCATACACTCTTGCTTCAACTTTTGTTAAATAAAAAGTTATAGGGAACCTGGGTGACTCAGTTGGTTAAGCGTCTGCCTTTGGCTCAGGTCATTATCCCAGGGTCCTTGGATCAAGCCCTGTGTTGGGTTCTCTGCTTGGCGGGGAGCCTGCTTCTCCCTCTGCCTGCCACTCTGCCTACTTTTGCTTTCTCTACTGTCAAATAAATAACATCTTTTAAAAAATTATAATTTGTTATAAAAACTTAAGATTTCAATTTCAAACTTAAGATTTCAACAAAGGTGTAAATAATAATATAGCAAATACTTATGTACTCACATGCCATCTGACTTATGTACTGTTCTCCATGGAACTTCATCTGTCCCTGGGGTAACTACTGCCCTGAATTTGATATTTTATTGCCAAGTATTTCTGTATTTTTTTTTAACATACGAATATATTCTTAATCAATTTAAAATCTTATTTCTCATTTTTATATTATGTATATATTTATTGGAGAGGATTATATGTATTCTTCTGGAGCTTGTGTTTATTGTTCAATATTTATTTTCCTAAGAGTTATTAAAGGTATTCTGTAAATTCATCTCATCTAATCTGTAATTCATTACTTATCAAATAGTCCTACTTTTCTGTACTGATCTTTAGTGTCAGCCTTATCTGTTTCACAGTGTGCATGAATTAGTTTTCATGCCCTCTGTTCTGTTTCACTGGTCTCTGTTCATCTTTGTGTCATGCTACATCATCTTAGTTATTGTTGTTTAATAATCATTCTTGTTAACCTGTTAGGATAGTCTCTCCTTGCCTTTTCTGTTTCCAGAGTTGTTTTAGCTGAACTTGTCCTTTTTAATTTTCCATAATTTTAGAATCAGCTTGTGGAGTTAATAAAAAAAACAAAACCAAAAAACATTGTTTTTTTTCTCCAACATTTTATTATGAAAAATTTCAAACATATGATAAAATAAGAGTTTTACAATGAATACCTTTATGTTCACCTCTTAAATGCTACCATTGACGTTTTCTTTTACTTGCTTTGTAACATATCTATCCATCCCTCTATCAATCCATCGTATCTTTTAGATGTATTTCCAAGGAAATCGCAGACACTAACACACTTTCATTTTATTGAAGTGTAACATTAATCTAGAATAACACACAAATTTTAAGTGTCCTGGTTGTTGAATTCTCACAGACTGAATACACCTGTGTGTAATTACTACTTTGTGAGGAAATATTCCCAGCACCCCATAACTACCTTATGTGCTTCTTGCCAATGGAGTACTTCCTCTTTTTTGCTCAAAGGAAACTACCATCCTGATTTCTAACACCATGAGTTAGTTTTGCTGGTTTCTAAACTTTAGGTAAAAGGAATTATGCTGTATGTAATCTGTTCTTGGTTTGTTTTGTTTTAAAATTCATTTGTGTTGAATTGTGTGTAGCTGTTGTTTATTTTCATTGCTATATAATTAGTCCATTTTATGAATATACTGGAATTTGTTTTACTTTTGGTAGGTATTCAGGTTGTTTTAGTTTGGGGCTATTATGAATCATGCTGCTATGAAATTCCTGTATATGTCTTTTTTGTGTATTTGGGGTTTTGATTTGAAATATATCATTTGTAGGTTAATGGGGAGAACACACATTTTACATATTGGGTACTAGTTAGTTTTATCTGTCCACTAGTTGGTTTTACCTCTCCAGTAAAATAGGTCTTCTTTGATGTCTTTCCACAGCATTTTACAACTTTCTATATATTTTCTCTGAAGATCATGCAAATATTTTATTAGTTTTATTCCTAGGTATCTTTTTTGGGGGTAGACATTATTAGTGGTATATTTTTATGAAATATTTTTTGACTGTTTGATGCTAGGGAAAAGAAATACCAAACTTTTTTTTTTTTTTTTTTTAAATCCAAACTTAAAAAAAACTCCTGTGGCTTTTTTGCATCTCTACTTGAGATACCACTCTACCCCCAGTCTTCTTGCCAACTCTTACTTGTCCTTCAGTATTCTATTCAGGCATCACTCTCTGAGAAGAAGCCTGTTTTGACTCAGTATTAGGTGTCCTTCTTTCTATTTGACCAATTACCCTTTATTGGGATACTTCATCACTATACTGTGATTGGAATTTTCCTGTCAGCAACACGAGTGAGCCTTTGGAAACTGAAATCAGACCTGTTACACTTCTCTCAGAACCCTTCAATATCTTCTTGTGAGGGTTATAATGAAATCATAGTTGTTTTTTTTTTTTAAGATTGATTGATTGATTGATTTAAGAGAGTGAGAAAGTGAGTAGAGAAAGAGGCAGAGAGAGAGAATCCTTGAGCAGACTTCCCAGCTGAGTGTGAAGCCTGGCACAGGGCTTGATCTCACAATCTTGACATTGTGATTGGAGCTGAAATCAAGAGCTGGCTGCTTAACCAGCTGAGTCCCCCAGGCCCTCCAGTATCATTGTTTTAATGATGTGGGTCTGGTATTCTCTCTGGCCTGATTTTTTCTTAGCTTTGTTCCCTTGCTCACTCTACTCTGCGTTAGCCACACCGACTTTCTTACTGTTTTTCGGACACATCAAGTGTGCTCCTGTCCCAGAACCTTTGTACTTGCTGTGCCTTTACTGAAGTTCCTGTACAATGTCATTTCCTTTGGGAAGCCTTCCCTGTCTTATTGAAAATAGCACTTCCCATTACTCTCCATCCTCCTTTGTTTTTTTTCTAGGCACTTATTATGATGTGTGTGTTTGAATATGTGTGTATATGTTTATTGTCTATATTTCTCCCCCCACCTTTGATAGTATGTTTCATGTGGCCAGTGGGCAGCCAATAAATATTAGTCGAATAAATAGATGAATGGTGTACTTATTTGTTTCACTAGAGGCAGGAACTCTGTTTTTATATCCATAGTGGGAAATGTAATGGAAACTCAAGCAGTTTTTATTTTGGGAGATAATAGACAGTCTGGCTTTGTGTGTGTATGTGCATGTGTGTTCGTTCTTTTCCCATTTCTGTTTTCTGTTTTTCTTCCCCAAGATGGCAGAGACTTCAGCTTATTTATATGCTAAGGGGAAAGAGTTAGTCCAGAGGGAAAAGCTGAAGACAGAAAGGGGAAAGGGTAACCGAGGAGATGTGAGAGGATGGGATTTAAAGGTATTGGCTCTGCTTTGAGCAGGGGTAAGGGCCATGATTCCTCTGGGGTAGGAGGAGTGGCAGTGAAGGTGATGACAGACAGCAAACAGCAAACTGCTAATATCTTGGTCAGGAAGTGGAGGAAATTGATGCTGACAGCTGTGATGGTCTCCCGGGAGTCCAGAGCAGCTGTTGCTGTTGGGGCAGAGGTGTTGGTGCATCCTCAGCTTTTCTCTCTCAACTTTTTGGCATATAAATCGGGTTTCCCCCCCCCCCCCCATTTTGAACAATAACAACTTTCTAACCTTCCCAAGATCCTGAAAGAGCAGTTTAGATCTCTCTCTACCTTCCCCTATTCTAGGGACTTTACTGTGTTCTGGCTTCTGTCCCTATCTCTCTTCAGAAACTGCCATCACTAAAGTCATTAGTGTTCTTGTAGATCAAATAGGCACTCTTCATCCTACTTGACTTCTTTGTGGCATTTGATGTGATTGGCCACTCCCTCCAACCTGCAACTTTTTCCCTTTTGGCTTTTTAGCCTGCTTTTATACCCACTCTCTTTTTTGCTCAGACCTTTTGTCAACTTTCTCTGCCCACCTCTTAAATTTTGTTACTGCCCAGTTGAGCTCTGCCCAATTTACTTCTTACTCTGTATTTTTTATCTTGAATGATATCTCTCAGAACTTTGGCTCTAACCACCATCATATGCTGTTGATTGATTCCTGTGTTCTATCTCTAGGTTGAGTCTCTCCCTCACTCCAGACTCCCATGCTCAGCTGTCCAGCACCTCCGTAGGAAGTGCTGCAGTCACCATATGCTTGGAGTCCAACTCCTCATCCACCTTCAGTTCCTGCTGAATTCTCTGTTATAGGAATTGGCACCTCCTTCCACTTAGACGTTCAAATAAAGGATTGTTTTATTTTGTTTTCCTCCTAAATGGAGACTTTAAGAGTTTTCTAATCAGATAAAGTGTAGGAAAAAGAAAGTAAAAAATTCCTTCATAGTTACATAGTTCAGTGATAGCCAGTGGCATCAGTTAATATATCTTTGTCAGTTTTTGTGTGTTTATTTATTTATTTTTAAACACATATACTCTGTGTACTTATTTTCATGTAATTTTATTTCATGAAATTTTCCTTTATCACTCAGTGATCTTAGGAAACAGTTTTTCCTTTGCTTCATATTTGAATCGTGTATTGAATTGTGTGTATACAATAGTTAGCCAGTCTCCTATTACGAGACCCTTAATTGTTTTTATTTTTTTCTGTTTTAAATAATACTGCAGTAAACATCTTGGCATATAAATCTTGGTGTAAGTAACTGTAGGACAAACTCTCAAAAGTAGATGACAAGATAAGTACATAAAGAACATTCCCCCCCAAAATAATAATAATTAAAAAAAGAACATTTTTCCTTTCCTGTTGCAAAAGTAACGTGTTTGAGTGTGAAATTTTTACCTTTTTAAGTCATTGTTTCCAAATTGTTCTCCAGAAAGATGATAGTGTGCTTATTTGGGAAGTAATTTTTTTATTGCATCTCCCTTCTACCTGCTTCCTCTGTCTTCCTTTCCAGTTACCAGTCCCCACCTTTTACAGATTCCACAGTGTTCATATCCAGTGAATTCATTCTTTTCTTGCCATCTTTACAACTACCACTTAGTGGAGACTCTCAATAATATCTTCTCAGATGACTGCAATGATGGCCTTTTAACTGGTCTTGCCTTGTTTATAATCTTGTCCTTGTTGCCACTAGATGATTTTTCTAAATGTAAATGAAGTTCCTGTTCTTCTGGTTGAAGTTACTTTCCTCCAGGATAAAGCTTATTATGTTCCTCAGGATGGTAAACCAGGTCCTTCAGAGCCAGATTCCTCCCTACCCCTCATCTCTTCCCACTCACACTAAAAGATTTGGGATTTCCCAAAGAGATACAGTTTTGCATCTCAGTTTCACTTCATATCCTGTTATTTTGTTTTGTTTTGTTTTTGTTTTCCATCTAGTGAAGAATCAGATGAAGATGCTGCTTCCTTCAGTACTTCTACCTGCCTGCCAGCTTGGGCTGGGGGTTTGTTCTTTCAGTGTTCTTCCAGAGTACCCAGTGTGTAATATCTTTTTATTTGTTATTATATTTAGCTAGAAGAGAAACTTTGTGGATGCATGAATTATGTCTCTTTTACTTATTGTGGTATCGTTAGTGCCTAGCCAAAATTTTAGTGTGCTGATGAATCAACTAGAGTGCTTGTTAAATACAGACTCCGATGTAGATCAGAGAGAGGCCTGATGTTCCACATCTCTAACCAGTGTGCAGATGATGCCAGTACTGTTGATCTGGAGGACCACGCTCTGAGTAGCAAAGTCTTAGAATTTGGTGTTTGATGAATGTTTATTGAATGTATGAGCAAATGAATAAATAAATGGTGAAACTGGAACTCTTAACTCCCTGAAACTTTGACTTCTAGATTTACGCAATTAAGAAGGTGATTGTTGATTCTGTTGCTGGACAGAGGGGAAGAAACCCAGTTTAATTAAGGGTTTAGATTATTTGGAAAAAAGACTTTCTGAGTCCATTCCTGTATAGGTGAAATATGTTGTGGCATAATTTTATTTTTGTGTGGAATTAATTATTTTATTCTCCTACTTAGTAATAGAACACTTAGATTACAGGTTTTAACTTTTTTAAAGTTGATCTCTCTAGGGGGCAGCCCTGGTGGCGCAGCGGTTTAGTGCTGCCTGCAGCCTAGGGCGTGATCCTGGAGACCCTGGATAGAGTCCCATGTCAGGCTCTCTGCATGGTGCCTGCTTCTCCCTCTGCCTGTGTCTCTGCCTCTCTCTCTCTCTCTCTCTGTGTGTGTGTCTCTATGAATAAATAAATAAATAATCTTTAAAAAAAAGTTGATCTCTATAAATTTGAAATTTTCTTTTTCTAAAGATTTATTTATTTGAGAGTGAGAGTACGTGCAAACAGAGGGAGGGGCAGAGGCAGAGAAAGTATCTCTAGCAGACTCTGAGCTGAGTAAGGAGCCTGACATGGGGCTTGATCTCATGACACTAAGGTCATGACCTGAGCTGAAATCAAGGGCTTGATGCTTAACCAACTGAGCCACCCTGTTCCTTTCATGAATACACTAGTTACCCTTTTATTGGAACTAATCAACGTGAAATTTTTTTTTCCCCCTCCCCATTTTAGGTGCTACAGACTAAGTTTGGGGTTAATGATCTGTTTATGGGCGATAATTTCTTTGAGACATGGACAGAAGTTGAATACCAGGCAATATATATTTTCTTTTATGGGGGGAAAGATAACATATATAGAGAAAAGTGCATAAATCATAGGATGGGGAAGATCCCTGGGTTGCTCAGTGGTTGAGCGCCTGCCTTTGGCTTAGGGCATGATCCTGGAGTCCTGGGATCAAGTCCCACATCAGGCTTCCTGCATGGAGCCTGCTTCTCCCTCTGCCTATGTCTCTGCCTCTTTCTCTGTGTCTCTCATGAATAAATAAATAAAATCTTAAAAAGAAATCATAGGACAGTTTATAGAATAACCATAAAGCAAAGAGTTGTGTAACCACTACTCAGCAACAGCTCATTGTGAGCCCCAGGGAAGCCTCCTGTATATGTTCTCTGAACACAACCCCATCTTTTCTTTTTTTTTTTTTTCCATCTTTTCTTTTGAGGAGTAAGTACTGTTTTGACTTCTTGAAAATCATTTGTTTTACCAACTATATAGTTCTAAACAATATAGTTTAGTTGAAGCTTATATGAATGAAATTCTGTATTTTCCTTTTGCTTAAGATATGTGGTATTCATTTGCGTATATAGCTTTAGTTCGTCCATTTTTTTAAAGATTTTATTTATTCATGAGAGACAGAGAGAGAGAGAGGGAGGGAGAGGGAGGTGGGAAGGAGGGAGGGAGGAACAGGCACAGGCCGAGGGAGAAGCAGGCTCCCTGCAGGGAGTGTGACTGATCCCGGGTCTCCAGGATCACACCCTGGGCTGAAGGCGGTGCTAAACTGCTGAGCCACCTGGGCTGCCTTACTGCATCCATTTTCATTACTATATAGTAGATACACCAAAAGTACTCCATAATTTTTTAAAAGATTTTATTTATTTATTCATGAGAGACAGAGAGAGGCAGAGACATAGGTAGAGGAAGAAGCAGGCTCCCTTTGGGGAGCCCGATGTGGGACTCCATCCCAGGACCCTGGGATGACGCCCTGAGGCGAAAGGCAGATGCTCAACCTCTGAGCCACCCAGATGCCCCAGTATGCCATAATTTTTAAGAAATGTATTCTACTGATAAACATTTGGGTTGTTTCCAGGTGCAGGCTATTACAATGTTGCCCTGAATGTTTTTCATGTATCCTGGTACATGGATATGTGCATACATACACAGGAATGGAATTTCCTATAATATGTGTAGTATTATAAAATTATTAGGTAATGCTAAACTGTTTTCCAAAGTGATTGTACCCAGTTTATATATCCTCCAGCAGTACGTGAAAGTTGTTATGCTTCATATCCTTCAAACACTTAATTTATTAGATTTTTAATGTTCACTGCTCTGCTGTTTATGTAAATATATCAAAATGTTCTTAATTTTCATTTTATTGTTTTCTAATAAGGTTAAATATCTCTTCTGGTATTTTTTAGCCATTTGGATTTCTTCTTTTGTGAAGTGTCTGGTGAAATCTTTTCATCAGTGTTTTCTTGTTGACTAATAGATGTTCTTTATATATTCTAAATACTATGAATACTAGTTTATTGCTGCTTAAATGTGTTATGGATATCTTCTCCCACTCTGTGATTTGTCTTTATCATTCTCTTTATGGTATGAAGAATTTCTAAATTTAATGTAATTGATTTTTGAGTTTCTTATAGTGAGTTTTGTGTTTTAATTTTTTGATGGGGGTGGGACGCCTGGGTGGCTCAGTGGTTGGGTGCCTGCCCTGGGCTCAGGTCATGATCCCCGGGTCTAGGGATTGAGTCCCACATCAAGTAGGCTCCCTGCAGAGAGCCTGTTTCTCCCTCTGCCTATGTCTCTCCCTCTCTCTCTGTGTTTCTCATGAATAAATAACATCTGTAAAAAAATTTTTTTTGATGGGTTTAAGGTAAAGCCCAATTTAAATTTTTTTTGAAGATGTTATTTATTAAGAGAGAGTGCAAGTGAGGGGTGGAGCAGAGAGGGAAGGAGAAAGAATCTCAACCCAACTCCACCCTGAGTGTGGAGCTGATGTTTGGCTCATCCCAGGGCCCTGAGATCATGACCTGGGCCAAAACCTAGAGTCATGCGTTTAACTGACTGAGCCACCCAGGTGCCCCTTAAATTTTTTTCTAAATGGACTCTTATTAATTGAAAATATTCCCTCTCCCACTGATCAGCAAAGCTACCCTTGAATATATCAAGACCTACCTCATGTGTTGATGTGTTTCTGAGCTCACTGTTTCCATTGGTTTGTTTGTTGATGCCTGCACCAGGACCTCACTGTCTTTACTATCATAACTATGTAATAAGCCCTGTTATGTAGGAAAAGTTAAGTCCTGACACCTTACTCTTTTTCCAACAGTGTCTTTCTGGGTTTTTTCTTTTTCCTCTGCATTTCCATATGAATTATAAAATCACTGTGGAATTTTGATTAGGATTTATTACATTAACTCTATAAACCAATTTGAAAAGAATTAGTATCTTCAGAGCATTGTACTGTGAACATGATATATTTTTTCCATTTATTTAGATTTTCTATGAGGTCTCCTGATGAGGTTTTATAATTTTCTTTGTGTTGGTCTTACACATTTTTTGTTAGATATATTTTTAGAGGTTTCATATATTTTAACGCTATTGTATTATCCTTGAAAACATTTTTATTTTCTCACTGTTGCTAATCTCCAATTTGTTTTAAAGGAATAACAAGAGTTTGTATTTGCTACCTGCCATGCTGGGTGGAACAGGAAGCAGGAGAGAATGGCAGTGAAAAGGACATAGTAGGTCCTCTTTCATAGGCTTTTCTCCTCCTTTGTGTAAAGCTTAGGAAGTACTCTTTTGTTTTCCACAAGTGGGTAGCCTTTGGAAGAAAGGCAGGTCATGTATACTTTCTCTGTAAGGATACACATTGTATCCTTTCAGTGTTTAGTGTTGAACAGGAAGTATCAAAATAACTGCTGAGCCAAGTAAAAATTTTGAGTGGGCTGTTTCTGATCTAAATTACAATATTTTCTTGAGGAAAGGAGATACTTGTTACTTATGTTCCTCAGGAAGCCTAGTTGTCAAGGATTTTCTAGATTAGGTCTTTCCCAGCTAGTGAGAAAATGCCCAAATCTTAAGTATGTCAATTCATTAAGTGATTCTGTTTACAATGTGATTTAGAGAATTTCTTAGCCCACTTTATCTCAGCACTTAGAAATAATCAATTTCTCATTCTCAGGTATTCATCAAATGTTTTTCTCGGTTCCTGGAGAAAAACAGATACCAGATAGAAATCCCCTCTTAAAACAGTGAAACACAGGGCACCTGGGTTGGCTCAGTTAAGTGTCCCAATCTTGGTTTCAGCTCAGGCCATGACCTCAGGGTCCTGAGATGGAGCCCAAGTCAGGCTCCCTGCTCAGGGTGGAATCTGCTTGAGATTTGCCCTCTCTTACCCTCTTCCTGCTTGCACATATACACTGTCTCTCTCAAATAAATCTTTAAAAAATAACAACAAAATACCCCACCCACCCCCCTGCCCCTGAAACAGAAGCAAAAATGAATGGCTCTCTTCTCCCAGAGCAAATGGCTGTTAGTGTATGGCTTATTTACCTCATCTTCTTCTAAACGTACATTTTAAAAATAATTAATACTATACTTTTTTCATTTAGCATTACAGCTTAAGATTTTTCAGATGTCATTGAAATGTTTGTACAGGGACGCCTGGGTGGCTCAGAGGATGCCTGGGTGACTCAGCGATTGAGTGTCTGCCTTTGGCTCGGGGTGGGATCCTAGGGTCCTGGGATAGAGTCCTGTATTGGGCTCCCCAGAGGGAGCCTGCTTCTCCCTCTGCTTGTGTCTCTTCTCTCTGTGTCTGTCATGAATAAATTAATAAAATCTTTTTTTTTTTAAAGAAATGTTTTTATAGTTAGCCTTTATAATGGGTGTATAACATTCCATTCTGTGCCATCAGTTATTTAATTTTTCCTCTCATTGGACATTTGAATCCTTTTTTATTTTTCATACATATACTAGTATTCAGATGAAAATCTTCTAAGAGCTTTTTCTGCATTTTGGACTACTTCCTTAGAAGTGGAAATACTGTCTTAAATAATTTCACCATTTCAATGTTGAAAAATGTATTCAGTGTCTATTGTGCACCATCTGTATGTTAAGTATTGGTAAGACAGATAAAGTTCACATTGTCCTGTAATTTATATTTAACGAAAGAAAGGTTAGTTATACAAACCGATTTATAGTTAGACTTTGGTAAGTGCTTTGGTGGGGGGAGCACAAGATATAACAATAGCAAATCTCACAGAGATGGTTCTAATTTAGGTGGGGGAAGAGAGGAGTGTTGGTCGGGAAAGGGCTCTTTGAGGAAAAGATACTGAAGCTAACAGCCAGAGCACAAGTAAGTAGTGGTTGGCCAAACAAAGGAAAGAAGGAAAAGCATGTATATTAAGGCAGGGGAAAATGGGGGAGTGGGTAAAGGGGAGTGGGTAAAGGGGACTGGGCATAGGCAAGGATTGTTGGGGAATACTTGGCACAAAGCAACTAAAAGAATACCAGTATGTCACTGCAGAAAGGAGAAAGTGATGTGAAATAAGATAGATAGGAGTCAGATTACACAGGCCTTTGTAGGCCTTGTGAAGAATTCAGATTCTCGAGAAATACCTTGTCCCATTCCATTCCAAGTGGCCTCTCAATTTATCCTTCTGTCAGCCCTGCATGAGTACCTGGCTCATTTCTTAATATTGATTATCTCATTTGTAAAAGACTTTGCTAATGTGATAAATGAAATATTTTCATTTCATTTTGGTATTTCTTTGATTATTAGTGAGGAAGAACCTTTCCCCAAATGTTTGTAGCCAGTGACTGTTTAGTTTTTGACCATTCAGTTTATTTCCTTGTCCATTAAAACATAATTTTTAAATATTTTCCAAAAGTACTGTTGTACGGACACCTGGGGGGCTCAGCAATTGAGCGTCTGCCTTTGGCTCAGGGCATGATCCCACAGTCCCGGGATCGAGTCCCACATCTGGCTCCCTGCATGGAGCCTGCTTCTCCCTCTGCCTGTGTCTCTGCC
Organism: Canis aureus; assembly: GCF_053574225.1. NCBI lineage: Eukaryota > Metazoa > Chordata > Mammalia > Carnivora > Canidae > Canis > Canis aureus. The sequence goes on from NC_135621.1 coordinate 27,377,167, forward strand.
TCTCTCTCTGTGTCTGTCAGGAATAAATAAATAAAATATTTTTTAAAAAAGTACTATTGTAACAGACTGGGAACAACTTGTTGGGAACTTGTAGAAGAGTTTCTTACATGTGTCTCACGTAGTATATACTCAGGATATGGGGCTGGGTCAGGTCAAGACAGGGTTTCTTTTGGTTTCGTAATTTTGTGATTCGAGGGTATATAAGTCTGTGAGTTGGGAATTCAAAAAGAAACTGAAAAACTCTGGTCCTTTTTTTTTTTTTTTTTTTTTTAAGACCCAGCTCACATCATTTTTCCCCTAAGAAGCAATCCAAGTCTCTTGTAACCAGAACAGATTGATGCCTCATTTATGTTTGGTTAGCCCCTTGTTTGTTCTCTTATTTGGTACTTCATTTTTTCATTTTTCTTTTTTAAATTGTTGGTTAGAGATTTTCTATCTTAATTCTTTATGAGAAAGGCCCTTGAGGGCAGAGGCAGTGTCAGTCTGGTTTACCCTTATCTTTGTGCCCCCACTGGCATTGACACTGTGCCTGATGACAATATGTCAGACATACAGTATGAATGAGCTGGCTGTTTATAGCTATCATAGCCCTTAATATTTACTATACTTTGAAAAGTTACCTGACAATACTACCTTCATGTATCCTAAGGCCAAAGAATAGCATACCTATGGTGATATGTGATCCTCCTAGGTTTGCAGGTCTTGACTGAGTTTTTCATCAGTAGTAGGTTTTGGTCACAGGAAATGGAAGCTGCCCAGGACCTGCAGTGACTTGCTTGGGTGTTGGGTTATGTTATCTTTGAGTGTTTTCCCTTTGCCCCAAACCAGGTATCTGGGGGAGAGATTTAACTGGTTGGGACTTGTAAAATTTCATTATGATGATTAGATTTTTGTAGAGCCTGAACCTCAGTGAACACCATACACTGGGTGAGAACCTAAATCAGATATGGAGATTGGAATAAGATTACATTTTAGTATTCTGAAATCCCACAGATTTTAAAAAAGCATTTGTTACTTTGTGTGTAGTGCCCTTCTATACTACATTATAGAAATTGATGTCAGTTGTTGGTGAAGTTGACAGCTTTTGATGGCTGAAGAATTGCTTATTTTGTAGTGAGCTAGGCTCTCTCTTTTTCTGGTTTCTCCCACTCATTCCCTACACTTTAGGCATTTTCATTGTCATTAGCACTTAATATCCCTAAAGGCATTATTTTGGTTGGCCTTATTTATGTTAACTCTATAATTCAATGCTGTGGATAATTTTAGTTTTCCTCGCATAGTTTTCCAAATAATAGCACCTTTAGCGTTGCTTTAATGAAATTGGTAACAGGCTACCTGCCTTTTCTGGGTAGGTGGGGATTCTTTTGTTGTTATGAACTTTTCCCATACTGTTAGGATTTTGTGCCCTAAGCAGGACTTTTCATTCCATTTGGCATACATTTACAAATGCTGTCACATGTCAGACACTGCTCCATCTGTTGATGCAGAGGCATTAGGCCATGTGGTAAAGAGTAATAATAGAGGTAGGCACAGGTTCTGGGGGAACATAAATGAGAGGTATTTAGCATATCCATGGAGAGTGTGAGGAGGGTGGGAGAGTGCCAGGATCATTGCCAGGCAGCAGTTAAACTAAGTTTTGAAGGATGAGTAAGAATTACTGGGTAACAGGGATGGTTTTTAATAAAGGCAAGGGTGGAAAGAAAGGAGCACAGGTTAGAAGTTGCTCAAGTCCACACTACCACCTTTGCAATATTCTTGTGAAAAACTTTGACCTGAATTAGATCAAGCCTCTGTATCTAACTTGTACTAGTTTACTGGAAATACAGGAGATAGAATATAGCAGCATGTTAAGTGACACCATGGGGGTAGAGTTAGCAAAGTCCAAAATGTGGGAAAACAGCCTGGGTTTTTAACATATAAACTACAAAAAAAAAAAAAAAAAAAAAAGAAGGGAGGGATTCTGGATTAAAAGAAGCATAACAAGTGCCTGTGGGGCTCAGTCTTTAAATATCTTCTCCTGGCTCAGGTTATGATCCCAGTGGGATAGAGCCCTTAGTAGGGATCCCTGCTCAGTGGGGAGTCTGCTTCTCTGTGTCCCTTCTCCCCGCCCCACCCCCAACCCTCCACCCCCGCCCTGCTCTCTTTTGCATTCTGTCTCTCAAATAAATAAATAACATATTTTAAAAAATAAATAAAAGAGACCTAAAGGGACATCAGTGAAATGCTATGTATTATTCCTGTTGGGCTCTAATTTGAATAAATCAACACTAAAAAATTTATGATACAGTTGGAAAAATTTGACCATTGATTGGATAGTTGATGATACTAAGAGATTTTTAAAATTTGGGGTGGTAATATGTTGGGATATGTTAAAAAATTATTTTTTTTTAAGATACTATTTGAGAGAGACTGAGAGAGAGCACAAGGTGGGGGAGCAACAGAGGGAGAGGGAGAAGCAGACTCCCTGTTGATCAGGAAGCTTGATGACTCGGTCCTTGATCCCAGGACACTGGGATCATGACCTGAGCCGAAGGAAGACACTTAACCAACTGAGCCAACCAGGCACCCCCGAAAAATAGTTCTTTTAGATGTACAGAATAAAGATGAAATAAGATGATGACTAGAATTTGCTCTGGAGTGATCCAGTGTGAGCCGGGTGCTATGTGTGGTGGGAGTTGGGTGGGAAGGGTGAAGGGCCATGTATTGACAATTTTGAAGCTAAGGGATGAGCATACATAAGCAGCTTATTCCATACTTTCTACTCCTGTGTTTGAATGTTTCTATAATTTTTTTTTAAAAAAAGATGTTGCTATACACTGGGCAAGGAATTTGAAGGACTGGCTATAGGGATGAAAAAAGGATGGATTTGAGTAATAAATTATAAGATGTCTGGGGCGGGAGGGAGGAGTATGTAAGTTTGTGGTTTGGGACCTGAGTACTGTTACCTAAGATAGGGAAAATGGAAGCAATGTATCTTGAGGGGTTGGTGCAGGCTGGTATTGGGTGTTTGTTTTGGGGACATACTGAGTTTCAGATGGCCAAGTAGAGATGCACAGTAGGTAGCTTATAGGTAAAGTCAGAGCTAGATGTGGGTCAGAATGTGGGTAGTAGTTAACCCTAAGAAAGGATGAGATTGCCCAGGGGAGAATATGTAAAAAAATAGAAGGGGTGCCCCTGATAAGAGCAGAAAAAGAGAAAGAGCTAATTAGGATTCTGAGAGGAGAGGTCAGTGGGGGAAAGTACGGTTTTTAAGAAAATCAAGGAAATAGGAAGCTTTGAGAAGAGTATACAAACTATGACAAATCTAGTAGGAAGGTCAAGTAGGATAAGAACTTGTCTAGTTCCTCTTGATTAAGAACATTAAAGGCCTTTGGGGAACCTGGGGGTGGGGGGAAGCTTTGTGAATGTACTATATTGATATTCTGCAGTTATCAAGTCCCTTTAGTGTGGATTAGTAAAGCCTATAGCATATTTGTATTGATTAGAGAGTTATGATTAAAAACCAAAGAGCTTTTATTTAATTGGAAGTTAAGATCATTCATTACCTTTCATTCCCTTGGTGCCATTAACTTGAAAATCATGTTCACTTGTACAAAGAGCTTATCAGAGTTTACTTAGGTCTCTATGAACTTTTGCTAAGTGGCACAAAAAATAGTGGTACTGAGACTGTCATAGGAGCTCAGACTTTTGAGTTGTAGAACCTGTCTTAAATACAGTTTCACAGTGAACCTGTTGCTGTGCTGATACTCTTCTGGGTAAATGCAAAATCTTAGCAGTAGACAAAGATTATGTTGCTTGTTTACTTTTTTAAAAAATTAATTTTTAAGATTACTATCTTAAAATTTGTTTTCCCTTTCTTTAGCTCTTTTTATCCCAAATTGCAGAGGAGATCATAGGAGTAGAATTGCCATGAAAAAGCCGTCAGATGCACTGTGATGTCCTTGCCACCACCACATGATGGTCATATCTCTGTAGGGCTGCAGTATTGAGAGTGGTAGCCTCTGGCACTCTATTTCAGCAAAGAGAGACATTTTGGCAGGAGGGACACAGCCCTCTGCCCTTCCTGCCATCCTCTGTGCAGGGATCATATAATTTGTATTTATTTTCCTGTTAGTACAGGACTGTGAGAACTTGTTTCATTAAAAAAACCCTCACACAGCAAAACTGTACAGCCCACATGGGGACAAAGGAATGATTCACCCTTCTCAGGATGCTTTTCTTTAGTTGCTAACCTCTGACCAGAGTACTCTGTAGTCTGAGAATTGAAATTTACCCATTTTTCCATAAGACAGTTGAGACTTTGGTTGCCAGAAGGGGCCAGTGAGAATGCTTCTGTCTTCCCAGAGCAGCATTTAGCCCACACTGGCTGCCACTCAGTTGCCTGTTGAGTCATTCCCACAGTTCTATATAGAGCTTTTCTGGCTTTTCTTTTAAACATGATGTTCTTGGAGTGAGAAAGAAAGGAAGTTTTTCTCTCCTCCACAAAATCTCCCCCATCCCAAATCTGCATTGCTTTCTTTTTTCTAATAGCAGAATATTGCCCTCAATCATTTTGAGATTGTTTTCTCTTGTAAGGTCTCTTAGTGCTTTCATTTATCATTGGGTTGACTCTGTAAGCATTTTGGCATTCGCTGGGCTGCCTTTGTAGCAGTAGGCTTTCAAGATAGAGGCTGCTACTTAACCAGAAAGATTGAGGAATTCTAGCTAATGATACCAAACATGGATTTCTAGTTTTCGGCTGTTTAAAAGTCAATCAGGTATGCTAAAAGGCATTTTAATATCTTATGATGATCAGTTAGTAAAAGGGACGATAAAGGGAGTGAATGAGTTTTTCACTTTAAATGAAATTGCTGTGATTTGAAAGGATTTTAGTTTTTGTTTTTGCAGTGGAAGGTAAAAAATGCCTGTGTTTGTTCGTATTCAAAAGAGCCTGCTCTGTGCTAGTGGAAAAAGAATTGAAGTTTCTTTATCAGGAAAGGGAAATTCTTATATATTTGAACTGTTGTCTCATGTTGTTCCGTACATCTAGCAAGATCATAGCACATTTTAGAAAAGTCGAATAGCATCAGTAAACTGCCGGTTGACAGCCCACATGTCTCACATAGGAACAAGTTACGGCGTTCTTGTAGGGGATTGGCAGATCTGAAAGACAGATTACAGCTTTGAAATATATTCAGATGACTTTTTGAAACATATTTTAATTGGAGTCAGGGTGCAGAAATAGTTGTGCTTCTGTAGTTAAATATTCAACTTCCTTAGCCTGTTCTCTATAAATATCACAGATGAAAAAGCCCTTAGAACTCTTCGTCAGAAAACTAACTCAACATACATGTTCATCTGTATTCATGTCTGTTTGTATATGTGCCTAATTCCCAACCCCACCTCCCAGTAATAGGGCTGTTTGTTTCAAAAGATTGAGTTGTTTGAATTGTATTTAATCTGTTGCTCTAAGCTGCATTAGCGGCAAAGTCCCTTTATACTACAGGTTTGGAACAAAACCTCATCTTCTCTTCCTGAAAAGAGGGGGAAAAAAAGCAGTTGATCTGTGTTCTGAAGGTCTCTTACTGTGTCCACCCCCCCCCCCCCCCCCGCCCCAGCAAGGAGGAGGAGCTCACTCACTGTTCTAACCACACTTCATAGGTCTTAACTTGAGAGCCTTTTGGTTTCCTGTCGGCAGTAACTCAACTCTGTGCCATCTTGACTTGCCTGAAGGGTGGATAAATTGGTAACTGCGCTGAGAAGGGGAGTGAGTTCTCACAGTCTGATTTGAGCATAGGCATCAGATTGAATTTATGAAAGCTTCGGTAGCCTCTGAAGACAACATCTTCTGTGACTTTGAATTTTTTCATTGTATTTGTGGGCTGCTGTTTCTGAGAAGAATCCATCATGACTCTACTGGAACCTGAGATGTTAATGATGGCTGTGCAGTCTGGTAATTCTGTATTTCCTACAGATCCTATTTGCTACAGGTTTCTTTAATAAGGTTGGGTATATCTGTCCTAGGATTGGATAGAGATGGGATGAAGGTAGATGGGGGTAAACATAAATTGTCCAGTGAATGTACTGCATGTTCACGTCTTTATTGTAAAAAAAAATTAGTAGGGTTTTTTTTTTTTTTTTTTTTGTAGTTGCAAACTCTAGTTATCTAGTTATTCAGACATAGAGCTTTGCTTTAGATGTTTACTGACTTAAGACTGTTGAGTGAGGGGACAAAACATTTCCCTTTAGTTAAGAATTTTATTCTTTTCTGTAGCAGTGCTTTTAATGTAGGATAATTCAGTTTACTGTTTTATATATTACTGTCTTTAATCACTAATCCGCACTCTATTATTCTGTCTATGAAAGCATGTTTTAAAATTTTCCTTACATCTTTCTCGTTTGTGGTATAACCTTTCTGAATCATCTTTTGGTTCTTGGAAATGGTCATGATAACACGGAAGATTGAGACTCTGAGTTTTGAAGATGGGGACATTTGAGCAAGAAAGTAGTCAACAGAAAGAATGTAGGATTTTAAAAATTCTGTCTCTAAAAACAGTTTTTTTCAACCCAAAAGTGTCTTTTAAAAGTTTAAAGTTCCAGTTGGTTTTTAATGGTTTCCTTTACTTTTAGTGTTTTGAAACTTGTAAGTTAGATATCTAAAAATAGGGAATGTTCTTTTGTTATTTTTAGACTTCTGCTAAAATGTAGTCTGTATTTTCCTGTTTCAGAGCATATCTTGAGAGATTCATACAAGTGGCATTTGCAGACCTCTTCCCATCCACTGGCTTTTACTCATTAGAATGACATAGGCTCCTTGGTTTTGGCAGATACTGTGTCTGGCAGAATTGGTTTTACTGTCTCCTTGGGGAACACTTAGATAGTATGTTGAAAGACACAGATATCCATCTGAAGACAGAATCAGATGCTATCAGCTTAAGCTTTATGGACAGGGAAGGGCAAAGAGGAAAGATACTGCTACCATTTTGTTCTTTCTGGTTTTACAAATAAGACCATGATGAGTCATTTATTAGTTGAGTTCTTCTGTTCATATATGCTATACTTTTTAGGTTGCTGCCTTTCCTTTTCCTTCCCCCAGGTCTGTTGAACTCTGTGTTCAAACAAGATAGTATGCTTATCTGACAGTTTCCTACCTGTCTTTGATGAAATAGCTCCCAGTTAAACTGACTCGGGAGTTTGTTTTGTTTTATTTCCTTTCCCTTCTCTGTGCTCTAGTTGTCTGTTGTGTGTGGCAAGTGCATATTTTATCTTAGGGAGTGTAAGTTAGCATTTGAACTCTCTCTCCCTTCTTTGATTGTTTTATTACATACAGATTATCTCAGTCCAGTAACTTCTCTCTCTCTCTCTCTCTTTTTTTTTTTTTTTTGTAACTTCTCTTAATAAAGGTTAAAAGATTATTTGCTTTCCCCTAAGGGGGGGGTCTCACTGGTTCCCAGCTGGATAAGGGAAAGAGACTTACTTGTCTTGCCTAAGAGCTGTTTTTCCTATGACATATGTTGGGCAGGGCTAGCCACCCCATCTGTTGGACCAACTACTTCATAAAACTTTCAAAGGATAATAGTATGTAAGCAAGTATGGATAAAATTGACAAAGGTGTTGGTAGAGGTAGAATGAAAGGCCTGCAGAGAATAAATAGCATGTATGTGTACTTCTTTCTTTTGCCTATGCTCATAAAAGAGAAACCGGGTATAGCAAACTGATTTTTCTAGTACTTATGGTTCCTAAATGCTCAAAATTTTTGTAAAGTTATTACCGTTCTCTTCTGAAGCCGTAGCCATTATGCTGGATTGCAACAGTAATATGACAGCTATATTTATGATAAGAAGTGAAAAGGTATCATTAAGAAACCTTGATAAACTAGAAGCCAATCATTATTTCTAAAAAGTCAAGACATTTTAGACTATGTGAGTGATAGATTATTCTAGCAGTACAATATTTGGATTTCCATGAATATATATTTATAGGTAAAACTACTGTTTCATGAGATTTTAAAAATAAACTTTTTTAGACAAGATTCAAGATATAAAGTCTTTACCCTATATTAAACATCAGGATACTGAATATTATAGCAAAGTTCCAGGGTACATTGTATATTTATTAACAGTTTTCATTTAATATTCAAAACTTGGGGAGATTTTTTTCGAGACATACTTGCATATAAAGAGCTTCATCCTCCTCACTGCTGATGGTGACTTACTGACTCTTTGAAATCCAGTTCAGATGCTGCCTTTCTGTGAACCTTCTCTGAATAGAGTCAGCTCTTCCTTCTCTGTTCATTCCTACAGCACTACCTTTACAATGTAGACTATCATTTTTACCTATCTCTTTAATTAGATGATTAGCTTCTCAAAGGGAATATATTCATCTGTTTATTGGCTCCTGACATTGGCACATTGTAGACACTCAGCTCAGTAACTTTTTTTTTTTTTCAGTAAATGAAAAAAATTGGCTTGGCATAATACTTCCCCCAATAAATAGACATAAGGCTTTAAATCATGATTTTATTGAAAATTTTTTGAAATCTGTGTTGCATTAAGAAGTGAATCCTTCAGGGTACCTGGCTGGCTCAGTTGATGTAGCAGGCAACTCTTGATCTCAGGGTTGGGAGCTCGAGCCCCACATTGGGTGTGGAGATTACTTAAAAAAAATAAAATCTTAGAAAAGAAAAGAATCCTCCAACGTAGCCAATCCATGCCGGAAGCAGGTGCTGTTGAAAGCCTGGGTTTCAAAATTGAAATTATTCCACATCTCAGGATGTGCAGTGTGCCCTATGTATTGTTAAATTTAAGTGTTCCGATCAAGCCACAATGAGAAGATTAAAACATCTATCACCACTGTGGAAAACTATCTAGACAGTAATTAGAAAACTAATGATCTGAGATGGATATTTGGGATTTCTGAAGTTAAGAGTGTTGGGGCATGGCACTGACTGGTGTATTTTAGAACAGAGGAATGCTGGGGCTCAATTCTTGCCAGCTAGTTTGTAACACTTTGATCAGAGCCTTGTCTTTGCCTATATCCAGCCAGTGCAGTCTTCTTAGTTTTAGCTCTACAACAGTGGGACAGAGTTCCCTTGTAGAGAAAGGGTTTGAAGCAGTTCCTAGGTTTTTGTTGGTCCTTTGACATACACCTGATCTTGATGAGGCACAATGAGGGAGTCTGTTTTTTCTGTCTCTCTTTTGTGCACATATGTGTGCATACCTCCTGTGCCTCCCCCATACATTGCACCTGGATAAATCCCAATGCTCATCTGTGGATAGGTTATCTCTGGAAGGATCATAAGAAACTGGTAACAGTGACTACCTCAAGGCAGGGGGATGGAGAGCTAGAAGATTGGGATGGAAGAGTCTTTTTATGATTATGGAATGCCATACAAGTGTGAAAGGTATATAGAGTGTGTATTACAACAGTATATAGAGTACATAAACCTGTGGACATATGACCCAACCTAAGAAATGGAGCACAGTATGGACTGAAGTCAGCTTAGGGCCTTTTTTGATTTATCCCTTAAATCAAATAGAAAACTGTTTTGTTTTTAACTGTGTCTGCCTTTTGAATCTTTCATACCACATGCATACTCTCTATTTAAGAATATTAATTAATAATTGAAAAAGCATTCTTCAGTCCATTTACTCCCTCATCACTTGATGCTTATATACTTAATTCTTTTCTTTTAAAGATTTTATTCATTTATTTGAGAGAGTGCACACATGCAGAGGGGCACGAGCTGGGGGAAGGGCAGAAGGAAAGGGAGAGGGGCATGCAGACTTCTGAGCTCTACGTAGGGTTCCATCCCAGGAACCTGAGAACATGACCTGATCTGAAGTCAGATGCTTAACTAACTGAGCCACCCAGGCACCCCTACTTAATTCTTACATATTTCTTTAACTTCCAGTTCCCTGATCATTACAATTTGCCTCTGAATTGTATATTTTATAATAGTGCAGGTTAGAGAGAGGGGATTAAGAATTCATAAAAATAAGGTTGAAGGAAGATGGTGGGCAGATAACTTTTGCCCTTTTTGGTAATAGGTTAACTCCTATTAACAAGGAAGGGCCTCTTGTTTGGGTTCATGTCATTCGGATCTATAGAACAGTGAAAAACTTCAGAACTTTCAGCAATTTCTACCTTTTGGATCTCCTAATTATCTATTAGTGTGGGCTTTTAAAAAACATATTTTTGTTTATATTTAAAGAATTTTAGAGTTTGAGGAAACCTTAGGTGTTTTCTTGTCTTCTCCTTTATTTAAGATGAGGAAATTGATTCATTGAGGATAATTTATTTCCTGAAGTCACATAATTTATTAGTAGCAGAGATAGAAGGAGAATTCATTTCCTTACTCCCATGACAGTGCTCTTTCTGCTGTAACACACTTACAAAAAAACCATCGGAGACCTCTGATGTATGAGATATGTTTATAATTTTCCCCGGAGATCTTGGTTTTCCTTGGGTTTTTCCATTGCGGGTTTCTATCACTACTCAGGTTGACTCACCATTTTAAGAGGTGAGGATAAGAACTAGTGCCTGAGTGTCTAGCCCCTGCCCTTGAGGAGTGGAGTTAGATACTACAGGCCCTAATGGTTGTCTCCATCTGCCTTGCCTTCTCTGGCCTGGTTAATGATCTCATACCTTGATGGTGATCTCAGAAGACAGGTAGGCAGACAGACGGCTGTTGTCATCAGTATTCTGGATTACATCTTACTGCCTTTTCTCTGACTCATTGATTTATCTGGGATCCCCTTAGAGTTAGGACCCAGATGAAAGGAATTTGAATTTATCTGTCTCTATCCTTTTTTTCTCCCTTTTGTTTCCTTTTGCATGAGGCAGGCTGTCAAGACCATGAGCCATAGTTGTAGCTTTATTAAAATGGTGCCAAATGAAATAAAGATGAGTTTCATACATTCTTGTTTTTTTTGGAACTTTATTTTTATGATTACCACATTCATTGTTTTTGAAAGGGTTTTCTTTATAATAACAAGGAAAAATACCAAAAACCCTTGCTTTGCCATCAACAACAAAAATAACTTTCTCTGCCTTTCTCTCAACAAGCTCAAAGGGCATTATCAGAACTCCCGGTGACAGGGGTCTGCAGTACTCTTAATTTCCTGACAGTCACATGATGGTGTGGTGGCTATAGCACTTGAGTGTGTATAGAGGGCCTAGCAAAGAGGAATACATGGCAGTTACATAGCAAAAAAAACTTAGCTGTGAAATGTTTATAGTGTGTTAAAATTTTGAGGGGTTTATGTATATTCTTCTTTGATCTTTACAACTCTTTGAGGTATCTGTATCTTCACATTTTACAAAGTAAGAGACTGAGGGTCAGAGAGGCTTTGGGACACACAGTAGAGATGGAACCGATGTTCACATTCAGGTTTTTTCCTTAGCACTAGTTATGATATTTTCCATTTAAATTGAAAGTCAAATGAAAGTCCCTTCTCACTTAGAACCTTCTAATAGTTATCATTCATGGGAAAAGCCCAAGTCCTTGTACTACCTACAGAGTCCTACATGATCTGCCCCAGCTCTGTAACTCTCAGCTTGCATGTCCTCCTCTTCCCTGGCTTGATCTGTCCCCGCCTTAACACTCTCTTTGCTGTGCTTGCATACCTTAGGGAACCTTCTGTTTCAGGGCTTTTGTACTTGATGATATCCCTTCTCCTTGGGGCACTTTTTGTGGGTAGCGTCATGGCTTACTTCCTCACTGCCTTCAGGTCTTTTGTTGGGATGTCACTTATTTGGGCCTTCTTCCCTGACTGCCCTATAAGATCTTGCTTTTATTTTTCTTCATACTATTTATCATCTGACAGAAGACATGCTTTGTTTGTAGGTTCATTTATTGTTTGCCTCTGTTTCTCCCAACTAGAATGTAAATACCTCAAAATGGGGGATATTTCTTTTGTGTTCTGTTGTGTTTCCAATGCCTATAAGAGCACCTGACACATAATAAGCACTTAAAATAATTCTTTTTTTTAAAATAATTCTTAAATAAAGTTTCTGGTTTATCAACCAGAAAAATTGGAAGATGTTTTTGGCAAATATGTTAAGACCATGTCTTTCAGCTATTTTGTATGGTATGCATTGTGCTAACTAGTGCAGTGGTTTTCAAAGGGTGGTATGGGAAACCCCTAGGTGTCCTGGAGACCTGAAAAGTAAGTACAAGATGAAGACTTCTTATATATTTATACTAAAATACTACTTACCTTTTCTACTGTTATCCTTTCATGAGTGTGCACTGGCGTTTACCAGAGCTGTGTGATGTATGGTATCTCAACAGATTGAATGCAGTATATATGACAATTCAGCTTTTAGTGAATTATATCTTATTTTTTTTAATTTTTTAAAATTTATTCATGATAGGCACACAGTGAGAGAGAGAGAGGCAGAGACACAGGCAGAGGGAGAAGCAGGCTCCATGCACCGGGAGCCTGACGTGGGATTCGATCCTGGATCTCCAGGATCGCGCCCTGGGCCAAAGGCAGGCGCCAAACCGCTGCGCCACCCAGGGATCCCCTGAATTATATCTTAGAGAGATTTGTAAAAATGGTAAAACCATAGTATAGTACTGTTTTTACTACTTGTTTTTTGTTTTGGAAAATAACCATATTTTTCATAGAAATGTATTAACATGCAGTAAGTTTATTGTTATTTTTTAAAGAAATACTGGATATTTTGGGGTGCCTGGCCAGCTCCGTCCATTAAACATCCAACTTTTGATTTTGGCTCAGGTCATGATCTCAGGATCCTGGGATCAAACTTTGTGTTGAGCTCTGTGCTCAGCATGGAGTCTGCTTGTCCTTCTCTCTTTGCTCTTCCCCCACTGTGTGTCTCATAAATAAATAAACAAATAAATAAATACATAAATTCTTTCAAAACATTTGTGAAGAGGGACACCTGGAGGTCATGATCCCAGGGTCCTGGGATCGAGTCCTTCAGGGAGCCTGCTTCTCCCTCTGCCTATGTCTCTGCCTATCTCTGTGTGCCTCTTGAATAAATAAATAATTAAAATCTTTTTAAAAAAATTGTGAAGAAATAATAAATATTTAAGATTCTCACAGTTTTAATTTCTTATCTGAAATATCTTGATGGGTATAACACACATAAGCAGCAAAAGCATTTGAGGTTCTCAGTAACTATAAGAGATACAGGAATTGTGACATTGGGGTTTGAGGAGAGTAGATATAGTGTTTAAGCCACCACTGAGCCACCCAGGCATCCCATAAACTTTTTTAAACTTTTTTAAAAATAGGTTTCTTCTCTAACCTTGAAATACTTCTGAGAATTTGTTCTAAGGAAATTATAAAGGAAATACAAGATTTATATATAAGGATGCTTATAGCAGTATTATTTATAGTAGTAGTAGTAAAACAAACAGAAACCTAAATTTTAACAGTAGATTGGTGAAATAACTTACAGTGCATTCATCTGGTTGGATACTAATGTAGTCGTGAGATTATTTGAAGATGTGGGAAACTGTTTACTATTTATCCCTTTAATCCTTAAAAAATGTATGGTAAGGGGCACCTGGGTGGCTCAATTGCTTAATAAGCATCTGCCTTTGGCTCAGGTCATGCTCCCAGGGTCCTGGGGTCAATCCTTGCATTGGGCTCCCTGTTCAGCTGATTACCTGCTTCTCCCTCTCCCTCTTCCTGCCACTTCCCCTGCTTGTGCTCTCTTTCTCTCTCTCTCAAATAAATAAAAAAAAAAATTTTTTAAAAAGGATGTAAGAATATATATCTGAATATATATTCGTAGCTGAATATTAATAGCTGTTGCTGGGTAGCAGGATTTTGCAAGGGTTTTTTTTCTTTAAGTTTTTCTGTATGTCTCTGATTTTCTATCGTAAACATACATTTCTGTTGTATTCAGATAAAAGCCATATTTAATTTTGTCTGTGTGTGTACCTGTAAGTACAGTTAATTTTAAGAGGGAGAAAATGGCTGGAAGTGTAGTCTTGGATTCAGAGCTAGAACTGTTGATTTGGGACCAGTCAGAAAACTTCACTGACCGACCAAACAATGCATGATAAGGAGGCACTCCATCCCATTAAGCTGTTCTTTCTGACCAGTCTAGTTTGTATAAATCCCTTTTATATTTTTTGCCTTTGTTTCTATTTTGTAAGATTTATTGAAATTTATCTTTGCAGTGTTTGTATTAGGCCATGTTCTTGGCAGAGCTATAGATCCTTCCTTTGCACACTTAACTACTCTCAATTTGCGGAACCTTTCAGAAGTTTTTATAAACCAAAAACACACTAAGTTATTTTTTTTGTTTTTGATAGAGTTCTCTTAGGCATAAAATAATGGCGTAGGCGTAAAATATTTTAATTATTTGAAAGTACATTTTCCTTATGGATTTTGTTCTTTGACCTTGGGGTATGAGTAAAATCTTCTTGACAATATCTGCTCTTTATCAGAAAGGTAAAACTCATATTGCCTTATCTTTATCTTGTAAATGTAGGACCTTGAGCCCTTATGCTGAAGAATTAAAATGTTAATTACATTGACCTTGACCTTGATTTTGTGAACTGTTACCTTAGTATATTCTCTTGACAATCAGATTATATTTCTCAAATCAGTGCTGTAAGACTTATTTATAAAATATTTGGTTGTGTAGAAAGTATTGAAAACTTTTGATGTTAACATTACTTAGGCTGCCCAAACAGAAACTGTGACCTCATTCTTCCAACACCTTGTTACTCGAAGTATGTTCCAAGGACCATCAACATCTGCATCATCTGGGAGCTTGTTAGGAATGCACGTCTCAGGCACCCCGGGTGGCTCGGTGGTTTAGCCCTGCCTTCAGCCCAGGGCCTGATCCTGGAGACCCAGGGTCAAGTCTCATGTCGGGCTCCCTGCATGGAGCCTGCTTCTCCCTCCTCCTGTGTCTCTGCCTCTCTGTCTCTCTGTTTCTCATGAGTAAATAAATAAAATCTTAAAAAAAAAAAAAAAAAAGGAATGCATGTCTCAGGTCCCCCTCTCACAGAGTCCAAATTTTCATTTGGACAGGGTCTTCAGGTACATGTTAAAGTTGAGAATATTGTTCCAACAGACATTTTTATTCACTTTGTTTTTGAGGTGAACAGGTGAAATAAAGAGGACTTGTTGGGGTATTTCCTGGATGGGAAGCACTGCTCAAAGTGATAAAAATGGGAAGATAAGAATGCACTGGTTGGAAGAATTATATGATGTCTAATTAGTGTGGAAGCATTGGATAAAATAGGAAACCAAAAAAAAAAAAAAAAAGAGAGAGAGAAGAAAACTTGCTCCTTGTACAGTATTTTCCATTTGAGAAATGTTCGCAATTTGATACCTTCTTGGCCATTTTTCTTGACTTTGGGGAGAAAGAACAAAGGTTTCTTCTTGGCATTCAGAATGTTTACCTGAAAAGGGATCTTGGAGATGATCCTTCATTTTACAGATGAGCGAACTGGGAGCTAGGAGTGTTAAGTGACTTTCCCAAGATCACATAGCTTGGACTCCCCATGTTCTGACTCTCAAAGCACTTCTCTTTATACCTCCTGTGCTATCCCTCTATTTTGCTGAATGCTATATTGTTAGTTGTTTCTGTTGTTTGTTGAAACCATACTGAACAGTTAAGAGAATATATACAGTAGCCTCACAGCATTGTGGGAAAATGGTGGGGGCTTACTCTCTCTTTTTCTTTCTGTGTGAAATCATGAGTAGCTTCAGAAACAGATGTTACTTACTGTCTGAAAGTTAAACTGCTTCTTCTCTGAACCAGGGCACCCTGCTGCATAGGCCTGTGCTCACTGAAGTGGGAAGGCGCAGGGGTGAGGGGGAAGGTGTGGGAATCTTCCCTCTGCTGAGATGGGAGTGGTTTTGAGTGTTTGAAGTAGTGTCATTTTTCTTTATATCCCTCATTTACATAAAAGTGTATAAATCAGGAAAAGAAACCTTTCAACAAAGGAATACTGAAAGGGACTGGCAATCTGTGTTAACCCCTTCCCCCAAAATTGGCCCTTATTTCATGGCATAGACAAAATTTACTTGAAATGGGTCATAGGCCTTAATGTGATAGCTGAAAGACACAAAAAGTATGAACTATAAAAGAAAAAATTGTGAATTGATTTCATCAAGTTTAAATACTTCTTTGTCCACTTTGTATATTGTTGAAAATTAAAAGACAAGCTGTAGAATGGGAAAAAATGTTTATAATATGTGTGTCTGACAAAAGACTTGTATCTAAAATATATAAAGAACTCTTAGAACTCAGATAATAAGACAAGCCAATGAAAAAAATGGGAAAAGACTTGGTCAGACACTTAAAAAAATATGCAAAAGGCCAATAAGCACTTGGAAAGATGCTCTACATCATTGGCCATCAGAGAAATGCAAATTAAAACCCACAAGACACCACTACCCACCCACTATAATAATTAAAATTAAAAAGACTTACAATACCAGGTCTTGAAAAGGCTACAGAGCAATGGAAATTCATACACTGCTGGTGAAATGTAAAATGGCATTTCTTACAAAGTTAAACATATTTATTACATGACCCAGCAGTCCTAATTCTAAGTCTTTACTCGAGAAATGGAAACATACTCCTATTTACACATGAACATTGATAGCAGATTTATGCTTAATGATTCCAAACTGAAAAGAGCATAGATGTCTATCAACAGGTGAATGGATAAA
The DNA here is from genome assembly GCF_053574225.1 of Canis aureus. Lineage (NCBI taxonomy): Eukaryota > Metazoa > Chordata > Mammalia > Carnivora > Canidae > Canis > Canis aureus. Next base: position 27,393,825 of record NC_135621.1, read on the forward strand.
TTGTGGTATATCCATAAACTGGAAAATTACTAGCAATAAAAATAAACTGATATATTTAAAAACATGGACGAATTTCAAAAACATGCTGAATGTAAGAAGCTAGACTCAAATGAGTACATACTGAACTATACCATTTATATAATATTCTTAAAAATGCAGACTGTTGAATACTATTCAGTAATAATCATTCATACATACATACATACATACATACATACATAAAACACACTGGATGACTCTACAGAGAGTTATGCTAAGTGCAAAAAGCAATCACGAAAGGTTACATGCTATATGATTCCATTTATAAGACATTTTTGAGATGATAAAATTATGGGTATAGAGGACAGATTGATGGTTGTCAGGGGCTAAAGACCAGGTGACGCTGGGAGGAAAGTAGATGTGGTTATAAAGGTCAACATGAGGAATCCTTGTAGTGATGGAAATGTTCTGTATCTTGACTCTGTCAATGTCAGTATCCTGGATGTAATGTTCCAGTATAGTTTTGCAAGATGTTATCATTGGGGGAAACTGGGTAAAGGATACATGGGATCTCTCTGTATTTTCTGTGACTGCATATGAATCTAAATTACCTCAACATAAACTTACCTGAGAAATATAGACAGTTTGATAGCTTTTCAAAAAATTAAATATAGAGTTACCCTGTGACCCGGCACTTCTATTCCTAGGTGGATACTCAAGAAAATAAATAGGGGATCCCTGAGTGACTCAGCGGTTTGGCGCCTGGAGTCCCGGAATCGAGTCCTGTGTCGGGCTCCCGGCATGGAGCCTGCTTCTCTCTCTGCCTGTGTCTCTGCCTCTCTTTCTCTGTGTCTAAAATAAATAAATAAATAGATAAATAGATAAATAAATCTTTAAAAAATCAAAAACATTTATCCACACAAAAACTTGTACACAGATACTCATAGCAGTTAGCCAAATAAATAAATAAATAAATAAATCTTAAAAAAATCTAAAACATTTATCCACACAAAACCTTGTACACAGATACTCATAGCAGTGTTAGCCAAATATGGAAACAACACAAATGTCCATTAGTCGATAAATGGATAAACAGAACGTGCTAGACCTTTCCAGTGGAATGCTACTCAGTCATTAAAAAAAAAAATGAAGTACAGATAAAGTCTATAAAATGTATGAACATTGAAAACATTATGTAAAGTGAAAGAAGGTAGATACAGAAGGCCACATATTGTAAAATTGCACTTATATGAAATATCCAGAATAAGCAAATCTAGAAACAGAAAATAGACCATTTGTTGTCAGGGCCTGGTGTTGCGAGGATGAGATGGGGATGGAATTTGACTGCTCATGGATATGGGATTTTGAGGAGGAGGGTAATGAAAATGTTCTAGAATTAGATAGTGACAGTTGCACACCTTTGAGAATGTACTAAAAACTGGATTATGCACTTTGAGTGAATTGAATGGTATGTGAATTATATCTCAATAAAAAAATTGTTTAAGAAAAAAATGCAGGTTTCTCTGGAGTAACAGCAGATTAGTTGTTGCCTGGGAACGAAAGTAGAGAAGTTAACTGCAAAGGGGCGTATAAGAGAACTTTAGGGAATGAAAATGATGTAGATCTTTATTGTCATAGTAGTTATGCAAGTAGTTATGCAAGTATATGCATTTGTCAAAATGCATTGAACTGCATGCTTAAAATGGATGAAGTTTATTATATCTAAATTAAACTAAAATTGATTTTTAAAACTTAGAAAATTATCTCTAATTATTGTAAGCTTAAAGTGATCTATAGCTTATCTCTTATTAATATAAGGCTAACAACTGTTACAAAAATTAATCCAAGGACTGACTTCTTCTATTGCTAATTTCTCTCACGTTTTTCCATCTAGTCAATTTACAGAGTAAAATTAGATTGATTAGTTTCAGACTCTGTTCTTGTGCTTTTGAACTAGCATGATTCTGTTGTACTTCTTTTCAGAACTATGAGTGGGTGTAATTGTTCTAATTTTTGTTAAGTTTATGGAACATTCTTTTGGTTTGTACTGCTATTTTCCTTTTATGTGCAACAGAAGAATGTTCCATTGGGTATAACATAGCAGGTTGATTGCCTCTCACCTCTACTCTGGAGTACCCAGAGCTAATTTGGGCACCAGGAGACTGGAGTTAAAATCACTTTTGAAGGGAGGGGGGCAGCTGGGTGGCTCAGTGGTTGAGCATCTGCCTTTGACTCAGGTCATGATCCCAGGGTCCTGGGATTGAGTTCCCTGCAGGGAGCCTGCTTCTCTCTCTGCCTATGTCTCTGCCTCTCTATCTGTGTCTCCCATGAATAAATAAATAAAATCTTTTAAAAAAAATCACTCTTAAAGGAAGTACGCAAAAGGAGAAAAGATGGTAGCGCTGCTAGATAATGCTAAAAACAAAAACAACTGTGTGAACTTCTTCCTACCTATACTATCTCTGTTCCCCAGCCCCTGATCTCTTGCTAGGAAATGTGCTGTATTACACAAAACCCTTCAAAGGAACAATTCTGGGAGATAATTTCCTTCTTTTTTCTTTTCTTTTCATTTCTTTTCTTTTCTTTTCTTTCTTTCTTTCTTTCTTTCTTTCTTTCTTTCTTTCTTTCTTTCTTTCTTTCTTTCTTTCTTTCTTTCTTTCTTTTTTTTTTTAAGATTTTTATTTATTCATGAGAGACACACAGAGAGTGGGAGAGAGGGGGGCAGGCAGAAACACAGGCAGAGGGAGAATCAGGCTCCATGCAGGGAGCCTGGTGGGGACTCAATCCCCGGTCTCCACGATCAAGCCCTGGGCTGAAGGCGGCGCTAAACTGCTGAGCCCCCCGGGCTGCCCTGGGAGATCAAAAACCAGCTTTGTAGGTGGGTTCTGAATTTTCTCTCTGAGGTTTCCTTCCCCTGTCCTCACTCAGTTCTTGGGACTGGCAATACCTAACCTGAGGTAGAGTGTTTCCCATTTTAAACTCTGCCCTATAGGTGGAAAAGTCTTCTGTTATTTCCCTTAAGCATAGCTAAGATAGCTATATATATATAAATATATATATATTTAAATTCCAGTACAGTTAACATACAGTGTTATATTAGCTTCAGGTGTAGGTCATAGTGATTCAGCAATTCTGTACATTAATCAGTGCTCATCACAAAAAAAGTATATTCTTCATCTTCTTCACCTATTTCACCATCTCCTTGCCAGCCTCCCCTTTGGTAACTACTAGCTCTCTATTTTTAAGAGTCTGTTTTTTTTTTTTTTTTTTTTTTTTGGTCTCTTTTTTTCCTTTATTTTGTTTATTAAATTCCATATATGAGTGAAATCATATGGTATTTGTCTTTCTCTGACTGATATATTTCACTTAGCATTATGCCCTCTAGATCTAATCATGATGTTGCAAATGGCAAGGTTTTGTTCTTTTTTTACAGCTAATAGTCTGTTGTATATATGTATACCACATCTTCTTTTTTAAAATTTTTTTTTTATTATTTATTTATGATAGTCACACAGAGAGAGACAGAGAGGCAGAGACATAGGCAGAGGGAGAAGCAGGCTCCATGTACCGGGAGCCCGATGTGGGATTCGATCCCGGGTCTCCAGGATCGCGCCCTGGGCCAAAGGCAGGCGCTAAACTGCTGCACCACCCAGGGATCCCGTATACCATATCTTCTTTATCCATTCATCTATCAGTGGGCATGGGTTGCTTCCATAATTTGGCTATTTTTAAATACTGCAACAAATATAGGGGTTCATAAATTTTTTAGAATTAGTGTTTTTGTATTCTTTGGGTATATACCCAGTAGTGTAAATACTGGATCATAGTGTAATCCTATTTTTAATTTTTTGAGGACCCTCCATACTATTTTCCATGGTGGGTGCACCAATTTGTAGTCCCACCAACAGTGCATGAGGGTTCCTTTTCCTCCACATTCTCGCCAACATTTGTTACTTCTTTTCTTTTGATTTTAACCATTCTGACAGGTGTGAGATCTTCTTGTGGTTTTGATTTGCATTTTCCTGATGATTAGTGATATTGAGCATCTTTTCATGCAGCTATTGGCCATCTGTATGTTGTCTTTGGAGAAATGTTTGCTCATTCTTTTTGCCCATTTTTAATAGGATTATTTGGGTGCTGACTATTATAAGTTTTTTACATATTTTAGACACCTAACTTCTCATTGGAGACGTCATTTGCAAATATCTTCTCCCACTCAGCAGGTTGTCTTTTAGATTTGTTGTTTATTTTTTTATGCAGAAGCTTTTTATTTTGATGTAGTCCCAATAATTTATTTCTCCTTTTGTTTTTCTTGCCTAAGGAAACATGTCTAGAAAAATGTTGCTACAGCTGGTGTCAGAGAAATTACTACCTGTACTCTCTTCTAGGATTTTTGTAGTTTCAGGTCTCACAATTAGATTTTTAATCCATTTGGGTTTATTTTTGTGTGTGGTTTTATTTTTATTATGTGTGTGTGTGTGTGTGTGGTTTTAGAAAGTAGTCCAGTTTGATCTTTTTGCATGTAGCTGTCCAGTTTTCCCAACACTATTGTGGAAGAGACCATCTTTTCCCTATTGCATATTCTTTTCTTTTTTTCTCCCTCAAACCAACAGTGGCCCAGGGCCCTGTCGAGGCTTTATTCGATACCACTCCCATTGCATATGCTTGCCTCCTTTGTCAAAGATTAATTGATGATGTAGTTGTAGATTTATTTCTGGGCTCTGTATTCTATTCCATTGATCTATATGTCTATTTTTGTGCCACTACCATACTATTTTAGTTACTGCAGCTCTGTAGCCTATCTTAAAACATTGTGGGATGCCTGGGTGGCTCAGTGATTGAGCATCTGCCTTTCGCTCAGGGTGTAATCCCATGATTCCAGGGTCCCGGGATTGAGTCCCGTGTTGGGCTCCCTGCATGGAGCCTTCTTCTCCCTCTGCCTCTGCCTCTCTCTCTGTGTCTCTTACGAATAAATAAATAAAATTTATTTTAAAATAAAAAGAAAAAAGGAAAAAGAAAATCTGAGATTAGAAAAAAAAAAAAAGAAAATCTGAGATTGTGATACCTCCAGTTTTATTTTTCTTTTTCAAGATGTCTTTGGCTATTCAGGATCTTTTGTAGTTCCATATAAATTTTAGGATTATTCTAGTTCTATGAAAAATGTTGGTATTTTGATAAGGATTGCATTAGATCTGTAGATTGCTTTGAGTAGAATGGGCATTTTAATATTTTTTCCCTAATCCATGAGCATGGAATATCTTTGCATTTGTGTCATCTTTAGTTTCTTTCATCAGTATTTTGTAATTTTCAGAGTCGAGATCTTTAACCTCCTTGATCAAGTTTATTCCAGCGTATTTTGCTATTTTTGATGTAGGTATAAATGAAATTGTTTCCTTAGTTTCTCTTTCTGCTACATCATTATCAGTGTCTAGAAATGCAACAGATTTCTGTATATTGATTTTATAGTTTGCAGTCTTATTGAATTCATTTATCAATTCTAATAGTTTTTTTTTTGATGGAGTCTAGGGTTTCTCTACGTAGTAACATGTCATCTGTAAACAGTGAAAGTTTTACTTTTTTCTTAACCAATTTGGATGCCTTTTATTTCTTTTTCTTGTCTGATTACTGTGAGACAGCCTTATATGTTAAAAACAAACCATTAAAAACTAGTAGAGACCAAACAGGAAAATTCAAAGGTAAACAAAGCTCAAAACATAAGAAACATATTTCTAGAGTATGGAATTCTAAGTGGATTTTGTGAGAATTCCAACAAAAATATAAAAATATATTTAAAATGACATACTAGTAGCCAGCACTCAAATAGGATTTACCATGTGCCACGGTGTTCCAGCTTCCTTACATATATACGAATTCTTTTAATGTTTGCAACAACTATATGGGATGGATGCTCTTACTATCCCATTTTACAGATGTTGAAATTGAGGGGCAAAGTGGATTAAGAAACATGGTCAGTACCACACACCTGGTAAATGGTAGAACTTAGATTGTACCTAGGTAGTCTGGCTTTAGAAACTGTGCTCTTTACCACTACATTGTATTGCTTTCCATGTGAATTTCAAATCCTTTTATCCTCCAAATGTATATAGTACCTCCTGACAGCCTACTCAACTTGTCTAAGTTCTTTTGTCCTGTTCATTCAGTACATTGCCTATCTATATTTTTCCCCCTTCTCTTCCTGCCTTATCCCTCTCCCCAGAATACTGTGACATAACCATTAAAAACAACAGGGGGCAGCCCCCTGTGGCTCAGCCGTTTAGCCGTTTAGCGCTGCCTTCAGCCCAGGGTGCGATCCTGGAGACCCAGGATTGAGTCCCACGTTGGGCTCACTGCTTGGAGCCTTCTTCTCCCTCTGCCTGTGTCTCTGCCTCTCTCTCTCTCTCTCTCTCTCTCTCTCTCTGTCTCTCATGAATAAATAAAATCTTAAAAAAACCCCAAAACAACCACAGGGCAGCCCGGGTGGCTCAGTGGTTTAGTGCCGCCTTCCACCCAGGGCATGATCCTGGAGACCAGGGATTGGGTCCCACGTCGGGCTCCCTGAATGGATCCTGCTTCTCCCTCTGCCTGTGTCTCTGCCGCCCCCGCCCCTCCTGCTTCTCCCTCTGCCTGTGTCTCTGCCCCCCTCTCTCTCTTTCTCTCTCTGTCTGTATCTCTCATGAATAAATAAAATCTTTTTAAAAAAAGGCCTTTAACCTCTTTGTCTTTTATAATACTTGTTATTTTTAAAGATTTTTATTTATTTATTTGAGAGCGCGCACAAGCAGGGGGAGGAGAGGGAGCAGCAGATTCCCCACTCAGCAGTGAGCCAGAATATGGAGCTCCATCCCAGGACCCTGAGATCATGACCTGAGCTAAAGGCAGATACTTAACTGACTGAGCCAGTCAGGTGCCCCTGTAATACTTGTATTAAATTCTGATGTCCTAGACTTCCTTTCTGCATAGGGACCTTTTCTCTATACTTAACCCTATTTAGAAATTTCTGTGCTTTTAACAGTTTAGTCTTCTACCTGTTCATGAAGATTAGAAAGGATGCTATTTTGAATTACAATGTAGTGAGATTTCTGACTTCTACATTCATGGCCAAAAAATGAGTGTCATATGTTTGAAACTAAGCAAAACCTCTGGAGTGTCTTGCCATAAATGTGCATTAGAAATTTTTTCCGATGTAGCAAATAGTTTCTGTGGGTAGGAAGTAAATTTAAACCTGTATATCTTTAGAGTAGGAACATTTTCCATGTGAAGGTCCTTGCTGGCTCTGTTAAGAAAAAGATCCCTTGCCTCCTCCTCCCTTTCCTGCTGAGCTCTGTAGTACAGAGCTTTTAGAAATTCTTAAAAGCTGAGTTTTATATCTGCTGAAGTTTAGTTCATGAGATGTTTGCAAATAATCTATTAGCTTTATCCTGAAGATCCCCCCTTGCAGTTAGGCTTTTGGTCAACTGACTTAGTGTTTCTAAATTTATGTTTAATCCCAACTAAGGGATTCTGCCTACCTCCTTAATACCCTCTCCTACCACCACCAGTCTTTTCCTTTTGGCTTTCCTGTGTTTTATCTACCTTTGTTTCCTACTCTCCCTCCTTTTTCCCACCTGCTTTATTATCCTATCATCCACAGGTCTCAGAGAATGTCCTGCCCACCGCCCCCCCCTCCCCTCAGGTTATTTTCATTCTTTCTCATTCTTTCTTCGTGCACTTATACTTGGAGATTATATGTTTACATTTGTTCAATGTGTATTTCCCTCACTAGATTATAAGCTCTATGAAGGCATGTTTCTGCCTGTTTTGGTTTTGTTTTTAATTTTTTTTATTCATTGAAATGATCTCTATACTTCACTGGGGCTCAAACTCATGACTCCAAGATCAGGTGTCGCATGCTCCTCTGACTAAGCCAGCCTGGCGCCCCTGTCTGTCACTGTTAATTTTGTTTTACTGTTTTATATCCAGCATCTGTTTAGCTTGATATATAAAAGGTGCTGAATAAATGTATGTTAATGAATGAATGAATGATGTGAACATGAAATATTGGAGAGACTGGGAAGAAGAAAACCACTCCTGGAACATTTCAGTATTCAGGTCCTCCAACCTTGTTTCTTGAAGAATAAATACAAACCATCCTGCTAAGGACAGCCTTCTGATTCCTTCATAAAATGTAGAGCACGTGGGTTTTTTTGTACCAGCTTTCCCTCTCCCTCATTCATTTTGAGAAAAGTCATTCTCAATTTTTGTGAAATGTAAAGTTATATAAACTATGGAGTATTTATATCCCTATTACCAGGTATACAGCTGCCCAGGGTTGAACCAAAAATTGTTTCCTGTTTTAAGTAAGGAGCTAGTACATATTTGGGAGCAATATATGTTTCAGCTAATTAGTTAGAGATTTAAAGGTTTTCTTTTTTTAATGTATTAGTTTTGTCTCAGGCTTTGGAAGATCATTGTGGTATATTTAAGTCAAAGGGGATCCCTGGGTGGCGCAGTCCTTTGGCCCAGGGCGCAATCCTGGAGACCTGGGATCGAATCCCACGTCGGGCTCCCAGTGCATAGAGCCTGCTTCTCCCTCTGCCTATGTCTCTGCCTCTCTCTCTCTCTCTCTGTGTGACTATCATAAATAAATAAAAATTAAAAAAAAAAGGACCTACCAATTTTCTTTAAAATGGCAAATGTTCATTTTGAAATTTAATAGCTCAGGCTCAAACCAAGAGCGTTAGTGTCTGTATGCTCTGTTCCCCGCCCACTGATTTCTTACCTCTTGCATCTCAGAATACTTTTAAGTGAAGATTGACAATGTTTTGTGAGATATGTGGTGCTCCTGAAAGCTCTTGGCTTAGTATCTCAGTTTCAAAAATTGTTTTCATAAGGACGTCAGACAGCTTTAAACTTGGTATGCTGGTAGTGGGATTAAAGTACCACAAACAAACTTTATTTCTTGGAAAACTTGCCTTTCTTCTAATTTCTTTCTTTTGTTACTTTAAGCTTTCTAAATTATCTTTGTTCTTTGGAGGTGTTAGAAATTTCTTCTCCTAGTAAAAGAGTTAGACTTAGAAATTTAGATTTAGAAAATTTACAGTTTAACAAATGTTCTTGGAAACTATTCATGAAAATGATGGGTCAGTTAAAGCTTACAAATTATTTTTAAAATGCAAATTGCTAAGTGGTGGTGTTATGGGTTTGAGTTTCTTGGCCTTTCAGGATGTCATCCTTTTAGCCCTGTAGCTAAATATCAAGAGGCTACATGTTCAACCATAAAACATTAGCCTCTGCCAACATTACATCAACTCCACAAAACCTCATTGGCTAATTATCCCCTGGGACTAGGACATGGATTTGGCAGCTTGTGAAAGCTGCTTTTTCCAATTTCTCCCTTCCTGGCCGTGACATATCCCAAAGGAATGAAGTTGAGAAATAATCATCTTCTTTTGAAAGCTTTCAACCTCTCATTCCCACAGTGGTTCTCATGGTCAGGGATAGAAGATCCCTTCTTCCACTTGAGGACTCCTTCTAGCTGACGATATGTTCTTTAAGTAGTGACCACAGCACCCTGAATGAGATGTGGAAGGATGATGGCAAGGAGCCTCACGTTCCTTGAGGAATGTTTCTGGTGGTTGTCTACAAGGATCCTAAGTGCATTAAGATCCTTTTGTATTACCAAAATTAAAGAAGCTGGAAGTCCAGGATTGAGAACTATATGTGGTCATCATCTGTGATAGTTGTTGACACATGGTATAAAGAATTAGTATAAACATTTAACATCTCCTTTCACGAACATTCATAAAATAACTTTCTTGAGGGGAACCTTGGGTAGTAAAAAGAGCTATAGGACTTAAACAATACTCTTAGTGTCTTTTAGCCCCCCCCTTTTTTAAATCATTAAAATAAAGATGTAATACCTGCTTTATCTTTCTCAGAAGGTATCATAAGGTTGGAATAAAATAACATGTGAACAACTTCACCAGGATCAGCAGCTGATTTGCTAGTCACCCTACACAGTGGGCTCATTGTAGGCCAGCCTCCTCTTATTCAACCTTTCTTTACCGTCTGACCCTGTTTGATGCTCTCTCCTCATTCTATATTCAGGGTTCTTTGTGTAATCTTGATTAACCTAAGCGTAAAATACATTTTTGGGAAGAGTATTGTATAGCACACAACCGTAAGAAGAAAGCTTAAAAACAAAGGCCAGAAAATGAGCAGAAATTGAGGGAGGCAGCACTTAGGGAAGAAGATGTCATGGGACCAGTCTTCTTAGGACTCTCCCTGGCGCACTGCTCACTGGACTTTCTCTGCTACTATTACTGTCGTGATCTCCCACAGACAGTTGGTGCTATTGGCACTGCCACCAGTAGACACTTGCCACAGTGCCATGAATAATTTCTGGTTGTATTTTTTATCTTTGTGTCATTCCCCCAATTTTCAAAGTTCTAAATGGGATGATCTTTTTGGCCAGACTTGGGTAATATTTATGAGCTAGAGGCCAAGATGCTGAGAGGGACTATCTGTTCCTCTTCAGCTTCTGTACTAGGAAGAGGGGCCTGCCTTTCCCCTATCTTGGAATTTCCCCCAAATAGGAATGGTATTCAGATCCTGGGCAGCTAAACTATAGATACTATCCTCTCTCCAGCTTGCCTTCTGTTTCTCTGTACACTATGCAGTCTCTTTGTACTCTTCTTCCTGTCCCTTAAATGTATTTCCCAGGATTAGTCCTTGACCCTTTTTTCTCCTCAGTCTCCTCATTCTCCACAGCAGTCCCATCCCAATGTGTGGTTTTCAGCTACCACTTACTCAGGATGTCTGCATCTATATCTCTATCCCCAATTTACTTCCTGAACTCTGGGTTCATTTAATCCACTCATTCTTCCCACCTGAACTTCTGGGTGACTCACACACACTTCAGACTTTTACGTATTTAAAGATGATGTCACCATTCCCCTGCATCTCCTAACTTGGTACCAGTTACCTAAGCAGCAAATTAGGAATCACTCTCAATTTCTCTTTTCTGATATTCCTCTTAATTGTTTGGTCTCTGAGTTCTTTTTTTTTTTTTAATTTTTATTTATTTATGATAGTCACAGAGAGAGAGAGAGAAAGAGAGAGAGAGAGAGAGAGAGAGAGGCAGAGACACAGGCAGAGGGAGAAGCAGGCTCCATGCACCGGGAGCCCGACGTGGGATTCGATCCCGGGTCTCCAGGATCGCGCCCTGGGCCAAAGGCAGGCGCCAAACCGCTGCGCCACCCAGGGATCCCGATCTCTGAGTTCTGTAGATGCTAGTTCTGCTTTGACTTCTCTTATTTGGTCTCACTCTCCTCTGTTAGATTCTCCTTGTTTTTCACTGTGGTTTCAGGAGCCTTCTGATTGGTCTCCCTGCCTATCTATAGCGTGACTCGTCTTTAGTCTATCCTGCATACAGCTGGCAACATGCTTTTTCTAACAATCATTTCTAATCATTTTGTTCTTCGGCTTCTTCCATTTCTCTTTCTTCTTTCTTGCTTTCTTTTTTCTCTTCTCTTCTCTTCTCTTCTCTTCTCTTTTCTCTTCTCTTCTCTTCTCTTCTCTTCTCTTCTTCTTCTCTTTTCTTTTCTCTTTTCTCTTCTTTTCTCTTCTTTTCTTTTCTTTTTTTTTTCTTTTCTTTTCTTTTCTTTCTTTCTTTCTTTTCTTTTCTTCTTTTCAATAGGTTCCACACGCAGCGTGGAGCCCAATGCAGGGCTTGAACTCCTGACTCTGAGACCAAGACTGGAGTTGAAATCAAGAGTCAGACTCTTAACTAACTGAGCCACCCAGGCACCCCTTCTTCCATTTCTTAAGGAGTAAAAATTTAAACTATTACATTTGTCTCTTTCCCTCTAATTATTCAGTCATCTATCACTTCCAACTTCAGAGTCTCCAGCAATGCTGAACTGCTTTTAGTTTCTAGAACATTCTGTCCTCTTTTAATTTTCTATTCCTTTGCATATAACCTTCCCTCCGCCTTGATCATACTCTTTCTGCTTGCAAGCTACTAACTACTCATCTTTCAAATCCCAGCAAGGGCTCCCTCTTCTGAGATGCATGTGGTCTTTCATTACAGACAGACTTAGGTGTTCGTTCTCCCATGCTCTCCCTGTACTTGGTACAAATCATCAGAATGATTATTTTATTACATATTATCCCTAGTGGGTCTCGTCATTAGAAATAAGTTCCTTAAATGCAGGGGTGGTGTCTTAATTCTGTATCCCCAGTTCCTGTCACACAGCAGGTATAAAATAGTTTTTAAGAACTAAACGAGTGAAAGCTCTTTAAGAAGTAAAGCACTGTACAGACGTTAACAGTATTTTCATCACTGGCATTTTCTTTTAAGGATTTGACCCCACCCCCTTTTATTTAAAGTAGGCTCCACACCCAGTGCAAGGCCCAGAGGACTTGAACTCATGACCCCAAGATTAAGACCTGAACTGAAATCAAGAGTTGGACGCTTAAACAACTGAGCTACCCAGGCGCCCAAGATTAGACTCTCTTTAACTCTAAATTTTATGATCTATAAATCAGTTTTGGGGGAACAGTTCTGATTTTATTTCATTCTTTTATCTCTGCAAGCACTCAGAGGTCCAAGAGCCCTACTAGCCCCTCAGATAAGCTTGCTTTCTTTATGATCAGCCCTATAGTCTTTCCCGAAGAAGTCAATTAAGTGTTCTTTAGTTTTTCCTGCCTTCTATCTAATACACATTTGAATCCTAAATAACGACTTGTTTCATGTAGGACTCTATTTTCTTACCCCACACCACCAATTCAGTCACTTTGCTTTAGCTGCTAATTTATAGTTCCCATAAATTATACCATGACCGGAAACATACACATTGTTAATATTGTAGAGATTCTCTGAGAACCTAAAGGTTTATCTGTCCATCTGGTTGAACTCTTGGCTCCCCAGTTGCCTTTTCTCCCATCCCACAGCTCTCATCCCTACTGGGGACCTTTGCAGAGCAAACAGTATGTAGTTTAATATTTCATTTTTTCAGGACTTAGCCCCTATCTCTTGATTTACTGCACTGGGAAGAGTAAGTTCTGATTTTTTTCTTGTTCCTCCCTCCAAGGGAGCCTGCGTCATTGAGAAATGTTTAACCTCATGGCCTTGACTGAGGCTGGAAATTTGCCTAAGGGAACTTGAAGCTGGCAGTATTTTTACTCAGATTCCCCCTTATGGGGAGGGGGGTTTCTGCAGGGCCTGCCAAAAGAGGAAGACGTTGGGAAATTTTTTTGGTAGCAAAGCTGTTGCCATTAGTTTATTGAAAGTATTTGAAGAGTTTTCTGAAGATAAGCTCAAGCATTTTGAAATCCCTCTGGGAGAAAACTGTAGCTTCTACCAGGTATAAACAAAAATTCAGGCTGAGAAACTTAGCTTTTCAGTTGTGGATGTGTTGTTATAAGAAAGTTTGACCAGTTGGATGTGAAAGAGAGGCAAACCAGAAAGAATTTTAGGAGTTCAGAAACTCTCACTTAGGGAAAATAGCTGTAGGCCGAGGCAAATCTCTATGGACTAAGGGAAGAATTTGGCTTTTTATCAATTCTGAATTATCCTAAGAGTGGATCATCACAGGGGTTTTCTTTGGCAAACCTCTCTTTCAAATTCTTACTGATATTGTCACTATATTCTATTTAAAAAACATTTTGTTGATACAAACAAGATAATTTGCCCAATAAGAGTTAGAATAGTTGATCTTTTGTGCCCAAACAATGATCTCCCTATTAGGAGAAGGTGTGAACCAGCAAATGTTTAGAATATGACTACCTCTGCTTATTTTTATCTTTGTGTCACAGATGAGGAAAAGTTATACAGTTGTTTGCCAGTATGGAATGATAAGCTGAGCAGGCTCTGGGCCCTGACAAGAGAAGAACTGTGCAGTTAGACCATTTGTGGCAGCTTTGTGACTTCCTGGAAAATTGGAAACAACTACATAGTACTTAATTCAAATACAAGCATTCCTCCCACCCTGAAAGATAGTTGGACTCTTCAGTAGGTTGTCTTTCTGTGCAGTGGCTCTGCTGTTAGGATGGATGGTTGAGGGTTGATAATATGCATGGCTAGTATGAGACTTTTCCTTTAATCAGTGAGTATCTATTAATTATTGATCATATACTTAACACTCTGATAGGTACTCTGGGGGATTCCCAAGAAGTAGAAGGAATGATTCTGAAATTCAGGAAATTTATATGCTTATTGGAGGTACGGGGGTTACAAAGGATTATAAAATCCTAAGAAAAAAGAGGTAAATGAAGTCAAGAAAACTTCACAGTGGAGGTAAGATTAGAGCTTGACCTTAGGAGAAAAGTGCAGTTTGGATAGGCAAGAGGAGTTGAGAGGACAGAAGGGCGAATCAGATGGTATTCAGATAGGAAGAGTATCCTGAGACAGGATCTGGAAACTAGACTAGGCATGGTATATGAGGAAGAGTAAAGTTTTCACTTGAATAGAAGAGGAGGTGTAGGGTAGTTGCAAGAAAAGATTAGGTTGAATATGTAACAAGGAGCTGGATTATTGAGGACCCTGAATGTTAAATCGGGGAGTTTGTCCTTTACTAGATAGTGGGGGGGTCATTTTAAGCTCCTGAATAATTAAATTATCAGTCTGTTTCTTTCCATAATTACTTTTTAAATTGGAATTTTTATTGAGATATAGTTGATTTACAGGCAGTTGTAAGAAATAATACAATCATCCTTTGTACACAATATTTTATTTTATTTTATTTTATATTTTATTTCATTTTTTTTGTACACAATATTTTATTAAGTGCTAAGTTCAGGAAAGTCACTTCATAAGGTCTCATCAATATATAAGATAACCTGCTTTTCGCAAGCATACAGAAAAATAATATGTATATACATCCTTTTTAATATCTACTAAAATAACAAAATATGAAGCATAAAACATGTGCCATATGACTTTAGAAAAGGGGTTAAGAGAGGCTTCGTGGTACTGATGCCATGTGGAATTATTCACTCAGCCCTTCATATGTCCCTGGGCCAGGTGCTGGGGATACAGTGCTGGACAGGATATACATGCTCTGTGTCCTTGTGCAGCCTGGAACTTACTGGTGAAAACAGTATAAAATAGAAATGGGGGTTATAATGGGAAATTCAGAATGTCATGGGAGAACAAGGCAAGGGGATCCAAATAATGCTCCAGAACATCACAGAAAGGCCTTGCAAAGAAAGGGGTGTTTAAGCTGTGGTCTTAAGGATGTTCCAGCAGAGAGAGAGAGAGAGAGAGAGAGAGAGAGAGACATGTGAAGGTCTGGAGGTGTGAAGTGAAATAGTGCGTTCGAGGAACTGAAGGACTTTTGGTACAGTTGGTATAGAGAGCATAGTATCATGGATGTGAGTGAGGGTTTTGGAGCCTGACCGCCTGGGTTTACGTCCTGGCCTTACCACTTACTAGTTGCCCTTGGACAGTTACTTCTCTGTGCCTCAGTTTCCCCATCTGAAAATAGACATAAGCTCTTATCTCAATTTAGGAGTAAGTGATTTAAGACATATAATGCCCTTAGATTTGTGCCTGGTGCACAGCAAGTGCTCAATGCATATTAGCTATTACTGCTACTTCGTGACTATAGCAATCAAATTTGAGAAAATGAGTGATAAGAACATAACTCTGAGATTCAAGAGGGCCTTAGAAGCCATGTTAGGGGGGCCCTGGGGTGTCTCAGTCAGTTAAACATCTGCCTTTGGCTCAGGTCATCATCTTGGGGTCAGGCTTCTCAGATCAGCGGGGAGTCTGCTTCTCCCTCTCACTCTGCTCCAGCTCCCTGCTCCCTTGCACTTTCTCCATCTCAAATCAATAAAAATTAAAAAAAAAAAAAAAAAAAGGCCATGTCAGGAGTTCTGACTTTATCCTAAGAGCGGCAGGGGGTCATTAAAGGGTTTTGAGTAGAGGTGTGGCATTAGACTTGCATTTTAGAAAGATGATTCTGATTTTAGTGTAGAGGATAAATTGAAGGGAACTAAGAAAGGTGGCAGAGAGACCAAATAAGGCAGTTGCAGAAATCCAGGTGAGAGGTGGCAGTCATCAGGAAATAGATTGAAAAGACATTTATTCATCCACTCGTTCAATACCTAGTTATCAAATGCTTATTGTGTGCCTGATGAACTTCTCAATTCTGCACATAGAGCTCTCGTGGAGTTCTATTCATGAGAGACGTCAGTAACAACAAGCAAATGTGTAATATAGTATTAGGAATGATAAGTGTTGGGACGCCTGGGTGGCTCAGGGGTTGTGTGTCTGCCTTTGGCTTAGGGCGTGATCCCAGTCCAGGGATAGAGTCCCACATTAGGCTCCCTGCGAGGAGCCTGCCTCTCCCTATGTCTATGTCTCTGCCTCTCTTTCTGTGTCTCTCATGAATAAATAAATAAAATCTTTAAGAAAAGGAATGATAAGTGTTATTAAGAAAAATAAAGCCAGAGGGGTGCCTGGCTGGCTCAGTCAGTGGAACATGAAACTCTTGATCTCAGGGTGGTAGGTTCAAGCCTCATGTTGGGTATAGAGATTACCTAAAAATAAAATCTTAAACAGAGAGGGAGACAAACCATAAGAGGCTCTTAACTCTAGGAAACAAACTGAGGCGAGGGGAGGTGGCAGGGGAATGAGGTAACTGGGTGATGGGCAGGCATTAAGGAGAGCACTTTAAGTAATGACCACTGGGTATTGTATGCAGCTGGTAAGTCACTAAAGTCTATCTCTGAACTAATAATACAGTGTATGTTAATAAAAAATAAATAAGTGAAATAAAATCTTAAAGAAAAAGAAAGCAGGGAAGAGAAATGGATGGTGAGAGTCTAGCTAATTTAAGAAAGGATGGTCAGGGAATGCTTTTCTGAGAAAGGGAATTTTTTTTTTTTTTTTTTTTTTGAGAAAGGGAAATTTGAGCAGAGACCTGAATGATGTGGAAGGAGTGACCCATGCTCAAAAATTTTTGTGGAGGAAGGACTTTTGCAGGCACAGGTATGATCATGCTTAGCCATGTTCAAGGACTAATAAGGATGGTGGGGGAATGAGTATGAGCGAGAAACATATGTACCACAAGGACAGAGATCTTATTTACCTAGAATTGCTTTGAGCAGTATCTGGCACGTAGTGGATGCTCAGTGAATACTTGTTGAATGGATAGATGGTCAGATAGATGGAATTTAGAATGAATGTACAAATAAATAATTCAGTCTTCCAAACAAGTCTGGAATCTAGCAAGGGGAAAGAAAGTTGTGGATGAGCTTCCTAACTAGTGTCTTTCTTGTGAAACGGTAAGAGGAAAAACTCTGGAGCTACACGATTAGGTTCAGATTCTGGCTTTGCCATCTGCTAGATCTGGGATGTTGGTCAAGTTACTAATCTTCTCCATGCCTTAGTTTCTTTATCTGAAAAATGGGGACAACATTAGTGCCTACCTCACAGGGTTACTGCAGGGTTTCTCAGCCTGAGCACTGTTGACATTTGGGGTTGTGTTGTCTGGGGCTGTCCTGTTTGTTGAAGGGTATTTAGCAAAATTACCTGGCTGCTGCCTACTAGATGCCAGTAGCCACACTCCAGTTGTAACAAGCAGAAATGACTCCACATATTGCCATATGTCCCCTTGGGGGCAAAATTGCCCTGGGTTAAGAACCACTGGTTTTTGTGAGGGTTAAAGGAGTTGATATGTGTAAAGCACACAGAACAGTACCTGGCACATGTACTATTGTTAAGTTTAGCATAGTGGCTTCTAGGGAAAAGTGTTTCTCCTAGCAGCAGCTGAGGAGAATTTAGTTTTCCATTTGATTAAGGAAATAAGACAAACTTAAAAATAAGGCAGAGTGAAAAAAAAGGTTTTATCTGTTCCCATTAAGATTTATTTCTGCACTCGGCCTATTTCTATGGGTGGAATGCCTTCTGATGTATCTCAACTGGAAGTTTCTTTAAGGTGGAGGAACATTAGTAATGTTTTTTTCTGTACTAACTGGGGTTTGCAGACACATTTTTGTAATGTAAGAATTTGGTTCCTAAGATTAGAGTATGCTTATCTTTGGGTGCATGGTAGGTTTTAAAAAGTTGCTAATGGAGGCCCAACATCTGTCCTAATCAGAACTCCCCAACCATAATAAGCATGATCAGCATTTATTGTATTACTTGGCCCTAAAGAATTAAAATAATAGTGTTTTCAACAGTGTTTCATGATTATATTTTATTTTATTTTAAAAGATTTTATATATTCATGAGAGACACACACACACAGAAGCAGAGACACAGGCAGAGGGAGAATCAGGCTCGCAGGCTCCACACAGAGAGCCCGACGTGGGACTCGATCCCGAGTCTTCAGGATCATGCCTTGGGCTGAAGGCGGTGCTAAACAGCTGAGCCACCCAGGCTGCCCATGGTTGTATTTTATAAAGTAAATTTTTGTTTTCCATCAGTTGTGCATGCTGGTAGCTAGTACAGTGGGTTAGCTGTTTGCTTATGGTGCTTACTGCTGTGGAAGCTGTAAAGGTGGTGATAAAAGAGGGGTCATTATTTTTAGAGACATGGTGTAAAAAAATCAGCTGACAAATGCAGCAATCAGAATGAGATAATTGGATAAATTTTTTAAAATCATGATTCATCACTCCCTATTTAGTAGATTATTATTTGTAAAATTTACTTAAGTCTTCATACCTCGATCTACATGTAAACATAATTTTACTACAGATACATAAGTCTGAAAATTTGCATCCTTATTCTTTAAGTACAGACTTTTTTTGCTTAGTATTCCCTCCCTTCCCTTTTTCATCATTCCCACCACACTGGTGAGTCTTTACTCCCAAACCATATAACCAACCTAGTGTATATCCTTTCATATTTTTCTTTGCACACATATAATCCGATTACAGATCCATATGCACATACAAATATACAATGTGTTTTTTTCTTTTTTGCTATTGACTTGTTTTTAAATGTAACTACATACATTTTTAAAAAGATTTAAAAAAATAAAAAGATTTTATCTATCTATCTATCTATCTATCTATCTATCTATCTATCTATGATAGAAGGGGGGGGGTGGGGGGCGGAGACACAGGAGGAGGGAGAAGCAGGCTCCATGCCGGGAGCTTGACGTGGGACTTGATCCCGGGACTCCAGGATCGCGCCCTGGGCCAAAGGCAGGCGCTAAACCGCTGAGCCACCCAGGGATCCCACTACATACTTTTTTTTTTTTTTTTTGCCTTTTGTTATTCTCACTCAATAATCCTTAATGGAATCATACATCATGTGAGATAGCTCAAATTAGTTCTATTTAATGACTATATATTAGTTATGGATATTATATTCATTTTACTTCTTTCCTTTTTAGCCATTATGAAAAATGCTGCAGTAAACATCTTTTTTAGGTATGTTTTCTGTATTTAGTTCCATGGTGCATATTCTTAGGCATGGAACTGAAGAGTTAGGGAAAATTTTGTGTTTTTAAATTTTTTTTTTTAAGATTTTATTTATCCATCATGAGAGACATAGAGACACATAGAGAGAGAGGCAGAGACACAGGCAGAGGAAGAAGCAGGCTCCATGCGGGAAGCCCGATGTGGGACTCAATCCTGGAACTCCGGGATCACGCCCTGAGCCAAAGGCAGATGCTCAACTGCTGAGCCACCCAGGCATCCCATAGTTTATATTTATATAATATAAATATATATATATGATTTTATTTATTAGAGAGAGCACACACAAGTGGGGAGGAGACAGAGAAGCTGGCTCCTGTTTAGCAGGGAGTCTTGACTCAGGGCTCAATCCCAGAGTCCTGGGATCATGACCTGAGCCAAAGGCAGATGCCCAACAACTGAGCCACCTAGGCACCCCAAGAATATATATTTTCAAATTCAGTTGATGCTGTAACCAAATTGCTTTTTATTTTATTTTTTAAGGATTTTATTCATTCATTCATTCATGAGAAAAAGAGAGAGAGGCAGAGAGAGAAGCAGGCTCCCTGCAGAGAGCCCAATGCAGGACTTGATCCCTGCACCCAGGATCATGCCCTGAGCCGAAGGCAGACTCTCAACCACTGAGCCACCCAGGTGTCCCCAAATTGCTTTTTAAAAAGACTGTGACACCTCATATTTTCACCAGCCATGTTTGAGAGTACCATTTTCCCCCCACCTGCTATATACAGGTGTTAACAACTCTTTAAAATTTTTGACTGGTGTAATGAGTGGGAAGTAATAGCGTATCGTTAACTTTAATCTCTCTACAATCAGGACTTTATTAGGATTCTTAACAAATTTCCTGAAGAAGCCATATGAAAGCCTAGCCCCTTTGGACACTAGCCGCATCTTGAAATGCTGGAGAGACATGGATTGTAAGGGATCAGGGGACAAATGCAATAGTTTGTTAACACTGAAAAGCTGGCATTCAGATTTTAAGGCATCTATTAGTATGAAAATGTTGCATAAAGCTGAGTTTTGCTGGGAGATAGGTCTTTGCATCTGTGCAAAACTTTCTTCCCGAGATCCTTGGCAAATTACCATGTAGCAGAGATCACTTTTCTGGGAAAGTTTATTACAGTGGTAAGCAGATCACATTTAAGAAGGGATTATATTTTATGTACCATATTTAACCAGAGAATTGATGCCATAGTGCACTTTAATGTAATACAACTTATATTATGAATAATTTTTCTTAGCCTTATAATTAGTCATAATTTTAACAGTATGATAGATACGCCATATTGACTCACCCCCTGCCTTGTAGTTAAGTACTTTAAATAGTTATCATAGTAGTCATTTCATAGCAGTCCTTCAAGTTAAGTAAAATTTTACTTTGAGAGAAACTGGAACCTAGTGATGAGTGCTGGAGGTAGGGGTCACACCTGTGACTTCTAAGCACCTGCCTATTAATACCATGCAGTTCCTTGATTAGTGTGGATGAGCTTGGATAAGGCTCATGGATAATTTTTAAGCTTTATTTTAACACAAATATATACAATCTAGATGTTATCAGTCCCCAGGGACTAATTTGTGTATGATCTTTTTCCACTTCTCTTTCCCTAGAATCTGACAATGAAATAATATTACTAAATGTTTGATAATTGGTGAGCATTGGTCGAAAGATAGTGGGCTGGGGGATCCCTGGGTGGCACAGTGGTTTGGTGCCTGCCTTTGGCCCAGGGCGCAATCCTGGAGTCCCGGGATCGAGTCCCACGTCGGGCTCCCGGTGCATGGGGCCTGCTTCTCCCTCTGCCTATGTCTCTGCCTCTCTCTCTCTCTCTCTCTCTCTCTGTGTGTGTGACTATCATAAGTAAATAAAAATTTAAAAAAAATCTTAAAAAAAAAAAGAAAGACAGTGGACTGGAAGCTGTGGGTATTTGATCATGTTTATTCAGTATCAGTTGGGTAGAGCCTTATTTTATAAAATAAGGAAGAAGATACTAATCCTTTTCTTCAAAGAGCTTAGCATTCATTTGGAGATAGATGTAGTCATGCTACAGAATAGGAGAAAATTGTATGCTGAAAATATAGCAGTTAGAGTGACCAGAGTTTTTTTGAAGTTAATTTGGGAAAGTTTCTTGGAAAAGGTAAGTTTTGAGCCAGGGTTTTAAGATGATGGACATGAACAGGTGGCAGTTCTTTGTTTCTTGAAAGATAGTATACTCAGAGAGTCAGTTCCAAGTTGGAATGTTTCACAATTTTAAAAAGAGTAGAGTATCCCTTATCACACATCTTGAGATTGTAAATTGAAGATTCTGTTTGACCAAACTCTTTTCTAGGTTTTTACTTATTTAAGTAACTGCTTTGCTCTGCTTTCCCCTTGTCATTTTAATTGCTTAAATTTGTGGGGATGAATTTTAATTTTTTTTAAAGATTTTATTCATTTATTCATGAGAGACACAGAGAGAGAGAGGCAGAGACACAGGCAGAAGGAGAAGCAGGCTCCATGCAGGGAGCCCGACGTGGGACTCAGTCCTGGGTCCCCAGAATCACGCCTTGGGCTGAAGGTGGTGCTAAACCGCTGGGCCACCCAGGCTGCCCAGGGATGAATTTTAAATACAAGATCTGGGTTCATAAAGTAATTTTTGGTTCTCTGTTGCTTTTCACAAAGATATAAGAGCTAAAGATCATTTTAATTGTTCCTCATCATTCACCTAGTTTTATTAATCAGAAAAGTTACTGTTCTGTAACAGAAAGGCTGATACATTGATATGTTCAGAACCATGGCCTGAATTCTGAACAGATGGAGTATTTATCATGAGATTATCTGAGAATTTGAGAAATCTGAGTTAATTTTTTTTAAATTACAAAGCAAGTTGTGTTCATTTAAAATTTTTTAAAAATCTATTTTCAACTATAAAACAATATATTTGTTTTCTTAAAATAATAAACTTTTACAAAGAAAGCTGATTATCCCCAGTCCAACTTTGAGTTCTTTACTATTTACATTTTATGCAATTATTTTCATCTAAATTTCGCTGAGTCTTTACAGTGGGCTTATGCAGCCTTAGATAGTTCTATTTTTAAAAAGTATCCTGGGAATGTCGGTACCTTCTTTGTAGTACAATCTTTTCTTTGTTTTATTTTTTAGATTTTATTTATTTATTTGATAGAGCACAAGCAGGGGGAGTGGCAGGTAGGAGGGAGAAGCAGGCTCCCTGCTGAACAAGGAGCCCAGTGTGGGACTCCATCCTAGGACTCTGAGATCATGACCCGAGCTGAAGGCAGATGCTTAACTGACTGAGCCACCTAGGCACCTAGTATTACAATCTTGATCAAAAAAATTTGGAGGAGGCATCTAGGTGGTTCAGTCAGTTGAGCATCTGACTCTTCTTTTTAAAGATTCATTTATTTATTTGAGAGAGGGAGTATGTGAGTGGGAGGGGAGAGGGAATGAGAATCTCAAGCAGACTTCCTGTTGAACATGGAGCCTAACATGGGGCTCAGTCCCAGGACCCTGAGATTATGACCTGAGCCAAAACCAAGAGTCAGATGCTTAACCAACTGAGCCACCCAGGTTCCCCAGGCAACCAGCTCTTGATGTCGGCTTAGGTCTTGATCTCAGGAGGGTGGAGTTCAAACCCTATATTGGGGTCCATGCTGGGCATGGAGCCTACTTAATTTTTTTTAAATTAATTTATTGTTGTTGAATAGTATCAGAGTCTCAAAATTGTGATGAAGGACACCATTATTTTTAAAATTATGAAGCATTCCAAAGGAACTGACTCTCTGAGTATAGTACCTTTTAGGGAGCTCAATAAACTCATTATCTTAAAGGGCCAAAACTTTTAGATTCCCAGATTGCAAACACTGTAGGAAAGTGGCTCTCCTGTTTGTACTGTTTTCAGATTGGAGCGTCTGTGTATTATGTAAACTAGAGGATTGATGTCTATGAAGCAAAATGTGTAATCCTGATGATCAAGTGACTGCTGGGCAGCCTGATTTCTAGAGAGAATGTCTGGGTTAGCAGAAAAATTAGCCTGCAAGTACTCTTGCTTCAGAGATGAGTGGGGGTGACAGCCTTATGCTAGAGGAGTTCTGGCAGCTTTCAACTTTGAGAGATGTAAGGAATCAAAGACTATGAAGTAATGAGAAAGTACCAGCAGAAATGTAGCTTGACACCATCTGATAGTTTTTTCCTCTCTGAACTGTGCACTTCTAATTTTGTTGCCAGTTCATTATGTGGAGAGCTTGTTTGGCTGGAGACACCTGGATCACTGAAAAAGAGCAAATGGTAGTATGTTCTGGGCCAATATATCGCAAGCAGTTATGAACAGATTTCTTCATGAGCTCAGCTTTCCTGTACCTAAAAGGAAGAACCTGTTTTTTTGTTTTCTTTAGGCTCTTCTTGGCAATACACAGTACTGGAGACCTTTAAGCAGAGTGGAGCATAGCAGGGATGTTCAGATGGTTCAGAAGCTTCACTAGCTGCCAGCTTCTCTTGTGGACTGAAGACAGGATGGAGAGTGGAGTGGGGAGTAGCAAGATGTCCTCTGTAGGATTAGGTAGGCAGAGAGGTTCACTGGTAGCATGAAAATTCTCTACAGAGACTGATCTTTATAAAGGAGATTGTAAACCACTAATAAGAGAAAGAGATATAAAAGTATGGTCTTCTTATGCTTATAGGCATAGACTTTACCTACATATAACAAATTGTAGACTTGAAAAATAGTACTTGAAAATCCTGTCCAAGTTCTGCTCTGCTTCTTAATAAATTCTTCTGTTTGGACTGAAGTATCCCTACTTGGTTTCATTGCAAAAGAAACTTTATGGGGGATGTTTAAATAGTATCATTTTGGCTCTTAAGCTCTAGGGTCACAAAGACATTTTCTTTTTGCATGGTATGTTCTGCTTTTAAAATCTTTAAATGACCACTACAGTGGAAATCGTTTGTAAGAATAAACATTTTAAAAAGATGGTTAAAGTATTTTGTAAGTCATTTATAAGAAATAAACATTTTAAAAAGATGGTTAAAGTATTTTTGAGTATGTGTGATTATAGGGAGGCGCAGTTGAGAAACATACTAATTGTTGTGCTGCTTTTTTTCCTGAAAGACATTACTAAAATGTGCAGCCAGTTAGAAAACTCTCCTTCCATCTTGGTTTTTCTGTTTCAGAAAGTCTACTTGCAGTAAACCTTTGGTCTGCGGTGCGCTCTGGCACCTCTGCTCCACATTTGTGTTCAGACTGCTTATCAGTACTCTGCGTTGTCTCAGTTCTCTAAATGACTCAGTGTTAGTCAGAGTCAGAACGAGGAATCCCAGAAGAGATTGTGACTGGCTCCCTATTTTGGGTGATGGCTTTTATTTAATTTCCTGGGTCATGTAATATAGGCAGGTATTAACAGTTTGAGAAATCGTTCAGGAATGTTAGTTCCAAGCATGATACCTTTACGAGAAAACAGTTGTAAATTTACTAAAATGTAAATTCAGTAATGTTAAATAGACCTTTATACCTTAATCCCCTTGTTTCCTACCCTGTGAGTATATCTGTGTCTATAATTGGAGATGTTGGGCTGTTCTAAGATGGAAAATTAAAATTAGTAAAAGGAACCATTTCTGGAACTTTTTCTGAATGGCTGACATACCGATTATTACTTATTTCATTAAATTAATCCTAAACCATATGAATATGGTGATGTTATTCCCATTTTCAGGCAAGATGAACATGACTTAGCCAAAGTCAGTCTGGTGGTAGGTGGTAAGAGCAAGAATTTACACAAAGATCTTTCTGGTTCCAAGTCAGAGTTCTCAGCCACTGAGTGACATTTCCTCTGTCCTGCTTCTGAGAAATAGAAGATCTCAATAGGTCTTGGACAGAATAAAAAGTGAATCTTGTTCTCTTGCATGCTTTGGTTGTTCATTTGTTTTCTGTCTGTGTCTCCGTTTTTCCCCAGCACCTAGTGTATGTATAACACACAATAACTATTTACTGAATAAACAAGGATGTACACTTAACCATGGAATATGGAAGTGACTTTTTTTGTTTGTAAAATTTTTAAAGTATATGCTATATTTGTAAGTATAGTAAAGTACATGTTAGACTAATATTTACTAGGTTTCTTTGTTGCTTATATAGACATTTGAAGAAGAATAAACCATTTACAGTCCCATATGAATTCTGGAGATTATCAACAGTCTGAGTGCCCATTTCCCTCTGAGTGCCCATTTCCCTCTTCCTGATTAACCTCCCCACTGCTGGGGTTGGCCCTCTTTGTTTCCATACTGCTGTCAAAATGCTCTTTCTCTGTTTCTTTTCTCTCCATCCTCTGTTCCCCAAGACGTTTTTATTTTCACACCTTTTGCTTTTGTATATTCCTCTCCCTTTGGTTGCAGGTCCTTTCCCCATCTTTAGTTTGACATTTTTTTCCCCTTTAAACCATCCAGGTCTCAGGTCAGGTGCCTTCTAACTCCTCCAAACCCAGCTAGGTCTTCTTTTTGAGTTCCATCAGAGCACTTACCATGCTGGCAGATTGTATGATTGGGTACAAGTCTGTTTACAAGCCTCTCTTGTAAACTCCGTGAAGGCAGAGGACTTGGGTGTTTCATATGTATCACAGCCTGGCACATGGTAGGCAGACAGTAAATATGGAAAGAAAAATGAAACAAAATAAAGGGTGTAGCTTGCCCAGTTCCACCATAAATCTTAGAGAACTATTCCATTTTGGGGATGGAGGACACCCTATCTGCTCTAGCCCCTCCTTTTTAGAGATGAAAGTGACACCTTGAGGTCATACAACTAAGTAATTAGCAGCACAGCTGAAAAGCAGAACTCCTTAGTCCCAGCCCAGTGTTCTTTTCTTTCGTTTTCAGAATACGGTTTTTTGAGGAAAAATTTTTTTTATTTATTACAAAAGCAATAGTTATTTAAGGTAGAATATTTGGAAGATGCAGATAAACAGAAGGGAGAAAAAGAAAATACCATCAGCCTATTCCCACCACCCAGATGAGAAGCAGCCTTCCAATCACTTCTGTGCACAGTGACGTGTTTATGTATGTGTTACATAACTGGGTGATGACAGCAGCTTACACTTCCTGAATGCTTGCAGGAATGGCACCGTTCTAAGTGCTTTCCATGTGTTGACTCATTTACTACAGTAATGCTGTGAGGTAAATACTATTATCCCCACTTTACAGATGAGGAAAGGGAGGCACAGGCATGTTAAAGCTCTCAGGTCAGTCACTCAGCTAGTAAGTGGTAGAGCCAGGATTTAAAACCTGGCTATCTAGATAGCTCCAGAGCCTGTATTTTTAGTTACTATTCTATTCTGTCTCTCTGGATGGTATTTTGTAATCTGCTTTTCTTTTAAAAGTTGGGATCAATCCCTGGGTGGCGCAGTGGTTTGGCGCCTGCCTTTGGCCCAGGGCGCAATCCTGGAGACCCGGGATCGAATCCCACGTCGGGCTCCCGGTGCATGGAGCCTGCTTCTCCCTCTGCCTGTGTCTCTGCCTCTCTCTCTTTCTCTCTCTGTGACTATCATAAATTAAAAAAAAAAAAAAAAAAAAAAAGTTGGGATCAGTTTATAGACAGTAATAGTCATCCCTTTTACAGATACAGTCCAGTGAGTTTTGATAAAAAGTAAACCACCACCGTAA
This sequence comes from Canis aureus, assembly GCF_053574225.1. Lineage (NCBI taxonomy): Eukaryota > Metazoa > Chordata > Mammalia > Carnivora > Canidae > Canis > Canis aureus. Next base: position 27,420,853 of record NC_135621.1, read on the forward strand.
TCAAGATACATGGAATATTTCCATCAAGAAGTTCTGTCATGCTTCTTCGTAGACATTTTCCTCCCCCATTCCTGGATCTGCCCTTCTGGTTTTGTCTTTTCCTGAATTGCACATAAATGCAGTCATTCAGTATTGTAGCTTTTTGCATTTGCCTTCTTTTGCTTAGCTTAATGCTTTTGAGGTTTGTACATGCTGTTGCCTGTAGTAGTAGTTCATGTGTTTTATCACTGTCTAGTATTCCGTTGTATGGATGTACCACCATTTTTTGTTCTGTTCCAAGTTGAAGGACATTTCAGTTGTTTCTAGTTTTTGGCAATTTAAATAAAGCTGCTATGAATATTCATGTACAGCTCTTTATGTGGACATATATTTTCATTTCCCTTTGTTTCAAAGAGATGGGGTTATTGAGTTGTATGATAAATCCAAGTTTAAGTTTCCCAAATCATTTTGTATTCTCCCAGTAATATCTGAGAGTTTCAATTGCTCCTCATCCTCACCAGCAAATTCTTTATTGGTAGTATTTGTATTTTGACATTGGCCAAATTATCTTCACATGGTCTTGTTGAGGGAAAAGGTGTTGCTTAAGTTAAGGATTTCTGGTATTTTTTTTTTCATTTTTTTCTTTCTTTTCCATATTAAAAATATTATTGAACATCTTACAGTGTGAAGGGATGGATGAGTATGAGCAACTCTTACCTTAAAGTCCCCTGGTTGGCCTTTTGAGTAGAGACCACAGCTGATGATGGTGACACAGTAGATTCTTACGCTTCACCTGTAGAACAAATTGCTCCACTAGGGTTTTTTGCTTCCATGCCTCTACACTTTATGCCTTGCTCAGCTTTAAGTGCTGGGAGACCTTGTGAGGAGAAAAATATGGTGGCACATCTCACTCTAGCTGTGCTGCTATCCTTATTGACCACCTTAGGTGAAAATACCAGTGAGTGTCATGATGGCAGCTCTTTCCATAATTAGCTGTTTAGGTTTTTTGATTTAGTCTGTTGGTATAGTTACCCGGATTTTCTATGCACCTCCAGACCCCTAAGGAGTAGAATCAAATGATAAGGTAAATTGAAGTCAATAAGGATTTGAATCTCAAACTTTTGATGGGCTACTACTATTGTTGCAGTGTATTGTCTGTGATACTAGCTAGCACCTTAAGAGCCTTTATTTTCCTTCTAAATGAAAAAGTCAAATATGTACTGAGCTATATGTTTTTTTAGGGACTTTATCACCAAAATATCTGCAAATTGCTTAATTGTCTATTCACTCATTTATTCATTCATTGAGCACCTTTACCAATTAAGCCTTGTTAATGGTACCCCTTTTTGATGCTGTGATGTGGCTTATTTCAAAGTAAATTCATCTGACTTTTTCTCTTGGTACTGCCTTTCCTCCCAATTTGGTATCTTTCATCTGTAAACATTTTAAAAACAAATGTCAAGTGAAATAAAATAGTACAGTGTTATAGGTCCTTGTTCCACTTTGGTGTAGACTTTGCACAGGAAGGGAGGGAGGCAGAGGAGAGAAGAGGGAACCTGGTCATGTGATACTGCTTGTCTGGCAGAAGCCTTTTGGTTCTGAGCAGAGAAACCAACTGTTTACTATTTTGGGTGAATGAGGTTGGTTGGTTGCTACGAACATTTTCTCTAAGGGAACCCTCCTCTCTTCCAGCCCTACACATTGAAATCATCCCAGTCCTGCTTTTTGGCATTTGGGTAGAGGAGGGAGGTGTCTGTGTCGAGGCCCAGTGCTGACAGGAAGAAATGTTTTCCAGGAGACTTACTGATTCTGACCTTCTGCTGTCACTGCTTTTAATGCCCCACTCCCTAAGTAAAGTCGGGATCTAGCTGTTCTTACAACCCTTAGCACTACAGAAATGAAGTACCCACTTTAACCTAAAGAGCAATGGTAATCAGATTTTCAGCAAATAATAAATGGCCTCTTTAAGGAGTGAGGTAAGGAAGACAAGTGTATTGCAACACTGGCCTTTGGAGCCTCACATCTCCCCCAGCATGCTGGAGGAGAAGACCAAGATTCACCAGCCCACCTGCAGGATTCTGCCTCTCTCATGGATTGTCCTGGAGCCGGGAAAGGACAGCTACCCCGCAGTGTGCCTGGCCCCTTATCACAGTTTGCGGGAAGGTTGGCATATTTCTCCTGTTGGGATTTGCATGCTTTTGTTTCCTTCTTAATTTATTACAGTCTTTTTATCTCCTCTCCCTATTCCTCTGTAGCCATCCAGGCTTTGACTTTGGGTGATTTACTCTCCCTGGGTTTTTATTAAAGCTTGTTGAGCCCTCGAGAGATAGACAGCTGAGCATAGTACCATAGGGTGTACTTCATGACCTGATGGAGACAGTGTTTAGGATGTTTTTCTTGCTTCCTTCCTCCCACCCATGCACAGCTCATGTACTGAACCTAGGTTATGGAAGAAGAAAGAAAAAACTTTACAAAGTAGGGTTCTGCCTCTTTAGGTCAAATGCAGTGCTTTGTCAATGAAACATACTCTGGCCATGGGTACTGTACAAATAAATAGGGAGCCAGTGATGATGACTTCAGTTCTTCTCTCTGTTAAATACTGAAAGTGTATAGATAACCTGTGAGATCTTATAACACTAAGATATAATAATTTAAAATAAAGTAATACTTGAAAGGCTTTTTACTTATACTGCATGTTAGTTGGGGTTAGGGTAAACAGTTTGGGCTGGCCTTACCAATCTTTTTAGTAATTGTAGAGTCACAATAGAATTACATCCACGTGTATGAATGATAGCAGGAAAGTGTTTATTAGGTTAACATCCACCAAGGATTTTTCCTTTGTGAACATCCATCTTTTGTATTTTGAAGCTGCTAGAAGAAATGTTCTCTTGAGTTCTGCAGAAAAGTTTGGTAATTTAAAAAAAAATTTTTTTTAAAGATTTTATTTATTTATGAGAGACACAGAGAGAGAAAGAGAGGCAGAGACACAGGCAGAGGGAGAAGCAGGCTCCATGCAGGAAGCCCAATGTGGGACTTGATCCCAGGTCTCCAGGATCAGGCCCTGGGTGGAAGGCGGCACTAAACCGCTGAGCCACCCGGGCTGCCCAAGTTTGGTAATTCTTTCAGAAGAACTCTGAGTTATGAAAAAAGTGGGGGTGGGTAGGGACTTCATTCAAATTCTAACAGTATGAATGGAAAAGAATTTTCAACATTTTCCCTCTCCTAGCTTGGAAAACCTGTTGTCCATTAGCAGAATTTACATACAACTTTCACTATTGATTACATAACTGCTACTTTTCTAAAAACTCAGATGTTTCTTTTGAATTCTTGAGATCTCTTTGGAACTTTACTAACATTTAACAGGATGATTTGAACTTGTGGCATCAGCAATGAATGAATCTACCGATGAGGAGATGAATGATTATCAGTGTCCAGTTTGCAAAAAGAGTATTTTAAAAAATGGATTGAAAGGCAGTTGATTTCTTTGAATATCTAGGATTATAAAGTCAAACACGACAGTAACATTTCAGGGAAGATTATTTGAAAGGCAGGGAGAGAGTATGGCTTAGGACCTAAAGCTTTGGGCTGCTACTGTTTTTGTAACCAAAGGATTTATAGTGTTTCAGATTCCCAGTGTGAACATTAAGAATATCTTTGTTTCGAGTGTAGCAGTGTATAGGAAATAGAGATGCAGACTTGTCTAAGTAGGATCAGAGTGGTAATTTTAGACAACTAGCCTAACCAATTGACTATATGTTTTTCTGATTTTATACTGTACTTGGAACTTTGTACATGGAATTCTTTTTGTCTGTTGGATCTTGAGAGGACTCATTTTATGTTTTCTATCAGTACACATTTTTTTTTCTTTTTAAAGATTTCATTTCACCCATTCATGAGAGACAGAGAGAGAGAGAGAGAGAGAGGCAGAGACACAGGCAGAGGGAGAAGCAGGCTCATGCAGGGAGCCTGACGTGGGACCTGATCCCGGGACCCCAGGACCACGCCCTGGACCAAAAGCAGGTGCTAAACCGCTGAGCCACCCAGGGATCCCCAGTACACATTTTTTTTTTTTAATGATTGTCATTTTGTAACAGAAGAAATAGATTGTGCATTAGATAGTGAAAATATAAAGGATGTCCAGTATTGCTCCTATTGGGCTGAAGCAGATATTTGAGGGATGCAGTTCTTCCTTCACATACTCAAAATTACCCAATGAAAGTGACTCTTCTCAGTCTTCTGTTTTATTATTATATGTAAATGCCTAATCTTTTCCTTCTTTCATAGTTTTTTTAGCTCTGTCTTTTCTTTTTCCTAAGTTAAAAAAAGATTCTAAAAACTGGCACATATTTTTAAAGATAATTGATTAGGATTATAGGACGCCATCTGTGATCTTTTTCTTGTTTTAGTTGGCAGTTGGAAATGCCTAGGAGGATAGGGACCACACTTTTATGCCTAATGCCTTAGGGCATTAGGACCTGTGGTTTTCTTTATTATTAGATTTTGGCAAGGATCAGATCTGCATTTTTTTTAGAAGAAGCTTTGAAAGATTGATGTTTTGTGATTTATTTTTTTAAAAGATTTTATTTATTTATTCATGAGAGACACAGGGAGAGAGGCAGATACACAGGCAGAGGGAGAAGCAGGCTCCATGCAGGGAGCCCGATGTGGGACTCGATCCCAGGACCCCAGGATCACGCCCCGGACCAAAGGCAGATGCTCAGCCACTGGCCACCCAGGGATCCCGATGTTTTGTTATTTAATACAACTTTCTGTACAGCACTGCCCAATACTGTATCTACACTGTCCAGTACACTAGCTACTAGCCACATGTGGCTGTTGAGACTTGAACTGTGACTGGAGTGACTAAGAAACTGAATTTTTAATTGTATTTAATTTTAACTAAATTTGAATAGCATATGTGGCAAGTGGCCACCATATTGGATAGCACAGTTTTTAGACCTTTCACAGTCTGACCTTTGCCAGCCTTTCCAGCTGCCTTCTACTCCCTTTCACAAACTTAATTCTTCATCTGAATTGAAGTGTATTAGTTATGTTCTTATCCTTACAGTATTTCTTACCTCTAGGTTTTGGCTCCTATCTAGTTTTTGTTTTTTGGTCATATCTAGTTTTTGAAGCCCTCCAGAGATAGTTTATATGCTACTGCTGCTGCAAAGCTTGCCTGATTCTTTTTGTACTCTAGTGATTTATTCTCTGCAAACTAAAAGCACTTAGAACACTGTCTTTGATTACAGTGATTTGTTTTATGTTTCTTATCTTCTCTATTATATTTATAAATTCCTTGAGGGGCTGATATAGTTTTTATGGTTGCATGTGTGTGATAGGCGTAACCATTTCTCCCCCTCCCCCCCATTAAAGTGAGTATTAGTGAAGTGTGTTTATGCATAGTAGTTGGTTAATAATGCATTAGCGGAGTTAGTCTGCTGAGGGTATTGTGCTTCCTGGCACTAGAGGGCAGTGTCGTGCCCATAAGCAAAATATGTTCATCCTAAATGACAGATATATTTTAAGCACTCTGTCCTAATTCAGTTTTATTCAGTATCTCATATTAATAATTCTAGCCTTTAGAAGAAGCTCAGATCTTTTAATTATCAGTGGTATTAATAATTAACCTTTCCTCACAATTGTCTTGAATTAGATTCAGAATATGACACTGGTCCAGGAGATTGGTGAGATTCTTACTGGGAAGAAACTTGGTACATCTGAGAAATACTGGCCAAGGCGTTACGTGTCAGAGATTAATTCCTTGAGGGCTGAAAGCCTTTTTGTGGTAGGCAGCTAGTGCTCCAGCCTTGAGCTGATAGTCAAGACCTGAAGTTCTTGGTTTGATCTTGCAAATATGAGTTTGGCTAAATTGCTCTAAGCTTGGCAAACCAATTTCTTTCATAGTATCATGAGTATAATGTCTACCATCCTACTCATAGAGTCAAATAAGATCATATGTGTGAAAGCTTTGTAAAGTATTACATATTATTTTTATTAGTAATTTTTTATTATATTTATTTTTCTTCTTATGTCCTACGATGTATGTAGTAAGTGGTTATAAATATTTATGACATCCCTTTTATATTTTATATTTAATATAGTCTGTTAAAGGTTGATAAGAGATATATTAGTACAGTTGTTCCCATCAAGGCTGTGCACACTGAAAAGTGATAATAGTCAACACAGTTTGGTTGACATATATCCTGTTCTTTGGTGTTATGCAGCCTTAAAACGAACTGTATGTGAGATATGTGGGTAAATGTGTGTGTGTAAACTAAATATCTATATAAACTCTTTTTTAGTCTCCTCTCTAGTGGGTTTATTTTTGTAGGTTTCCTACCCTTCCTAATATTAACTTAAAATATTCAGAATAAGCCATTGTGTTTTTTTGAAAACCATGTTCAAATACAGTTAGCTAGCCAAAACTGGTGTAGTTTGGAAATATGCAGAGGCATATTTTCCTGCCAGGTTTGTGGGTTAGAAAAGAAGCCATTCTAGAAGAGGGTAATGTAGTGGTTTCTTTCGTTGAGAACAGCCATCAGCCTGGAGCCTTCTCTAGTAAATCATTAGATGCATCAAATAAAATGTTCAGCTGAAGTTCATGCAATCCCACAGTTACCAAACACTCTTGCCAAAGAGAGTTGCAATCATAATATCTGCAATCGAATCATTTCCTGTTTGGGCTTGCAGGTGGGGAACTTTCTGAAACTGCAGTCAGTCCTGTGAGATTAGTTATGAAGAAGATGCCTTGGTGGGAGAGGCTTTGATAGTAAATGACAGCCAGCAAGTGTGAAGTTGGAGAAGATACCCCAGGATCCTACAACTAACCAGACTAAGGTATAGAGATCAGTATATGCAAGCCCACTCCATGGAGTGATCTGAATAAAGCTGCTGTAGGGCATTCAGATATGTGCTGAACACACTCGGGCAGTGAGCCAGGCAGATGGCACATTCCTGTACTGACCTTCGGAGGCCTGGCAGATTACAAAGCTAGCATTGGAGGCGTGGTTGTGCTCTGGCATGAACAGCCCCGACAGCCTGCATTTCGTCTAGCATTCGGTCCTCCCAGTTGAAGGGATGACTTGGACTAAGGGAGTCCACTTAGGTACTGGCATACATTTTCATACCCCTGCCCCTCTTGGAGTTGATTTTTACTGTGAGCACAGCCTCAGAAGTGACTCATATCCTAAGAGATTCCTCCAGACTGGGGATGACCCAGGGTTAGCCTTTGAGATGCCACGATTCCTCTATTTCCCACCCCCACCCATCTATTTCCCACCCCCACCTGTCTTCATTGACTCACATTTATAGGTTTGACGAAGCCTTCCATATGAGAATAGATAGAGGCTAGGCAATTTAAGCCAGTCACCTGTCCCTTCTTTGGCTTCAGTGCCTCCCTTTGGTTGTGTAAAGGAAATTTGGGTATGATATACTTCACCTTAACCCCCTCCCTTTCCTGTTGCCCTTTTGATTTTTTTAATCTGATACTGAGCCTCTCCTCCCCCCACTCACACCAATGGAGTCTCCTAAGCTATTTCTGTCGGTTTAATGATCCCCAGCTGTTGCTGTAGTTCTGGCTGTTTTCATGCCTTGATGAGGCATAAGAGCCAGAGAAAGAGGGGTCTTGCTTGTGTATTACACAGAGTGTCAGACAAACGTAATGCATTTTTTTCAAAACTAGGGGGAAACTTCTTAAAGACGGATGTTGATACTGGGATAATTTGAAAATGCAGGAGGAGGGAAACTACAAGCTAGTATCCGGGACATTTTAAAAATAAGTGTTCTGCTGATAGGTGTGGCACCTTCTGCATCCCTCAAAATTATGCTAGAAAAATGTGGTATGTGGTAACTAGGTAAACTGTTTCATTGCTCTGCATTCAGCCTCCATTTTAGCTTTGGAGCTGTAATGTCCCCTTCACCCATGGTGTGTGTTGAAGGAGCCAAACATCTACATGAAAAGGAGGAATATGTGATAGGAAAATATCGAAGTCATTCCTGCCGAAAAGGCATTGATTTCAGTTCTGCTTTAACTTAATGCAGGTTTGTTTCGTAAAATTTTGTGCAAAAACCTGCAGTAATGAAATGTTCCACTTGCAAATTTGACCACACAAACTTCAGGAAATACAGAGTTGCAGTTCTTCAAACAACATGGACTCCCTTACAGTTACATGTACATTTACTTCTGAGATGCCTCTGCTAAACCTGGAGAATGGAGAGTAGGGCCTTCCTAGTTAAATGGGCTACTGTATTTTAACAGACTGACTTTTCCTTTATGTATTTGATCTTGAGAATTGTAACTCTTACAGCAATTTTAGCTGATAGACTTAGAGCTTTCATATTTCATATGCTGCATGAAATTTAATTTTCCCTTTTTTTTGCCTTTCCATCTTCTACAGAAAAGAAAAATTTTGCTGTAGCTTTTACAAAAAATAAAAAGTTTTTAAAAAGATTTTATTAGAGAGAGCGCAGGCACAAGCAGGGAGAGGGAGAGGCTGGCTCCCTCCCTGAGCAGGCAGGGAGTCTACCCTGAGGCTTGATCCCAGGCTGGGATCATGACCTGAACCAAAGGTAGCCACCTAACCAAATGAGTCACCCAGGCGCCAAAATTAATTTTCAAAATATTCCTTTAATTTTTTTGAGACAAACATAAAATTTTACATCCCTTGGGGTTTAAGGGGAGAAACTATTGTTTTTTCCTTTAAATACCCAGAAAAGGTTTACACATAAATATTTGAAGAACTTGGGCAGCCCGGTGGCTCAGTGGTTTAGCGCCGCCTACAGCTCAGGGCGTGATCCTGGAGACCCAGGATCGAGTCCCACATCAGGCTCCCTGCATGGAGCCTGCTTCTCCCTCTGCCTGTGTCTCTGCCTCTCTCTCTCTCTCCTCTCTGTGTATTCTCATGAATAAATAAATTTTAAAAAAATCTTTAAAAAAAATATTTGAAGAACTTGCAAATTTTGTATGTGTATATTTTTAGCACATTTGATCAATTTTCTCATTTCTAATCACTTCTCTGTTTCCTAATCCTTGTCCTAGAGAAGAATTGTTTTCATTTTTAAAATTATTTTAGAGGCACCTGAGTGGCTCAGTCGGTTAAGTGTCTGATTCTTGATCTCATATCAGGTCACAGTCTCAGGGTTGTGAGTTCAAGCCCTGCATTAGTCTCCACACTGGATGTGCAGCCTCCTTAAAAACAAACCAACCACACATTTTTGTCTCAAAATTAATTACTACAAACACTGAAAGTTAATTTCAAAAATATGAAGAGGCTAAATAGGATAAGCCTATGGAAAGAGATAGAAAAAAACTAACTTTCTAAGTATTTACTTATAGGCCTCCCTCGTTATTTCAGTCATGAGTATTCTACATGCTATATTTTTCAAGTCCACATTATTAAAGATTTAGAAAGAGTAAGTACTCTAATACAGTTTTAAGGGAAAGAATTTTTGTCACTTCTGGCTTGCTGTAGAATACCCCGTTCCAGGTTTTGAATCTGTTCACCTGTCACCTACGCTCAACAAAGTTGAGTGCAAAATGTCAGCACCAGTAATACCAGCAGGGAATATCAAGTGAGATTCAAGGCTGCCCACATTTCCTGGGTGAACGTGCAGAACTAATGGGGCAGGGAAAACACTGTTCCTGGTGCCTTTAACTTTGGAAGTGTTTGTTCAGATGGTCCTGCCAGTCTAAAGCACATTCCCAGTGTATCTCCACCCCATTCAGATGCCTGGTACAAGTACATGCTATGCTCAGATCTTATATGATGGAGTTAGTTGTTTGAGCATTGCCTTGTAGGTGCTCAGGAAAGAGACTGATGACATTGACATAGCTGGCAATTGAGATCTGCCCGCTGCAATTAAAGAAGGACATTACTTCAAGGGGGAGATGAACAGCTACCCAAAATGAAATGGGTGAGCCCCAGATTTTGAGGATATGGGAAAAAGTTTGATTTATTTATGCATAATTATTAATATTTTTGTTACGACTGGCATTAAATGTGATGTAGCAGAAAAAGCACAGGCTTTGATATCAGTCCGACCTGTGTGTGAACTCTGGCTCTACCTCTTACTAATTGTGCAGCCAGTTACTTAACCTCTTTGAACTGTTGTTTCTTCATCTATAACATGGAGGTAATACATACTTCAAATAACTGTTGAGATGAAATGAGTCACTGTAGTGGTACATCTAGCCAAGTGACTGCTAAGGTAGGAGTTCAACATATTAGATTCCTCATCTTTTGTATCTTAGTTTCCTTCTCAAGACAGGCCTTTTCTTACCTCAGTTGCCTTTGTGCTTGCTCTTTATTTCTGCTGCCTGAAACATTCTTTCTACAGATCTTTTCATGGTTTATCTTATTATTTAGGTTTCTGTATAAGAGTCATCTGTCTTTTCAGAAGGGCCTTCCCTAAGTACTCTGTGTAAAATTACCACCCTCAGTCACTCTCTGTTCTTTTATTCTGCTGTATTTTTCTTCACATAATGTACCATTGGAAATTATAACATAAATAACTCAATATGTTTCTCCCACCAGAACACATGCTCTGTAGACAAGGACCTCATCTCTCCATTTTACTGCTGTATCATCTAGAATAGTGCCTAGCATATAGTAGGCATAATAAATATTAGTTCTGTGAATGAATGAACTCAGAATCTCTCTAATACCAGGGAAAAACCCCTGGCAGGATGCAGGAATGAAGTTGTAGCAGGAAGCAGGTGCCCTCTGCTTTTCAGTGTGGATGTTTCTACATTGAGAGCCAATTGGGAAGTAGGCTGGTGAAGTTCTTCTGTATCCTTAGCCTCCTGTCTCTGGGAGGAGCCCCTTTGAATCACCTTTACATGTGGCCACTGTTAATCCTGTTAGTCTCTATTCCTTTTAGAATTTTAATATAAGAAGGCTTTTAGATTCTAGAGTTCTGAAATGCCCTGTACTATTCACTGAAATCACTTGGACTTTCCCTGTTAATAAGTAGATAGATCATTTTTTTTCCAGACACATCATGCAGAAAGCACTATTAATAGTGCCATTTTTGTACACGAGGAACTGATCTGTTTTATGAAGGAAGAGAAACACAACATTTAATAATGGCTAAGGGCTCTGGCTGTAGATCAAAATGGAGCTGGGTGACCTTAAGCAAGTTGCTTAATATGTTTTATGCTCAATTTCCTCAGCTACAAAATAGTATCATAATAGAACCTTTCATATAGCTTTGTTTTAAGAATTGAATAAGATAGGGTGCTTGGGTGGCTCAGGTAAATGACCTTGATTTCAGCTCAGGTCACGATCTTAGGGTTGTGAGATTGAGCCTGAGTCAGGCTCCTAGCTGGGCACGGGGCCTGCTTAAGAGTCTCTTTCTCCCTCTTCCTCTGCCCCTCCTCCAATCCCTCTCTTAAGAAGAAAGGATTTAATAAGATGGCACATGCATGTTTTCACCATTTTATTATTTCACAATGCAAAGACCTTTTATTTTACATGTTTCAGTGACTCAAGTTAGATTTTTGTAAGCTTATCCTTTGTAGATACGTGTTAGAGTAGATATATGAGTAACCCAGATTTGCCACTCCAGGAAGATACCTCAGAATCTCTGAGAGTATTCAGGTTAAATAGATAATATTGATCTTTTTTTTTTTTTTGATATTACCTCTGATATCTAAAACAGATAATTTAACTCATGTTTATACAATATATACAGAGAGAGAATTTTATAGGATTGTGAAAAGGTTGAATGATTGAGATTGAGTATAGTGATAAAAGCAATCAAATTTGAAATCCCATTATAGGTGGTTTTTTACTTGTGTTATTTTATTTTATTTTATTTTATTTTTTTTAAGATTTATTTCAGAGTTAGAGAGTATAAGCAAGTGTGCAAGTGGGGGGAAGAGCAGAGGGAGAGGGGAAGCAGACTCTCCACTGAGCAGGGAGCCCAAAGCAGGGTTCTCTCTCACAACCCTGAGATCATGACCTGAGTCGAAGTCAGACACTTAACCAACTGAGCCACCCAGGTGCTCCTCGCATGTGTGATGTGCTATTTTAAACAGAGTTGGGGACTTCTCTCTTCTTCAGCATTACATTGTGGTTCATTGTATTTTGTTTATACCACAAATCATTTTATATTTTGAATTTATCAGAAAGCCCAATATTCTTCATAATTAATTATTCATTTATAAGAATTAATCAGTAATCCTGTCCACTAGATGGTAACATTTCAGTTTGAAAAACCTGACCCTTAATATATTTCAGTAATTGATTTATAAATCTAAGGGTAGCTTAGAATTTCAGGAGCATGCTTCGAACACTCATCATATATTTAATTTTATTAATGAATGGGTACTGATCTCTCTGCCTTTCTCAGGGTCTTGCCCCTTTAGACATACCAGATTGAATAGAGTCTGAAAATAGAGGGTACTTTTTCACTGCCAGAACTGCCTTCGGAAAGGAGACACTTCCCTCCCCTCCTTTCCCCTCCTTCCTTCCTCCTTTCCTACCCTTCCCTCTTCTTCCCCCTCCCTGCTGCTCCCTTCTTGTTCCCTCTGCCCCAGAACAACATGGAATATGATATTAAGAAAGGATGTTTTGATAGAAAGGCCCTTTTATTTTGCAAAATAAAACATGTCGTTGGAGGTATGGTACCAGATTATTAGCAGTACCTAGTCCTGTCCTAGAGAAAAGCTACCTGAGATAAAGATTCATATTCTAGTGAAACATGTATTTTCCATGTTACAGTTTTACAAAGCACTTTTCACATACGTTGTGGGTTGTTTTTGTTTTTAGCTGAAAGTGCAGGAATTATTTTTACCAATTGTATAATAGTGGGAAAATTGAGGCTAAAAGAAGTGATGTGATTAGGAAGCAGCAGAGCCAGGACTAGAATTTGTATTTTCCGATTCTTTCTCTGTCCTTTGTTCTTCCCTTAAAGGTCAGTTCTACAAGTGTATTGAATTCACTAGGAACTTACAAAATATTCATATAACGAACCCAATATGCATCACTTGCCTCATTCCCCAGAAATTATAGTTAGGTTGACAGTAAACCCTTTCTAGTTAAGGGTAGAGCTAATTATAGAATACACTGGGGCCTTAAAAATGCTGCTGTTTATATTAAAAGCACAAGCCAGAAACACGGTTTTGGGGTGGTGTATACTGTGCTAACCCATTCAGGCTGGTTTCCCAAGTTGAGGGAAGAAAATTAATCATGAAAGAGTCTAGAGAAACTTGGAGTTTAGAAAGTTGGAGGAAATCTACATAAAGTGCAGGAGAAGAAAATAGTCCCAGGGATGCTGTAGGATAGAATAGGGACTGAGAACCAGAATGCAGAAGAGGTGTTGGGAAGGAGTAAGGGAGTGCAGACGCCTCACTTCCTTTTTATATCTATCTGGTCTCTATCAGGAAAGACTTGTGGAAAATTATAATAGATAGGGACCCAAAAGAACATACTACTTTTTGGGAGTAGCGTCAAGAAATTACTTGAAACTTTAGTACAAACTTATCAAGAGGATAAAAATTTTAAGGCCCTGTTTGTGTGTTCACTGTTCTTACCCCATGTAGGAAAGATCTTGTTTTTCTGTGACTTCCAGTGTTGGATACTAACACCTTCTCACTGTCATAGCACCTGAAAATATCTGTATCTATGTATATCTATTTGGATTTTTATTATTTTTAGGAAATCAGCATTTCTTTTTATTATTTATGCAGACATATGTATATCACACATATTGGCAGAGACCCTTAATATAGTAGGATATATATATATATATAGCTAATATATAGCTAATGTGTATATGTGTGTGTGTATATATATCTGTGTATTAGCTAAGTTGCATTTCCTATGACTTTTTAACTAAAAGTCTGCATTATAGACATCAAGTCTTCCTTATAGCATTATAATATTACTAATTTTCAGTCTTTATTTCTCATTAGATATAAGAATTCCATGAGAGGGCAGCCCGGGTGGCTCAGCGGTTTAGTGCCACCTTCAGCCCAGGGCCTGATCCTGGAGACCTGGGATGGAGTCCCATGTTGGGTTCCCTGCATGGAGCCTGCTTCTCCCTCTGCCTGTATCTCTGCCTTTCTCTCTCTCTCTCTCCCTCTCTCTCTTTCTCTCTCTCTCTGTGTCTCTCCTGAATAAATAAAATCTTTAAAAAAAGAAAAAAAAATCCATGAGAATGAGAACCATGTCTTATTCACATATGTAGTACCTAGTACTCTAGTACCAAACCTTCACTTGGATGAATTGAATAATGGGAATAGTTTAACTCCTTAGTTGAGATGTGATGTCTGAGTATTTCTTTGAAAATACTCTTCACTATTACAAGTACTTATTTGATGTTTGTTTTCCTCCATGAAAGTGTAAACTCCACCAGAGGCAGTAACTTTGGTCATTGCTTTATCCCCAGTAGCAGGCAAAGATCTGGCATATATAGTAGAGCCTCATAATTCTTGAATGAATGCCTAAGGAGAGTTTTGACAAGAAACTAGAGAAGAACTGAGGCATGAATATTGTGATGAATTGATATGCTTACCAACTAGTATGTGAACTGTAGAGCAACTAAGCAAATAAGCATAAAGTGAATAAATGAAACTGTGTGCCTTAGCTTACCTATTTAAATATAGTTTACCCCAAGGTCTGTTTTTTTAAGGACTTTTAGTAGCTTAAACAAGTGACTATATATAGTAGTAAGGAAGAAGTATGAAAAGTTAGTTATTACAGAACATATAAAGGAGAAACTATGAATTCCAAGGTCTGACCTCTCATACCCTTCATTCTTTTCTTGTAAAACATTAATCGCAACTTATACTTATTTATATGTAATTTGCTGTTTGCCCACTGGATCAAAAGCTTTAAGGGAGCAGAGACCACAGGTATATCCAACACCTAGCACAGGGCTCGACACATGTTAGTTGTATAGTAAACATTTGTTAGATTGAGTAGAAAACCATCCCCCTATCCCAACTCTCAATCTATATTTTGGTGGTGATGCTGTAGACTAACCCAGTCAGCAGAGCATGTAGGGTAATACCCTCTTCTGGGAACACCCTTCACCTACTTTTAACCATATATGCTAAGGACGAAACTAGTCAGTATTCAGGGACTAGCCTTTGGTTTTATTTATTTATTTATTTATTTATTTATTTATTTATTTATTAAATAGGTTTTATTTACTTATTCATGAGAGAGAGAGAGCTAGAGACACACCCAAGCCTTTGGTTTTAAATAATAGGTGTTGTGGTTTTATAATTTGGGTGTCACTAAATGATTTTTTTTAAGGCATATAGGATAAACTGAAGTATAAAATACACCAATAAAATAAAATTGGTCTAATTCACTGCTACAAAGATGAGTATTTGAATTATTAGCATGCTTAAGCTTCACCTACTCTGTTCCTTCTCTGATCTTCCCAGTGAAACAGATTTTCCAGTTTGAAAGTAGATGTAATGGTGTCTGTTGCTGAATAAAATTGTATTTGCTTATTTATTCTTGGACTGGTACCTAAAGGTTATTGAGGAGAAAACAATGAACCAGTTATTAGGAGATCAGGCTTAAGAAATGCCCTTGCCATTAGAATCTTCCTTGAAAGAGGTCTTAGTGAACAAAGGATGATGTCAAGGAGGGTTTTTGTTCTTTTGCTATCATTCCCCTACTAATTTCCTTCCCATTCTTTTTTACTTCCCTCATAAATACTTCATCTCCCCACTCTAGAAGCCTTTGTGGAATCAATAATGGATAAATATGAATAAGGTGAGAATAGCCTGTCAAGCTGCACATCTCCCTCCCCAGTGAAATCCAGGTCCCTTGACCAGTGGAAGCCACAGAGCTGGGCTTGAGGACACATCACTTATTTTTTGCTTTTCTTTCTGATTCTTGAATGTCATCAACATACTTCCCTGGTCTTTACAGGGCAGAAATATCTTTTGCTTTGATTTCCCAAGAAGCCAGTTATTCAGACCTTTGTTTGAAACAGGTGGAAAACTTGATTAATTCTGTGGGGAGTGGAGAACCTAGGGTTCCCTACTTTATGATTTGGTTTCTTTTTATTCCAATCCTTTTCTGGCAGGCAACTCCGTCGATTCACCATCCATCAGCTTTAAAGACATCTGTTCATCTATATATAGGCTGCTTACACAGACCCATTTAGAAACAGATGATATATTAAATTTGTGGAATTAATAACAGTGAAAGCATAAAGACTTGTGCATGTACACAAATAGGTATTTTTGTTTAGTTTTTATCCACTTGGGGAGTGGAGAGGAAATCTAAATGGTGATGTATAATGAATAGAGAGATTTTGTCAAATTTCTACTCTTTTGAATCTCCTTGGTCTAGCACCGTCTGTAAGTATAACCATTTGAACTCATGTCAGGTATTTCTTGGTGAGGGTGGATGTGCATTAAATGTATGGCCTTGGGATCCCTGGGTGGCGCAGCGGTTTGGCGCCTGCCTTTGGCCCAGGGCGCGATCCTGGAGACCCGGGATCGAATCCCACATCGGGCTCCCGGTGCATGGAGCCTGCTTCTCCCTCTGCCTGTGTCTCTGCGCCTCTCTCTCTCTCTGTGACTATCATAAATAAATAAAAATTAAAAAAAAAATGTATGGCCTTTGAAACGTACGTCTGATTTGGGACCTTCTGCAGTGAATACAGCACATATGGCCCTTATGCTATTTACTGCAAGTGAGTTATTAAATGGCTGCTTCTAAAATGAATAATCCTTGGGGTGCTTGGGTGGCTCAATCGGTTAAGCATTTGAACTTGATCTCAGCCCAGGTCTTGATCTCAGAGATATGAATTCAGGCCCCGAGTTGGGCTCCATGCTGGACATGGAGCCTACTTAACTAAAATAAAATAAAGAATCCCTGAAGTCTGGAAACATAAAGGCATTTTATTTAGTGTGCTTAGTTAGAATTTAGAGGAATTAAGATAGACTAAGAAAGGGGAAATTCATGTAAATACCTATTTCTTTGTAGTTGGAAGTTTTAGAAGAAGGACCCTTGTATCTGTACACAGCCAAACAGATCAATACTAAAGTAAAATGATGTAGAGGCTGACAACTATAATTTGGAGTTTACTGGCCTTTTTTCTTTTCCTCTTTATAAACAGTGTTTGAGTTAGCAGGAGAGGCCTTTGCAGTGTATAAAAAACAGTAACATATCTGTAGTCAGGTTGTAGCAATACCTGAGATACTACTGATAAAGGGTGAATTCTATTATGTGAATAGGGAAGTTGGTCAGATTTCAGATAAGCACGGAGCCTGGAGTTCACTGCTGAGAGGGAACAGGATGGAATTTTTAGATAACTGAACTTTAATTTCATTTAGTTTTACAGATGGAAAGATTTATTAGATAAACCTTTCTCTTTGAGTTAGATATGTTGAAAACAAAAGCTAAATCAGCCTTTCCTGTGTTCTCCATAAAAAACCTTGAATCCTAGACTTAAATGTTTGCTCTCATGAGGCAATACGTTTTTTAGTCAAGAAGTTTGCATAATATCCCTTATGGCCCTATCTGTAGATGGGTTTTTTTTTTTTTTAGGAGTGCTGCTGATTGGTATTTCAAAATTTTTGGATAATGGCCAGAGTTTTCATTAGTTATTGTTTCTTTGAAGTGTTCAGACTTACTGAATCATATTTAGATTTCTCTGTTCTTAGAAATCAAATCAATGTGTTATATTTAATCATTCTCTGTAGAGAATGGCTGGGCTTTAGAAACACTATAAAAGATGACAAATATTTTCTCTTTTTCCTCTTTCTTTCCTCCAAGGAGACGTATGGCATAGTATTTAGTGCCCTGCAATCTAGAATCACAAAGATCTGGGTATGAAGTCTCATGCCAGCACTTTTGAACTGTGTGACCCAAGGCAAAATTTTAAAGGTCTACTCCTTAGTTTCCTTATCTGTAAAATGGAGATAATAATTGTACCATCCTCTTAGCCCCCCTCCCTTTTTTTTAAAGTTAAAAGCATGTCAGTCACTTAAACTAGGCCTGACACACAGCAATGTTCAGTGACTCCTAGCTGTTAATTATTTCCATTTTAATATTATAATCTGTGGTTCTAATTTACCTGAAATAAGATTCCTAGATTAGTTTAAATTTATTTTACTGATGTATCATTCAAACTCTTTTGACCCTGGCCTAAACTATATCCCTTTTCACCAGAGAACCAGCCCAGGTGGTCACATTCCAAGCTTCTTGTCTTAGCAGCATAGGCTCCAGAAGACCCTGAAGAAGCAGAGAAGTAAGGAACCCACGTTCTAGAATCAGAATGTTTGGGTTCAAATTCTGTTGTGCCTCTTATTAGTGGGATAATCTTAGGAAAATTACTGAATCACTCTGGGCCTTATTTTTCTACCTGTAAAAATGGGAATAGTAAGGCCCATGTCTTTACATAGGAGTGTTAGATTAATTAGTGGCACCTGGGTGGCTGAGTGGTTGAGCATCTGCCTTTGGCTCAGGTCATGATCCCAGAGTCCTGGGATCGAGTCCCGCATCAGGCTCCCTGCAGGGAACCTGCTTCTCCCTCTGCCTGTGTCTCTGCCTCTCTCTCTCTGTCTCTCATGAATAAACAAATAAAATCTTAAAAAAAAAAAGATGAAATGAGTTAAAACATGAAAGTACATAGAACAATGTCTGGCACCAAGCACATCAATAAATGTTAGCCACTAGTCTGGCTGTTGTTTTATCCATTTATTCTGTAAGGCTTTACTTTTAAGTGTTAATTTGTAAAAAAGTAATAGTAATAGTTATGATCTCCTGATAAGATCTCTCAGACTGTATGTATTATCATTTTAAGATATAGTTCAATTCAAGAAACAATTATTTTTTTAAAGATTTTACTTATTTATTCATGAGGGACACAGAGAGAGAGAGACAGAGACACAGGCAGAGGGAGAAGCAGGCTCCATGCAGGGAGCCTGATGGGGACTCGATCCTGGGACTCCAAGATCATACCCCAGGCAGAAGGCAGGTACTAAACCGCTGAGCCACCCAGGGATCCCCCCAAGAAACAATTATTAAATGCTTTCTGTGTATTGAGTGCTATGCAGGGCACATATTAATAAGATACATTCTCTGCCTTCCAGGAGTTTATAAATTGGTAAGAGAGATGTGTTATATTAAAGGGGTAACTATTACACAGGGCAAAATATTACTATACTTTTTATAACAAATAACAGGTAGCTCACAGGAGATCTAGAGTAATTCTTCATGCTTAGGAGCCCGGAAGGTCAGTTGAAAAGGGTAGGCATTTCCAAGTGAAGTGAATGAACGGTTGGGCCAGCACATGGTACTTGAGGGAGGGTAATTGGACAGCCTTAATTGGGGGCATTTACTATGGGAGAGGTACGCTATAAGTAAGGTGCAAGACAGGGAGCTGCCTATGCAACGTGGCAAAACTGTGGCACCAGGAACTTGGTAAGAGGAGGAACGTGAGGGAGCTGGAGGAGTTGAGGTTGGCTCAACAACTTAATACTGGGTTGGGGGGTAGATTGCAGATCATGATTCTATTTTTTTAAAGAGATAAGGATGGAAAGTAGGTTAGGTTTTTGGGAGAAAGACTGGTTCTGCTTTGGACCTGCTGAATTCGAGATGTAGCCAGGAGCCTAGTTATGGTTCTGCCATTCTTCTTGGAGACTTTCTTTTTTTTTTTTTTTAATATTTTCATTTATTTATTTATGAGAGACACAGAGAGAGAGAGAGTCAGAGACACAGGCAGAGGGAGAAGCAGGCTCCATGCAGGGAGCCAGATGTGGGACTCCAGGATCACGCCTCTGGCCGAAGTTGGCGCTAAACCTCTAAGCCACCTGGGCTGCCCTCTTGGAGACCTTCTTAAAAACTGCTCTATAAAGGGAAAAGGCAGATACTTATGGTAATATGATTCTTAATAGATACAGGTCTCTCTCTCTCTCTCTCTCTCTCTCTCTCTCTCAGATGTGACTTGATTGAAGGCTTATCAGGCGAGGGGACTTTCCTTGGCTCCTGACTCTCTCCTTCTCTGAGCGTTTTCTCACCTAGTTTCTGAATGCAGGCCATTCTGCCTGGTGGGCCATGGTGATGCCCTTTACGTTTCATTGGCATTTGAAATAGAGATCATTGACTTTTAACTTCACAAAAATTTCTTTTTTTTTTTTTAATTTTTATTTATTTATGATAGTCACACAGAGAGAGAGAGAGGCAGAGACATAGGCAGAGGGAGAAGCAGGCTCCATGCACCGGGAGCCCGACGCGGGATTCGATCCTGGGTCTCCAGGATCGCGCCCTGGGCCAAAGGCAGGCGCTAAACCACTGCACCACCCAGGGATCCCACAAAAATTTCTATTGAGTGTTTCATTAGGCAGTATTGGCAGAGTGGAAATGGGAGAAATCCTCATCGCCCTCTCCTATCCCAGATGCACTTTGACTCGGGTGGCTTGGTGGTTTTGCCTCAACAGTAAAAAGCTCTAACTGAACAGTAAGAGGAAGAAAAGAGTTCTGTTGATGGCAAAATGTTTTCTGGTCTAGAGAAATACATTGCGTGGTGAAAATAGGTGTAATTTTTAGATACAAAAGAAAAGATTTTACAAATAACCAATACTTCCTGATCAATGTGAACACTCTATCATTCAGCACTCATGGTGGTAAACACTTGCTGCCAGGAAGACAGTGTAGAATATCTAGAAAGCTTTTCCTACTGGGTGTTGGTCCTTATTATATTTCCTTTGAGTTAAGAATTTATGTTTTTTTAGTCTTAGGAGGAGGATATAGTGTTGTAGGAGGTTTTGAGCAAGAGGCAAGACTTTGGTACTTTGTGGATTGTTATCGCCCTGCAAGACCCTTCGCAACTTCCTCTCGCCGCCCACAGCAGAATACGGAAACCCTGCTGTATCAGGCCACTTCTGCAATTACACACAGTCACAATTAAAGGGATCCTTCTTTCACACTACACCCTTCTGTTCTGAGACTTTCTTTGCATTTGAAAATGTGTCTTTTGTGGTGGAATGCCCAACTGAGTCTCCGTCTCTCCTCTCTCTTTGCCACCCTGCAGTGCTGCAGTTGAAGCTCCAGCAGCGCCGGACTCGAGAAGAATTGGTGAGCCAAGGGATCATGCCGCGTAAGTGCCTTTCTCTCTCAGCATTTGCTAGAGCTGCGTTTTCAGCATGGCGTGTGTGTCTAGTATGCCGTGGGAAGCATCTAACAGAAATCAGGGCGACAGGTTTCATTTGTCACTCTCTCTCTTGTGCTTCTCCAAGTTCAAGGACTTTTGCTCACTAATGGCTAAGATAACTGCTCCTATTAAGTTCAGTGAAACAAACAGTGTTGGTTTGAACAGTGCTGTTGAACCATCCTGCGCTTTTGAATGGCACCTTTCAGGGCTTTCTACTCCCTGTTACACTCACTTCCCTTTATAGAAGGAGCAGACCTTGAGCTGGGGTATTGTGAGAAAGGACCCACTTCTTGCATGTGTTTTGCCTTCTTGTTCAGGTTCTTGGGGAGAGAAAACCCTTTCCTACCTGGTATTTTGAATCAAACTGCAGTTTTATTTAGAGTGAGAGTCTCAGATACCCTATAGCTGGCATGGGTGTGAGTGTGCTGGATGGGGTTATTGCAGAGCTCGGCTTAGTGGGTGCACAACGAAATCACTAGGGGAGAAATGAAACCAACATTGGAATCTATTAGAAGTCAGAACATTTGTTTTTAATATCAACAGCATTATAAACTGAGTGAAAGCTGGAGACAGCAAGATTTTGCTCTTTTTGACATTTCTTTTTAAGTCATCAGCAAAGAGCTTAAGCTCTCCTTTCCTTTCTTTTCTCGTGTGTTATTGCTACTTGGACACACCCTATGAGGAAAAAAATAGTCACACAACAACTTCTAGCTTTATAGTGAGAGAACTGATGTTTTTTACCTTAACTCAGTGCTGACCTACTGCCACTGTATTTTCTTCATCCTCATCCATTTACTCATTCAGATTATTCCAGAACCTGGTATGTGCCCTTGAAAGGAGAATAGTGATAATAAACAAGGAGACAAATACGTAAACAAGATAACTTTAGAGTATGGTCAGTGTTACAAAGTAAATTAACCAGTTAGTGTGTTAACAGGTGATAGGAATGATGGGGTCATTTTGGATAAGATCATCAGGAAAGAAAGGCCTCCCTGAGGAGGAAATGTTTGAGCTGAGGTCTGAAGGATGAGGTGGAGCCAGCCATACAGAAGCAGGCAGAGGACCAGGGAGAAGGGAGAGTAAGTGTAAGGGCCTAGTGCAGGTCAGAGCCTGACAATGTTTGAAAACATCGAGGAAGCTAGTGTGGCCGGGACCTGGTGACTGAGGGTTGGGCTATAATGAGGGCCTGTCAACTACACAGAAGAGGTGGACTTTATTGTAGGTACAATGGGAAGTCATTGGAAGCCTTTTAAGCAAGTGAGGATGGAGTTTGATTCATGTCATGGTAATGGCAGATCCATTTCTAAGAGCTAGAACCAAATAGCAGATGGGAGGAATCTGAAGTCTGTTTCTATCCTAAGTATCAGCCAAAAATTTAAGTCTCAAATTCAGCTTTTTATTTATTTAATAAATAATAATTTATTTAACTAACTACCAAACCATTTATCCACTTTATGCTGCAATCTTCTCTGGCTTTCCAGTGAAGGACTTCCCACCACCAACCCTAAAGAGCCAGAGCAGGCTCCTTGTGCAGTGGATCAGTGATGTGGTCGGGTGAGGCACACTTGTGCTTCACAGAACACTCCACATCTGCCTCTCTATAAACTTCTGTGGAGGGACAAATCACCCAGAGTCTCATCTCCTTGTCCCTTTCGCCAAGGATGTCATGTGTTTAATGTCTACTTTGTGCCCAGGGGAGTTAGTTCTGGAAAGATTAAAGAAATACCAAGCAAGGTACCTGCCCTCAGGACATTTAACAGTTTATTTGAGTAGCTAAAATTTACCCATACACAAAATAAAGAGCAATCCAACATCCTGTGGAGTGCTGACTAATTACAGTAGTAGTTCTGAGAGTATGCTACCTCTCAAGATCTGTGAGATGTTCAAGGTCTAAAAGCCTTGCAGGGAGGGTGAGTGCCCTGCATTCTCGTGCCTGTTTCTTAGTTGGTACCAGGGACTACTAGAGCTCACTGCTTCATACGATTGAGTATGGTCTCCCTGCTTAACATTTATTGTAGTGTTGTATGTTGTTAAAAAGACAGGTGATGAAAAAAAAAAAAAAAAAGACAGGTGATGTTTCCGTTATTGGAGTTATCTGCTTATACATTTTCCTCCAACCATATTATGAGCTCCTTGAGAAATATCTTATCCAGTGCCTGGCACTGAATGAATGAGTCAAGGCTGCCAAGTTGTAAAGTGTGATATGTGTGCGTGTATATGAATGACAGACAGACAGAAACACAACTCTCTTGCAAACTTGTTGGAATTCTGGGCATGGAATTTGGAATAATGCTTCTGTTCTATCAGGAGCCCAGGTTCTAAAAGGTTCTGAATACCTACCTATTTGTATACCCTGCCCTGTTTTCTGTATCTGTGAAGTGAGAATAATTGCCCTTCTTAGAGGAATAGAAATGATCTACTTCTGTGAGAATACTGCATCTTCCTCCTACTGAGAGCCACCTTCAACTATGGACACAGTCTTGGTTTTCAGCTTTTCTAGTGAAGGAAGTCGATAACAATCTTGAAGATTCTGAGAGAGAATGTTGATGCCTGGGAATAGTTTCAGGTGTGAAATTCCCTGTTCATCCACATGCCAGGTGATACACAGATAGGGTCCTGCATTTCTCCACACACACACACCCTGCACCCTGTGAATAAATTCTTCCTCATCACAGCCTCACGCTCTCTACGCTTATCCTGTTGTAGGCTCCAACACTCTCAGCCTCCCTGACCTCCCCACTACCTGCCATCCTCCACCAGCCCCCACCTCTCACCCTTCATGCCACAGCTTCCAAAGAAAATAGAGCAGCATTGGAAGCAGCTTGTAAAGTGACCAGCAAGTTGTTGATTATTGGAGATTTGGAGGCCTGAAAAAGTAACATCTGATTTGAAAGCCCTTCTATTCCCATCTTGCTGGCCTGAGGAGAAGTTTCTCTAAAGTGTGTTTATATGTAAGTTGGTTGTACAACTGAGGAAGTAGCTAGGCCCTCCTAGCAGGAGGGGGGCAGGGGGCAGGACTAGGGGGGTCATGGCTGTATCCTGCCTCATCATTTCTGTGTTTATATCTTTTATCAAATTCTTCTCATTCCAATCTTATTTATAGCTCTGGGAAGAAAACCCACCCACCTCATCGCCCAGAATACTCCTACACAGTTCCCATGTAGGACTGGCTTTCAGTTCTGACAAAATATCTGTAGGACACCATGTCTTTGGTGACTCCCTTGCCTTCAGGCTTGTTCATATTCTGCATATCGTTCAGAGTTGGGATTTGGCCTTTCATAGCTTGCAGGGGATTAAAGACTTTTTCAATCCTACACACCCCTCCCTGCCGCTTGATACTCTCTTTTCATGGCATCTAAACTATGGGGTATGGGCAGCCCAGGTGGCTCAGTGGTTTAGCACCGCCTTCAATCCAGGATGTGATCCTAGAGACCTGGGATCGAGTCCCACATTGGGCTCCCTGCATGGAGCCTGCTTCTCCTTCTGCCTGTGTCTCTGCCTCTCTCTCTCTGTGTCTCTGTGAATAAATAAATAAAATCTTAAAAAAAAAAACACACAAAAAAAACTATGGGGTATGGAAGCTGGTTCCCGATGTGTTTTTAAACAGGGTCATTTCCCAGCGTCTGTCATTCTCCTCATGTAAACATGTGTCTCAAATTTAACACTATATAAAACCCTACCAAATACAATGTGCTGGATAGCAAAGGATTATATACTCCAAGCCCTGAGCTTGCTTTTCTTTTTAAAGATTTTATTTATTTATTCATGAGAGACACAGAGAGAGAGGAAGAGATACAGGCAGAGGGAGAGGCAGGCTCCCCTAAGGGAGCCTGATGTGGGACTCGATCCCAGAACTCTGGGATCATGCCCTAAGCTGAAGGCAGTCCCTCAACTGCTGAGCCACCCAGGTATCCCCCTGAGCTTTCTTTAATAATATCTGAAGCTCTGCACATCTTGAGGGAGAAGAAAGATGGCACAGGTAGGAAGCTGGTTAAGTCCAAAGATTAAGACCAGAAATGCTGCTGTATTCAGAATGAAGACTCATAGAAGACATGGGTCATGTGTGGTGCACTTTGTTCTCAAACAGAGCTTTCCCCATAGCCTTTCTCTTTGACATTTAAAGGTGTACTAGGTCATAAGGTTTAGGTGAAAATTAAGAAAATGTTCTGGCAGTGAGAGCTGCTGGAGAAAAATAACCTTTTAAAGGAAAACATGGACGTTCTTCTGACCCAGACAAATGAAAAAGAAGTCTCCTGTACCCTTTCTGGACCTGAAAGAAGAACCTTGTCTGTCTCTTCCTTCTCAGACTATTTGTTATTGAGAAAAGCCTAGAGTAGCATGTTTCTGCACTACAGTTAACCCTCAGTCCGCTGTTTTCTCATGTGCACGCGGTGGAAAAACCTTGATACCTTGGCAAGTACATGAAGAAATCATTAGTTTTGTCCTGTAGATTCTCTAAGGACCTTGCTCCATGGCTTGAGTGAGCCTGTCTTTTCACTTTAAATGGCATTTCTGTTCACCCAACTCGTGCCATTGACAACACTTAACCACCAAATGGTTAAAAGAATCCAAAGAGTGTGAGGGCAGCACAGTTCAGAGAGGGCATCCCGTTGCTGTCAATCCAGAAGACTTGCAAACTGCGCAGCCCCTGAGAGTGGCTGAAGCAGGTTGCTAAAAAGTGAACAGGTTGGTCAGCTAGTTTTTACTGGCTTATAGTCTATAAATGGGTCCTGCGTATCTCACATTAAAACTGTAAAGAATAGCTTTATGTGATGAGTCCCCACCACTCTGTATTCTTAATAAACTTGGCTGTATCTTGGCTCCAGACCCTTAGTTCTGCAGTTGTTTGATCCCTTTTTCATGTTTCAGCTGTCTGTGTTAGCTGAGTTAGAGACCATGTGGCCCTGTTGTAGCACTCAGAGTTCACCTGTCATTTTACAGGGCCCCAGTGTTAGCTGAAAACCTCCTGTTCATCTGATTATAGCAATCTCTGCACCAAGAAGTTTCTTTTAAACTCTAACAAGAGGTTATTCAATGAGTTGAAGTGTCAGGATTGATTACTATGAATATAATGCTTATATTATTCTTCACCAAATGTACAACCTGAGTTTCCATATTCTCTTTCCTTAGTATATATGGATCAAATCCATTTTGGTAAAGCTCTTTTAAAACTAATTTTTGTTTTTGTAATGCCTGAGAAGTGAAACCAACCTACTGAAGTCTCAGAGTTTCTTGTAATGAGAAAGAGGCTGTAATTTAACTTTGTCATCTAGTAACTTGGGAATGGCATGGGGTCTTTCCCCCAGGTTGCTAGAATTCCAAAGAACTAGCCACGGGGCCATCTAGCTGGCTCAGTTGATAGAGTATACAGATCTCTGAGTTGTGAGTTCAAGCCCCATGTTGGGTGTAGAGATTACTTAACAATCTGTAAAAACTAAAAACAGCACCTGGGTAGTTCAGTTGGTTAAGCATCTGACTTTTTTTTAAGAGTGTATGTATATATGTATTTATTTAAAGATTTATTTATTTATTCATGAGAGACACAGACTGAGAGAGAAAGGCAGAGGGAGAAGCAGGCTCCTTGCAGGGAGCCTGATGCAGGACTCGATCCCAGATCCTGGGATCATGACCTGACCCAAAGGCAGGCGCCCAACTGCTGAGCCATCCAGGTGTCCCAAGATTCAAGATTGTATTTATTTATTTATTTGAGAGAGTGAGCAAGCAAGAGGAGAGCATGAGTAGGGGGAAGGGCAGACAGAGGGGGAGAAACAGACCCCCCACTGAGCATGGGATTGATGTGGGGCTCAATCTCAGGGCCCTGGGATCATGACCTGAGCTGAAAGCAGACATTTAATCAACTGAGCCACCCAGGCACCCCAAGTGTCTGACTCTTGATTTCATCTGAGGTCACGATCTCAGGGTTGTGAAATCAAGGCCCACATCAGGCTCCAGGTTCTGTGCTGGGCATGGAGCCTGCTTGAGATTCTCTCTCTGCCTCTCCTTCTGCCCCTGCCCCCTCCCTAAAAAAATAAGATAAAAACAAACAAAAGAACTAGCCATAAGACCAGCACTGTCCAATAGTACTTTCAGCAGTGATAGAAATATTCTTTAATACTAACTACTTGCCATATGGGCTGTTTGAGTACTTGAAATGTGGCTCGCTTGAGTGAAGAACAGAATTTATAGTTTAATTTAACTTTAATTAAATAATCACGTGTGGCTGATGGCTGTTGCATTAGTGAAATTTTAGACCTATTGTGCCACTTAGGAACAATGGGGCTTTGAGCACCTCTGTTAATTTTTCTGAACTCAACTTCTGCTCTTATAAAAAGGAAATAATAATCTTTCTTACCTACCCCTACAGAATTAGTTTGGAAATAAGTGAGGTGATATTATTGTGCATGCCTTTGAAATATAAGCAGTGTTATTCTCAATTAAGATTGAGAGGAGCATTAGCTTGGATCTGCCACACACACCCCCCCATATCTCATTAATTTCTATCAAAACCAGTGTTTGGGAACAGGAACTATTTTCTTTTTGTTTTTTTAAAAGATTTTATTTATTTATTCATGAGAGACACAGTAAGAGAAGCAGAGACATAGACATAGACGTTGGCAGAGGGAGAAGCTGGCTCCTCAAGGGGAGTCTGATGCAGCACTTGATCCCAGAACCCCGGCATCACGCTCTGAGCCGAAGGCAGATGCTCAACCACTGAGCCACCCGTGTCCCAGGAACTATTTTTCAATAAGTAAAATCATTCTTCCATTTTCTTTCCTATCCACATAAAAAACAGTTGCTGAAAATTGTTAAGAGTCAAAGAACCACTGGACAACATGGTGTTAAGACTGTTTTCGTTTTGTTAAGATTGTTCCTATTTTGGTTATATATTAACGGGGCTATAATTTTATTAGCTTGCTCTCTCCATGGCAGTGGATATTTCTTCTTTAACTTCTCTTAAAACAAGTGTTTGGATTGGAAATAATTTTTTTTTTGTTTTTTTTTTTAATTTCTGGGCAACTTATCAAGAGACAGAAATGTTCATCAGTGGGGACACAGTGGTGATTCCGGGGCAGATGAGGGTCTGGTTTGAGGCTGTGTTGCCCTTTTCTTTTAAAACTTAGATTTAAGATGACAAAATTATAGGCTTCCAGGAAATGTCATTTGTCTTCTTTTAAGTGAAGTGCTACAGTGTTCAAGACTAATGTCCCAGTGGCTACTTTGTAGGCTGGTAGGTACTGAGATGAGAGCAGATCCTCACTCAGGCTTCCATCATTTCCCATTTGCTCTGGTCCACTTGAGAGTTGCTAGAAGCTCTGTGGTAGTCTTTGTGGCCTTGGAACTCTTTCCATTAGGAGCCCAGAAAAGGCATCCCCCAAACTCCTCAGTTTGCCCACTGCCTCTGGTCCAGTCTCTGCCCTCAGGCTCGTACTTCTTTTAGATGCTGACCATCACAAATTTTCCTGTGCCATTTGGCTCTTTTTTTGTTTTTTTTTTTAAAGATTTTATTTATTTATTCATGAGACCGAGAGTGGGGGGGCATGGCGCAGAGACACAGGTAGAGACAGAAGCAGGCTCCATGCAGGGAGCCCGATGTGGGACTTGATCCCGGGACTCCAGGATCATGCCGAAGGCAGGCACTAAACCGCTGAGCCACCCAAGGATCCCCATTTGGCTCTTTTAGATACATACATATCTTTGCATGAAAGAGCTAGTTGCCTTTTTCTTTTTTAAAATTGAGATATAATTGGGACACCTAGCTGGCTCTCAGTCAGAAGAGCATGTGACTCTTGATCTCGGGGTTGTGAGTTGGAGCCCCATGGTGGGTGTGGTAATTACTTAAAAAACAAATATTTTAAAAATAAAATAAAATTGAGATATAATCAACATATAACATTATATTTCAGGTGTACAATATAGCTTTTTTTTTTAAGATGCAGAAAACCCTGCCTAATTGAGATCATGTTTCTTTAGCCCAGAAATGTGACCCTTTCACTGTAGTTGAATACCAGGTTGACTTGGCATTTGAGAAATACCATTGTAAAATATATGTCCTGGGATTGGAGCTAACCTGATCCTAGATCTGAAGCCCAGAAAAAATTGTGTCAAGCATGTGGCCTTAGGAATCTTCTTTTTTATCTCAGGAGAAGACCAGCTGAGCATGTCACTCCTGTGTGTTATATATTTCTGATAGGTATCAGTGACCTTTTCTTTCTTTCTGCTGTCGTAGAATGTATTCACTCAGTGGTCAGTGACTAGCATCAAACCTCTTCCTTGGCCAGTTGGTAACAAATCCCAAAATAGGACTCTAGAGTGAGTTGTGTGTTCATGTTCTGAGCATATTCATTGTTGAATCCAACAGGAAGCTCTTTTGAATAGGCCATCAAAAAGTAGGCTTCTTGATACGAGTTCTTACAATTTAATATCTAAAAAATATAGTAGATATTCGGTTTTATGTAGTAATTCTTGAAGTGGGGGCATCTGGGTGGCTTGGTTGGGCATCTTACTCTTGATTTTGGCTCAGGTCATGATCTTAATTAAGGTCATGGGATCGAGCTCTGCATCAAGCTCCAGGCTCAGCACAGAGTCTGCTTGTCCCTCTCCTTCTGCTCCTTCCTCCCCTACTTGTTCTCTCTCTCTCTCTTTCAAATAAATTAATAAAGTCTTAAAAAATAATAATTCTTGAAGTACCTGAGATAGCCAAGGCCCACTCCTTTTCAAGATAATAAATGGAGTGAAGCAATTTATAAAAGTCACTTGTTGAAGCTGCTCACATATTTTACCTGCACAATTACAGACATAAAGAATCAGACTCAAGGATCTGATGATATGGTGATAGTGTCTGATGATGTGATTTTACATTCTCAGCCTAGTGGTATGCGATCCACTAGGTCCAAAGGTGATATGGAGCTTTTAACTACACAGATGACTTAAGCCTATTGATTATGGTGTTTCAGTAAGAGGCAGTAGCTTTTGGGTGTGTGTGTGCCTCACCAGGGTGCATACAGTGGAATGGTAATTGACTGATCCAGAGCATTCGGCTGGACTATGATGGCTGGCATTTATGTCAAACACGATTGGCATATATGTCAAAGGGAAGCTCAGAAGGCCGAGCTCACAATCTTTGACCCCTATTTTAACCTTTTAGAATTAAGTGTACCTTCTGATATTCATGCTATATTAGATTGCATACTGACCTTTTTTCCCCAGTCTTAAGTCTCTTTCACTGTCAAGGTTGTAAGACTCTGGAGCAGCTTGCACTTCTGGGAAGGAAAAGATTCATCATCCTGAGTCTCCACTTTTACATTTATTCTTGGTCATTGGCTTTTCTGCTGGTTTGGGTGGGGGTGACAACCCAGGTGCCAAAACAGGGGTGGTGGCAAGCCTGAGTACCAAAACAGGATGTGGATGAAGCACGTTTTCTGATTGTTAGTTTAGTTTGGATTCTTGCTTGCACCAGAATGTGTGCTCCCTTCCCCATACTCCACCACCCCACCTCTTTCTTTGATTCATACGGACTTAGTTCTGGTTTTCATTGTCATGGCCAGTTCCTGGAACTGTCGTCACAACTCTTCAGTTAATGTCTTTGTTGCAGGGCTATTATTGTAGACATTTTGGTATGACCGCTAAAAACAGTAAGACAAAAAATGGAAGTCAAGCCCAGTTAGCTGTCACCATTTGATTCCACATGCATGTTGTTTCCTGCAGGAGGATGGTACAGAAAAAAAGTTAAAACAGTAACAATGCCTCAGGCTAAACAGAGCCTCTAGCAGCTGGCAAAGCACTTTCACTTTATTTAGTGCTAACAGTCATCAGTGTAGTGGTTTGTGTAATTGCGTTTTATAGATGAGGACACTGAGGCTCCGAGGGGTCATGTGACTTGCCCACTGTCACACCACCACTGAAAGAGACAAAGCCAATTCAGTTTCCTCGCTCCAAAGCCCATACTAATTCCTGAAGGTCACAGTCTAATGGTTCTTAATGACAGGAATTTTATGACGATAGCCTGCTGTACTCCCCTCCTCCCCTGCCCGCCCCGTAGTTTTAGTATTGAAAGTTAAAATAACATCAGATCAGGACCTGTAGTTAGTGAAGTAAGGTGAAAGTTGGTAGTGGGGGTGAGAGTAAACCCTTCATTTTTGAGCCCCCCAGTAAAATTGCTTCCAAGTGGCTGCTCCTGTCTCCTGGCTGTGAGGTTTGAAGGTCAGGGGCATCTTTCCACTTCTGTCATAATAACCCTTAGTTATATCAGAGCTTCTTGATTTCTCTTGTGCCCTTCATACTCCTTAGAAAATCTTATGTTGTCCCTTCGTCCCCAGCTGCCCAGGCGGGTTCCTGGGATTCAGCACAGAGTTACAGGGATTCATAGACACTTTACAGCCATACAGTGTGCTCCAGGTTAAAAGCTCCTGCTCTCCCTGGATACAGAATCCTAAGAGAAATCATCTACCTGAAGGTAGTATAAACCCTTACTCACCAATGACACAGCTGACCCCTGCACTTTCATCACCCAGGTGTGTAAGTGACCTTGACCCTGATTCCGGCAATCCTCTGGGTTCCTCGGGGCACCCTTTTGTAGCTGCCTTCTGTTGAGTGTGATTACCAGGCTCTAGATACAGTAAGATGTGGAATCCAGCTCAGTTGAACTGAGCACTCACTGGGGTTTGAGGGGAATGGCAAAAAGACCTGATCCTTTGACTTTCAGAAATGCGTGCTTTGCAACCCAAAGCGATGATCCTTAAAGGGGCTCAGGAGATTAAGCGCTACTAATTTCTGGGCACCTACATAGCTAGCAGAGTTGAAATTTTGAACTAAGCTGCTGAGAAAAGTTATTAAGTCTTTACTAGGTATACTTTGTAATCACTTAGCCCCTGGTGGTGGAGAATGAGCAAATAAAAATCCTCTCACCTGCAATGACACTTTCCTCTACATTTTGGACTTAGGGAAACCATGAGTTTTGAAATTTAGTGGCACCTGAATCCTCAAAAAGGTTAATAAAGAATTAAAGTCTTGAAGCACAGGAATCTGCATCCCAGAGAAGAATCTTGCACTCCAGTGATACGCCAATGCAAATGACTCTCCAACTGTGCTCGGAGGAACACTGAACCAAGGGCTGCTGGTATCTTTTCCCTGTTCATTTGCAGTGCTGGTCATTGTTACTGTCTTCTCTCAGGAGTTCTGAGGTAGAAGACAGCCTGTCTGCATGATTCAGGAGATGATTATAAATTTCTAAGATAGTTGAGGCAGATGCTTATGGAATGGCCGGTTATGGACAGCTTATGAGCCCCTGTCTCTAGTGCTGGGGGCCCCATACCTTGTCATCGGTCCATTTGGCCCAGTTAATGAACTGCCTGGAGCTGCCTGACAGACTTCTGTGCTAGCGCCAAGGGATGTGGCCAAAGGCCCCATTAACTTTGGAAGGAGTTTGGCTATATAGTGACTCCCTTTTCTGCTGTGTTGGCCCCTTCAAGAGAGGGCTGGAGGGAAAAGGAAAAGGGAGAATGTGTGTCTCCTTTACATTTTTTGAGGTTATATCTGAAAGTACCTCCTTCTATCCCATTTGCCAATATTAGAGAAAAGGACAAGGTAGCAGCTCTCTCCGGAAGAATAGCCAGGAGAAGAAAGCAAAAATGTGAAAGATCAGATTAAAACCTCTGAGGTTTTTGTTTGGTTTTGGTTTTGGTTTTGTAACTGTCACATTTTGGGGGAAAAGAAGAGATTATCTTTTGTGTCCCCCTTCCCTCCTCCTACCTCTGTTATGCTGAAATATACACAAAGAGATCTGAATTTTGGAATCAGAAGAACCAAAGTCTAGTCCCCATTCTGCAGTGGATTAGGATGTGATCTCAGGCAAGTCAGTTCTCCAATATAAATTGTGGAAAATAATCAGCCCCAAGAAGCTCGAGGAAGGTAATTCCAGCACACTGTACTAACATCAGGGAACAACAGGGAAGCCATATGCAGCAACTCTATTTGCATTACTCTTGGGAGCCTTTTTGTCAGTAGCTAGGTTGACAGACATGCTCCTCCTTTTATTTCTTCTCCCCATGTCATTTCCTCTTGTACCACGTAAAAACAGAGTGAAGCCCGAAGTCCTATAAGGCTCCTGTGGTTACCCCTCTCTGTATGTCCTGCCACTCCTTGTTCATTCTGCTCTGCCACTCTGGCCTCCTTGATGCCCTCTGTCACTCAGGCAGGTTCCCACCTACAGCCTTTGTGTCTGCTGCTCTCCTTGCCTGGAAGGTTCTTCCACAGATGGCTACAGGGCTCACTTGCTTCCTCAGAAGGTCTCTGTTCAGATGGCACACTAGAAAGTCTGTTGACCTTCCAGAGAGTGAAATGCTCCTGCCTCCACCAGTCTGTCTTTCAGCTCCGGCTTTTATATTTCTTAATGGTGTATATCACCTCCTACAGTGTTATATGTTCGTTTGTTCAGTGTGTCATTCTTCCATAGTGTAAGCTGCAGAGAAACGGATATCCCAGCACCAAAATGGAATCTGACATATGGGCTCTCAGTAAATATTTAGTGGAGAATGAGTAATTAACTGTTAGCACATCTCAACCTCTTAGAGGACATAAAGCTCTGGACTCCATTTCGTCCCCTCTCACTTCTCCACCTATTGCAGTTAGCATGCCCCACTGGCCTGCTGGCACAGCTCCGAGACCAGCGGCTACTTCCTAAATATCAGTAATCCTATGGAAACTGTGCAGGCCTTACTTTGTCTAACCTACCCACTACTGACCTCTCTCTTCTAATACCTACTGTCTTGTTCTTGAGGCTTACTCCTCCCCCCTCCCCTTTTTTTAGGATTTTGTTTGTTTATTCATGAGAGACATAGGCAGAGGGAGAAGCAGGCTCCCTGCAGAGAGCCTGATGTGACTCAATCCCAGGACCCTGGGATCATGACATGAGCCAAAGGCAGATGCTCACCCACTGAACCACTCCGGTGCCCCGAGGCTTACTCCTGATGTCAGCTTTGCCTCGCCCTCTCCTGCCTCTGAGAGCTTCTCAGGTTCCTTTGCTGGGTGGGCTCTCTTCATCTATAGTGATTAATTTAATCACTTAAATTCTGGGATTCTCTGAAGATTTGGCCTGGGAAGTATTCTCTTCTGTCTCTACATAACCTATCACATTATCTTTATTTATTTTTTTTAAAGATTTATTTACTTATTTATTTATGACAGACATAGAGAGAGAAAGAGGCAGAGACACAGGCAGAGGGAGAAGCAGGCTCCATGCTGGGAGCCCGACGTGGGACTCGATCCCGGGTCTCCAGGATCACGCCCTGGGCCAAAGGCAGGAGCTAAACTGCTGAGCCACCCAGGGATCCCCCACATTATCTTTAGATGACATCACACACACATACAGACACACGTACACACATGTACACACTTGCATATCTCTTAATAGGATGTCTTATGATCAACCTAGTACTCAGCATGCCTAAAACTGAACACAGTCTCCCACCCTGTCCCAAGCTTACTCCTTCTGTATCCCCAGCCTGAGACGTTAATGGCACAACCCTTCATCCAGTCATTCCACTTTATTCTTCTAAATGGTCTCTTGATCACTACTACATGCTCTTATAAAGATGAAGGTCTTACTATTTTGCCATTCTCAGTGTCATAATTGATTTCAAGCAGGGATCATCCATAGATGGTAAGGCAGTGAGGTAAGTGGTGCTTAGGGAACAGGGTTTTCACATGGTCTCAAAATGTTACCCCACTTATTACATAGTTACAAAGGAGGAAGTGCTGCTTTTAAGATGGAGACATCTCCTGTCACCTTTTATTTTATTTATTTATTTTTAAAAAAGATTTTATTTATTTATTCATGAGAGACACAGAGAGAGAGAGGTAGAGACACAGGCAGAGGGAGAAGCAGGCTTCACGCAGGGAGCCTGACGGGGGACTCGATCCTGGGTCCCCAGGATCACACCCTGGGCTGAAGCTGGTGCTAAACCACTGAGCCACCTGGACTGCCCTCCTGTCACCTTTTAAACTTTTAGCACCATCAGTGGTTGAGCAACATGGTATTATGTATCTCTTGATATTAAGAGGCACACATCACCAATGTAGTCTCCTTGCTAAAAGTATTTAACCTAAATCTAATCATGAGGAAACAAATTCAGAATATAGGACATTCTTTCTGCAAGACAGATGGCTTAGATACTTAGGTCAGTGTCACAAAAAAACAAAAAAGGCAAGAGGTAGTATTCTAGATTGTGACTGAAGGTACAGCAACCAAATGTGGTGCATGGTTCTCAATTAAATCTTGGATTGAGGGAGAAAATCTAAAAGACTATAAAGGACATTTTGGGAGGTAACTGAGGAAATTCAAATATGACTGTAAATTATATTATTGAATCAAAGTTAATTTTCTTAGGCGTGATAAAGGTATTTTTTTTCTGTAGGAGAATGTCCTTATTCTCAGGAAACATGCACTAAAGAATTTGAAGATTAAATGTCTTGATTGATATCTGCAACTTTCAACTGATTCTGTAAATAAAAATCGTGTGTGTGCGCACTTGCGTGTATGTGTGAAAGAAAACAAATATGAGTAAAAGATAACTGGTGGATCTAGGTCAGGGTTATAGGACTGTACATTATTTGTTCTTTCAGTGTATCTGTAGGTTTAATAGATTCAGAATTAAAAGGGGATGCAGGGAAGAGGGAGCATGTACGTAGAGACATGGGAGGTGAAATGATATGTGCCAATTACCAGCTTTGTTTCAGCTCATTTTATTTTTTCATATAAAACATCAAGTTAGAAGTACCCCATTTCCCCTCCATGCAGTCTGTTTATGTCACTCACTTGGTTAATGTGGTGGCTTCACATGGATCTCCGGATATAATTCTTAATAGCACTTGAAAAATATTGTGCCACTTTCTGCTGGCACCCTTGGTTTCTGATGAGAGATTTGCTGTCATTTTGTTTTCCTTCTGGCTGCTTTCATGTTTTT
Source organism: Canis aureus (assembly GCF_053574225.1). Classification (NCBI taxonomy): domain Eukaryota; kingdom Metazoa; phylum Chordata; class Mammalia; order Carnivora; family Canidae; genus Canis; species Canis aureus. The sequence goes on from NC_135621.1 coordinate 27,456,924, forward strand.
TCTTTGATTTTCAAAAGTTTAATTGTGATGTATCCTGATATGAATTTCTTTGGGTTTATCTTGTTTGGGATTTGCTTAGCTTTCGAATCTGTAGACTTAGGTCTCTTGTCAAATTTGGGAAGTTTTCAGCCACTTATTTTTTAAGTACTTTTTCAACTCACCTCTTTTCTTCTTCATCCAGGGCTTAGATGACATGATGTTAGTTAGATTTTTTTTGTGGGTAGGGGTGACCTTGTTATCACTGGGCCAATGTGGAAGTCCTGACTCTTCACCAGCCCTCCCCTGACATCAGCAGGGCAGGGAGGGGTGTCTTACTTCTCCTAGGTGGAGGTGTAAGTCCAGGTTCCCTGTTTGGTCTCCACTTATTCATTGGGTTGTGGGGGAGGGTATTTATTACTGACTTGAAAGCCCTACATGGCCTTCTTTGACACTTCTGGGCAGAGGTATTGGAGAGCTGTATTATAATAGCTTTGCAAGGATGGGGAGTCTAGGCCCCCCGGGGTTGGGGGGAGTGGGCCACTGTTTGTTGTAGTGTCTGTCTGGAATAGAACGATTATTGTCTAAAAGTTTTCTGTTTGGCTAGGTTGCCCTTTTTCTGGTCCTTTGGCTTGTGAGGGTAGATTTTGTTGGGGATTCTTTTGTTTGCCTGCATTGGCATTTCCAGATTGTTGGCTTCTTCAGCTCCAAGTGTGGAATATATGAGATAAAGAGGAAACTCAGGGAACTCACCACTGTGAGTACTTCAGGTCTCAGGGCTCCTAGCCAGTTTGCCTTTTTTCTCTTCATCTTTCAGAAGCTACTTATGTTTGTTTGTTTGCTTGTTTGTTTATTATTATTTTTATTAAGTAAACTCTACCCCCAATGTGGGGCTTGAACTCACAACCCTGAGATCAAGAGTCGCATGCTCCTTCAACTGAGCCAGCCAGGCACGACAGGAGGAATAGAGAACAGTTTATCTGCTTCATCTTCTCAGATGCAGAAGTCCTAGTAGTACATGAAGGGTCTTCATGGGCTGGCCTCTGCCTCCCCTCTAGCCTCATTGTCCCTGCATGACCTCCTCCTTGGACCTACCATATCAAACTACTTATAGCCCCCTGAACTTGTTGTACTCCTTCATACCTTCTTGCTCCTGCTCTTCCTTAGCCTCAGATGACCTCCCCACTGCTTTTCTTGTCTGTGATGTTTCTGTTTTGTCCATTTGGGTTTTCTTTGTGAAATCTACCTGGATAGTTGATATACTGTTTCCTGGGGCTGAATTTTGCCTCTTCTGTCCTATGTCATACTTTAAATTACCTCTATAATTGTACTTCCATCTTATATTGTAATTATTTGTCTTTTTCTCTAACCAGACCATGAACGGACTTTGAGGCCTGGGACTCTATTCTGTATATTCTTTTCCTCAGTGACTATCATAATAGTTACTTAAGAATTGTTTATTGGATAGATGGCTGGCTGGCTATATTTCTAATTTCCCACCTGGGTTATTAAGTGTGTTTATCCCCTCCTCCCTCAAACCCCCACCTATGTATCCACTGCGTATATGCCTGCTGCTTCTGCAGTGGAAAAAGAAACCCAGCAGGCTTGCCTGAAAACAGCTCTTCTCCGACTGTGGCACCCCATTGACTCCTGTTAGCTGTACTGTGTGTTCATAGCCTTTGAGTTCCTCTGAGTATAGACTTGGTGGTGAGCTTCTGGAAAAGTATCTTATTGAAGATGGGAACCATCATTTTTATTATGTCCGCACCTAATAAAGCAACATTCCGACCCAGACACTTAATAAATATTCCTAATGATATGAGGAAATGAGTTTTGATGGCTAATTGCTGTCATTCATTCCTTGCTGAGATGCATTTCCAGAAGTATTTTGTGAATCCCGAAAGACTTCCACTTGCCTACATATTTAAGTAAATCTGGGGCTGGTTTAACATCCCAAATTAATGCTATAGGTTAGTTTTTAAGGGTCCTTACAGTTACTTTCTAGTGCTAAATGAAATCATGACCTCTTGATCCCTGTGTTCCTACATTGTTGGCCACAAAGCTCAGTAGACACACTGAGCATAGCATTGAACTCTCCTTTGGAAGCTGATGGCAGTATATATTTTTTAAGAATTAAAACCATTTTTCTCTTTTTAGTTCACAAGGAGCTCATTTAATTAAGGCAGCAAACATGTAAGGGAAGAAAGAAAATGGGTATTGGGGAGAGCGAACAGAATATAAATTGGTGGTTACAGCCAACGAGGGGCGAGACCCACATCTAGAACTGAAACTGTGATTAAGAACGTCACACCTCTTAGCCACTTCTGTTCATTTGATTTCCGTGAGGAGCTTAGTTATTTTTCCTTTCGGTGTGCTGCACACTTCCCTTTGTGCACACAAAGCAGTCCAAGTGTTCCAGTGGAATCAGCTTCCAGAGGGCGAGAGTAAAGGGTCAAGAGCTGCCCTCCCATCCTAAACATGGATATGCTTACAAACAGCATGCACAGATCTTGGGTGTGCATCGGTATTAGGGGCTTCTCTCTCTCAAAGACGGCCTTCTAGGAGTTCCTAGGGAAATGAAATTTCTGAGTAACATCATGGCTCTTGTGGGAAAGCCATTAAGATAGTAAGGAGCAAAAAAAAAAAAAAAAAAAAAAAAGATAGTAAGGAGCAGGGCAATGGAGGTCCAAGATGAATGTAGCCCTCCTCATCGGACACACATTTATGGGTTAGCTTTGAGTCTTTTAGGGTTTTTCCACAGCAGCAGCCTAAACTTTAAAAACTATTTTATGCTTTGTTGCATTTGCTTGTGAAGCCTGAGGTGATTTGGACTACACACTGCATCTCGCTCAACAAGGAAGCCCAGGGCTTACCTTTATCGCTCCTGCATCTCTTTCAGTAGGTTCTCCTCCACTGCTATGGCTTACAGCACAGCTGGCTGGCTGTACGTTGGAATGCTGTCTGTACCCCAAGCCCCAGCGCACTGACGGTCCTGGCTGCCCCAACTCCAGTTTCTCCCCACAGAAGCCCGAGGAGCACCTAACAGGAGGGCCATTGGAAATAGCTATAGAAGTTGCTGAACTTGTGCTTGGAGAGCTTGGTTAGCAGTGGGACAGTAGCACAGCGAGGGGGCTATTCACGGTCTGGGAGAAACCATCCCCTTTGTTAGAAGGTTGAGAGCAGAGAAGAGAGGGGAGACAGAACTTGCCCTAAACTGAGGCCTGCCACTCGATGATAGTGAGCTTTCAGGTTACTGCGGTGTTAGCTTCACCACATATTAAATTAGAAGAAGGGTCCCCATGTGGTGGGTTGGTAAGAGGATTCAGTGCAATTGTAATGTTATAAAATGAAATCGTCTTGGGAATTGGTAATTACTGTCTTAAATTCTTTTCTTGGTCCTCATTTCTGGTTCTCTTGATCAGGCCTTGAGATCTGATGGGTTCCTCCGGTCTCTTATTCCCCTCCTGCTTGTTTCCTAGTGTCGGTGCTAAAGCTGCGCCCCACGGTGAGCCCCGGATTTCAAACCACAGCTTTCTGTGCCTGCGGTCACTTTGAACCCCTCCTCACACGTCTTGTGCTCAGTGCTGTGGTTGAGCTGACCTTTCCAGTTGCCTACACCCAGCCCTCTGTCCAAGCAGTATATGTAATTGCATTGCCTACCCATTCACTAGGGACATCCCTCTCTGCTTTTTGAAGAAGTTAAGAAATCAACCCAGAGGAATGGGAAGAAGGTCTGACTTGAGGGTGAGATAGAGTGAGGTTGTAATCTTAACTCTGCCACTTGCTGGCCTTTCCTGCCCTCTTGAGCCTGTCTTTATCTGTAAATTGGAGTATTACCTACCACATGGGATCATTAGAAATAATAAATCAGATAATATGTTTAAAATATCTGGAACAGTGCCAGTCACATAAGTAGGCACTCCATAAATATTAATCTCTTCCTTGCCAAACAGGAAGTCATCTATGCGACAGTCAGTTCTCTTTCCTCTTCACCCGTTAGTGCTGCATCATCCTTGATAGACTCCCCTTCCATCTAGGAATTTTGTGCTTTGCAAGTTGTTTTTCCAAAAATTGGATTTGTGCATTACCCCTTAGGATAGCCAATAAAGATTGTTGAGGCAGCCAACGAGCCCAGGTTTTAGATCATCTGTGACTGTGGTACCAAAACTAGCAGACATGTGTGGGAATCGAACCCATGATTCAGCTACGCCACTGCATTTGGTGACAACAGCACTTCAAGGTCGTCTGTGTGTGCACCACTTGCTTCAGAGCCTTCCACTTCCATTTGACTCTCACAAGAGTCCTGAGAGGCAGGCAGATTCTCACTCTACAGAAGAAGAAAATGAGACCCAGAAAGCAATCCCCTGTGTCACACTAGTAGTGATCGGTTGAACCCAGGTAAAGACCACAAATGCTTTGATTTTTCTATCCAGGACTTCTGTGAAGTTTTGAACCCAGATGAGAACCAAAATTCTGGCCATTCAGGTGAAAGTTTAGAAAGTTTAGAGTTCCACCACAGAACCCTCCACTTTCCTGGCACTAGTGTACACCTTGTGTGTCCATTTCTTACAGAATATTCATTGATTCATTGAATGAATTACATGCTGGGTACTGTAGGCAGTAGGGGGATGCTCAGAAACAAAGGAAAGTCATGCCCTGCTGGAGCATGTCCTAATGGTGGGAGGCTGACAGCCAGTTGGAAACAGTGTCTGCTGGTGGTGAGTGCTAGGCCTAGGAGTGAGGCAGAAAGGAAGCTGGGGGGGAGGGGGGGGCAGACACTGTGAGTTTTTGCTTTGATTCTTTGTACTCACTGTCTCATCCGTGTTATAAGCTCTCAGAGTGATCCATCACAGCCGTGTATTCCCAGATTCTGGGATATCAGGGCTTTGGGAAACTGGTTCTGGAGTTGAACCAGCTTTACCCAGGAGAGGCAGATGCAGGAGCTGTCCACTTACCACTAAATTGCCCGAGACCTCCCCAGCTGAGAGCTGGGCTAGCCTGCACAGTGCCGGGATTGCTCTGGTAGGTGGGGAGGAAGGCTGTGCTGGTTCTTCTTAGAGATTATTTGTTAAATCTAGGGCTCCCCCTGCTGTTAGAAGATGGGGTGGGCTCTCAAAGGATCTTTTTAAATGATCCATTTTTATGAAATGTTTGTTTTTTAAATAAGTACTGCTGGGACATTTAGATCTTTCTTCTGGGACTGTTGTTGCTGAGACCCAGCCCCCAGGAGCGGGATGGGAGAGGAAGCAAAAAAGCCCAGGCAGGATAAGGTCATATCTGTGCTCTCGCTACTTTTAGCTTCTGTCCTGTGCTCCTACCACAGCCAGCAGCCTAGCAAAAGTTATCTCCACACACAGTTTCACAGCTGTTCTGAAATTCAGGGCAGCAGAAGTGAAACTGACCTTGTCTTGTAAATTTCTCTTATTGCTGTTGTTCCTTACTTGTTGGGAGTCAAGCCTTTCCCCCTCTCACCCTCATGGTTTCCCAACTCCTCCTTTGTCTTTATAGACAAGTGTTTGACAAAAAAACTGTCTTCATTGTGCCACATTTGAGGAGATTTGGTTCTGGTTTGGTCATCTGCTGAGTGGAGATCTGTGGTCTGTGTAGTGGATTTCAGGGGCGGCAATGAGCCCTTCTGTCAGCTGCTGGTGGTGTGCCCCCGGCCAGCCATACAGTCACCATGAAGTTCTTTTAGTCCTCAGAGATGAAATTCAAGGTGGTTTTAGCAGTGCTATATCAGCTCAAGTGAAGAAGGAAATGGCACCTATGCTGACATATGTCTTTAAGTTACATTCCATTCCAGTGGCTTAGTAGGTTAGGCGTCTGCCTTCAGTGATGATCCTGGGGTCCTGGGACTGAGCCCCGCTTTGGGCTCCCACTCCTCCCTGCTCGTGCCCTCTCCTGCTCTATCTCTGTCTCTGTCTCTCTCTCTCTCTCAAATGAATAAATAAAATCTTTTTTAAAAAAAGTTCTATTGTTTGTGCACTTTATAGAGCCAAGCTTAGACAGTGACTGTTCACATTAGGAAAAAAGTAACCACAACTATTTTAATGGGATAGCTGAACCATAAAGATACGTGCTTACTCAGGTGCCGTGTTCTTCACTTCCACTGATTAATATTGCTAAAATTAACTTGAATAAAAATGCCTTCTCCACTGTAAATTGTAGTTGTACACATGATGCTTCATAAAAGTAATTCTTTTGTGATTTCTTTTTTTTTTCCCAACAGCTTTGAAAAGTCCAGCTGCATTTCATGAACAGAGAAGGAGCTTGGAGCGGGCCAGGGTAAGGCTTTTCTTCCCCGAGGGCCTCCAGAGCCCAGTGTATTGCTGGTGTATTCCTTCCAGGGTAGTGGAAGGGGCTAGCCCTGGGGCCAACCCACACCTCGGTTCCAGAAACAAAGCGCTGCCTTTTTCTGTTCCGTCCCTACCCTAGCCGTCTTGCAGCATGATGTGAAATGTGATCAGAGTTTCTCCTTTACTGCATTTAAGAGTATGTGATGATCAGCAGTCCTCTCCTCTGTTGCTTTGGAGATCGCTGGTATTTTCTCATCTTTGATTCCATTTAACCTTTGGTAGATGTTAGGACACAGACACCAGCCATGGAAAAGCTTGCTGAGGGCTGGTTTTCCAAGTCCATGGCTGCACTGCCCAGGTTTCTCCAGGATGAGCATTCCGAAGGGCAGGAAGCCTCACCAGTCTCCATGTGCCGTGAGTGGCCAGTGTCCACTCGAGGCTATGGATGCAGAAGCTGGGCCCCCAGTTCGTGCTACAGCACCTGGCCTGCTGCCTCATCCCCCCTTGGTTTCAGTTCCCTCAGGGGCCTCAGGGGGATATTCTGCTGCCCAGTGTGGGCAGATATGAGGAAGTCTCCAGAACGTGCTTCCCCTCCGCCCCCTTTACTTTTTTCTTTCACATAAAAGACAAGGAAAGGGAACCTCCCCAGTAGAGGACCATATAGGGCGAGGCTCCTTAAGACACATACAGCTCTTTTAGAGACTGAAATATTTACCTCTAAGACTTTTTACCATCTTTCTTATTTTATTTTTAAAAAATTTCTAAGGAAAATTATGATCAATTCTTAGAGTGAGTGGGAAGAATGAGATCATGGACACCAGAACCCAAAGCAGTAACAAAGTACACTGTTGTAGTTCCTGGGAAGAGTGGGGAAGACAACGGGGCAGGGGTGGCGTTGCCCGGGTGCCCAACCCAGTTGTAAGACTTGGTGCTATTACCTGTACTGCTTCTCAAGTAGGCAAGGAGCTAATTGGAGCTAATTAGAACTGTGGTTACTAGTACTTCCATATGCAGAGTGACATTATCTTGTTTATCCTTACCTCAACTTTTGTGAGATAGGTGTTCTTCTCTTCATTTCTTAGATGCAGCCAAGAGAGGTTAATTAAGATGTCCAGCTAGTAAGTGGCAAAGCTAGGACACAGACCTTGGTTGTATTTCCTTAAGTAGCACTGCATTCTAGCTTGTCCTTCACCACCGTTCAGAATGGCAGGTGGCTTAGAAAATATGCTTTGCTCTGTTGCCCATGAAGTCTTGTTGTGTCTGACACACCTGTTCTACCATCTTCTATAGCAGCCACGGCAGGACCCTTGCCCTCTGTAGATGGGGCAGAGTGATAGAGCCGTCTCCTGGAGAGCTCCGTGCTACCCCAGGGCTGGTGCAGAGCTACCCAGTCAGCACCGAGGCAGTTGGCGAGCACCAGGGCTTTCCTTTCCCACATGCGGTGTGCTCTGGTTTTTTCTACTAGAGTTTTCTTCTAGAGTTTTCTACTCTACTCTGGTCTTCCTTGTCCTATCCTGTCCTGTGCTGGTTTTGACCTACCAATGGTCTCAACCTGTTGTTTGAAAAGTTCTGGTGCATGGGTTAAGAGCACAGACTCTTGGGCCACCTGGGCATTTATAAGACAAGAGCCAGGCAGGGGGCTGGCGTTGAAACTGGTGAGTGGTTTAGTTCACCTGGAGTCTCAGAAATGCAGAAACGAGGGCATTGGACCTGAAGGAACTACAGCTATGACACCATGTATCAGAATTAGTATTCCTCTTGGCAGCCATTCATACTGAATGGAAAATGCTCATGAGATCATACAGTGTTCCAGTTTTTGAACAAGATATAAAATTATATTCACTATGATTACAACTCTGCAAAATTAGACTCTTCTGTGTGGAAGAATGATTAGAAATATCCCAAAATACAGTGGGTGATTAAAATTTTTTATTATTTTACTTTGTGATTTTTCTAAGTTTTGTTTGTTGAACACGTATTACTTTTATGATAGTACAAGTAATTTTTAAGAAATATATTAGTAGTTCAGCCTCAGAGAGACAAATAATCTTGACTGATGGTGGGGGGGTTGCCCTAGGCAGGTGCGTTGGAAGTAGATGCAGCCCCCCAGACCTCCACTAGCCTCAGAATCCTGCAGGCTCCAGGCTGAGATGTCAGGGTGGGGGCTACAAAGATTCCATAACTTGTGTCCTGGATTTGAGATCCTCTTGGTGTGTTTTTTTTCTGTAGACAGAGGACTATCTGAAACGGAAGATTCGTTCCCGGCCGGAGAGATCGGAACTGGTCAGGATGCATATTTTGGAAGGTGTGTTATAGTTTGGAAATGGTTCCTCCCCTTGCCCTCACTGTTTCTACTGTTCATTACCCACATTTCTTCTTCCCTCTTTCTTATCACTCCCATTTCTGTTGACAGTGGGTAAGTCAAGCCTTAGCACAGCAAAACAGCAGCCCTGTGATAGCCACCTTGGTTCTGGGAATTCCCAAAGCAGCACAACCCCATTCTCTCTGGTTGGCTTGTCCTCTTCTCCTCTGGCCATCTGGTGGCCCCAGATCTTGTCATCCCTTGGTATGAAAGTCCTTTTTCCAGAATTTTCTAAAAGTGCAGTTATTTTCTATTTTCATTCACTGTTCATTCCCATATTCATTCAGCATTCATGTGAGCACCTGTGACACGCAAGTAAGCTCATCATAGATGTGCTCCACCTGACCCCCGCACACCCTTCTGTCCACATTCTACCAAAGGGATGGTTTTGGCTGCTGAAAGCAGTGTGAATCTCTCTACATTTTGTTGTTGTTTTTAGTTTTGAGTCACCTTTGAGCCAGGAAGAGAACTTCCTCAGTCTGAGCCCCGCATCATATAGACAGAGACACCGAGACCCAGAGCAGGGGCTGAATTGCCTTCATAACCCAGAAAGCTTGAGGGAGGGCAGGGCATGCTCCATTGTCTACTACACTTTCCACTCTGTAGCTCCCTGTGTTTGGTGACCTTTGCTTGACGGGCCCACACTCTGCAGTCAGGGGCTCCTTCTTATGTCCTGTAGAACTTAAGGCTGGGCCACTCTTCTCTGCCTGGGACACTCTCTGCATCCTGATGGCTTCTGCTCCTTCCTCAGAGGGAAGGAGAGCTGCACTGTAGTTCCCAGGGTAGAGCCAGGTCCATTCCTACATCCTCCTGCACTCCATTCTCTCCCACGGGCAGAGACCTCGGCCGAGCCTTCCCTCCAGGCCAAGCAGCTGAAGCTGAAGAGAGCCAGACTGGCCGATGACCTCAATGAGAAGATTGCACAGAGGCCAGGCCCCATGGAGCTGGTTGAGAAGAACATTCTACCTGTGGAGTCCAGCTTGAAAGAAGCTATCATTGGTGAGGAGGGCCAGGCACCCTGTGTGGCCACAGCAGGCCAAATGCAGAAGGAAGGGGCTCTAGTCTTCTTGCTGCTTAACTTCCTGCTTTGACTTGGGGAACTGAGGTGCAAAGGGTGAGAGCCTGAGAAACAGGTTGTGTTAGCTTGGGACCGTGCCATTGGCCTCCGGGATCATGTCAGAATAACTGACTATATAACAGAAGGGCCTCTGTCCACTGTCTTCTCTGTACACTCAGAGGCTTGTTCCTCTCTCACGGGGTAGCTAGATGTTGGGATTAGTGTATGTGAACCTATCGAGGTGCCAAGAATTAGAAGTCTCTTCCTTACTGTTTATTAGTGAAATCTCTTCTTGGAGCCTGGCACTTTGCACAGATACTTAACAAATATTGATCGATCAGAGGTGTGCTAGGTGCTAGGACCATAGCCCTACAAAGCAGAGCAAGACCCTCGCCCTTATCGAGCTCACACCTCGGAACAGATACAGGCAGGTAAACAGCAGCAAGGCAAAGGCGAAAATTGTGCCAGAGGGAGCACCAGCTGCTTTGGGCACATGGAGGAGGGTCCCCAGCCCAGTCCTGATGGGGGGTGTTGTTGGGAGAGATGATGTTGAGGCTGCAGGAGGAGTAAGAATTAAAGTACTCATGGGGAGATAGGCACTGCAGGCTCCTGGAGGGGGAGAACAGCAGCCTGGGCGTGGAGCTAGAAGAGGGGATGTTGGGACAGGAGGTTGGAGGTGGGGAGAGTCCTGGACGTGCCAGGACCTTGTGTTCCATGGGCAGGTGTTTGGACATGATTCCTTTAGACTTTGGTAATTGGCAGCAAGAGGACGTGTCTTCTCGGCTACAGTGGACCTAAGACCTGGTTCCATACAAGGCTGTGCCTTCCTGCCCCTGGAAGATAGCCATTCCATCAGGGGAGGAGGCTCAACTGCTCCCTCTATTAGAAGGAGTTAGATCTTCTGGGCCGGTCACCAGGGCGAACCACGGACTCAGAGCAGGCCAAGTTGGGCCATGAGGCCTGGGTCCAGGAGACTTTGGCTTTCCAAGGCCTCTGCGCTATGGACAGTGGTTTGACAGCGTAAGAGGCAGCCAGCGTGCTCTTAACAGCCCCTTTGTCGTTTGGTGCCAGCAGCCCTCTTAGTTCACTATTCTGCCCTGGCATTCAGCCCCCCTCAGCTCAGTGTTCTGCGGCCCGATCCTCACCAGGTTCCACAGCAGCCCCTGATTTCAGGCCTATGTTTAGGCCAGGGACAGTTCTGGACTCTCCTGCCAGCCAAAATGCAAGAGTCAGCCTTGTGCTAGGCCCTTTGTGAAGTCCTGCAGCTTACAAAGATGAACAAAATATGACACTGTCCCCAAGGAATGACTGAAGAATGAGAGAAGACTGACTATGAACAGGCAATTTCTGAGTCTGGCTCCTGATCAGATGCCAGTGCTGTACAGTGAGAAGGACATGTCCTTCTGTACCTTCCCCATTTGACAAAGGTGGTCCCCAAATGTGTCATGCTGTCTGCCTCCCCAAGGACATTCCAGGCAGAGGGGACCACTTGGGCAGTGGCTTGGAGGTGTGGCAGAGCAAAGCTTGTTTGAGGACAGGGAGAAGCCTAGTTTGGTAAGCAGGTAATGACCATTAGTGACCTGAGAGAAAGGAGCATTTGCCAGCAAAAGCCAGATCATGCGGGTTGGGGAACGAGTAGGTGGGAAGGAAGTATTGACAGCAAGTGCAGGCCATTTGTTCAAGAAGTGAGTGGAGAAGAAAGAGGGAGGTAGTGGACTGTGAGAAATGCAGGTCTGTGGCTGAGAGGAAGGAGAGGAGGAGATGGGGGGATGGCATGGGGAGAGACTCAGGCCAGCTCTGAGGAGGAGGAGGAGAAGGAGTTGACCCTGGGTGTGGGGAGTATGGGGAGGGAGACGAGGTGGTCCTGAGCCCTGATAAAGATGGGCCTTACATAGGCTGACTTCCCACTGACTTCCCCACGGCCACTCAGCACACCACTGCCACCTCTGTGCTCACACACAGCCCCCTCCTCCAGGCCACCCTAAGTTGATCTGTAAGATTCATGTCAAGATCTGTCCTCCAAGAAGTCTTCCCTGAGCATCTCCTCAGAGTCTGTGTTTCCCTTGAGCAGAGGTGACTGGACCAAAATTAGAGGGCAGGGACCCTGTCTCTCCACAGCCTGCACCTGGCCCGAACCTGGCCACAATGGGGAGAGAAGTGGACTCTGCAGGGACCCTGGCCCACCCTGGTCTTGGGCTTCTCTAGTGTGGCCAGCCACTTGCTCCAGTTGGACTGCCCTCTCGGGTGGATCCAGAGCTCCTCCATCGTGGATTCCACCGTCCTGTGCCAGGTGCCTTGTGACTGCCTTCCATGGCACGTCTCCTTGCTGGGAGGAAGAGATGCTGGGAGAAATCTAGATGTGTCCGTGGCCCGAAGTACCCAGCAGTAATCGAGCTCCATGTCTCGCATGCGCCACATGCATGGCCGCTGCCAGAACAGATGTGAGGCAGTGTATGAGCCAGCCCTGCTGGGGGACAGGAGCCAGCCCAGCCATGGGCATTACTGGCCCCATCAGCACTTCTGGCTGGCAGAGGTTCGAGCTCAGGTATGTCTTTCCCTGGCTCCAGGGGAGGAGAGAGAGCCTCAGGTCGTGGCCTTGGAGAGGAAGAGTCTGCTGAGAGGGTTCCTAGTTTGTTCTTGTTCCCTATCCGAGGTCTTCCCAGCACAGCAAATTCCCCCAAGCTCGCCCCACAGCTCACCGCTGTGCTGTGACCCCTGCCTGGGTTCCTCCTGTGATACCAGCAGACTGGGGCCGAACCTCTTCCCCTAGCAGTGCAGGGTAGGTGGTTGTGATGTGAATTTTTTTGAAATATCCTACTTGTCTTTGCTTCCCTTTGTGTCCTGGGATTTGCATCCTAGGGCTGTGCCCCTCCTGCTCCTCCCTCCCAGCCTGGCCCCAGCAGCCCTGGGAGCGCATGTGCTCAGGCCTCCAGGGCCCTGGCCATGTGGCTGGGCAGGCCACTTGGAGCCAGGCCACTTGGAACAGGCAGGATGGATTTTCTTTGAGGGGCTGATGCTGCCAGGTCTTGGGTCTCTGGGGGTCGCAGGCCGCTAAAAGGAAAGTCACCATACTTCCAGTAATCCGGTTCACCTGTCCGAGCAGGCGCATCTTTTCCAGAGGCCCTGAGCCTGACCCTGCCTTCAGAGGGTCAAGGCAGCCCAGGGGAGGAGCCGCGTTCTTGGGCTGTTGGTCCCTTTGAGCCTTCATTGCAGGCTCCACAAGGCCTCTGGGGGAAGACGAGAGTTTTTTGCTACCACAGGATGGACATGAAGTGCCTTTAATAGCAGAGAAACATCCAGATGAGATGGAGGAGGCTGCAGGCTGCAGGGAGGGAGTGGAACTTGAGTCTCAGTATTGGACATGGTGTAGAGTCACAGGCAAGAGGGCGCTTTGACAACGCAGTAGCTGTGCTCTTCCCGCTGTTGTCTTGGGGTCGTGATGATTTTTCCTGGAGCTCTTTTGGAGGTCAGCAGCCAGTCTTTCTCACCTCACTGGGGTGGGGGTGGGGGGCAGGCACCTACTGGCACAGGTGCCTAGGCTGGGGAGCACAGCACCTCTTCCCATTTGTGGGGTCTTGGAGGCAGAGTCTCACACCGGCTTTGACTTTCAGTGGGCCAGGTGAATTATCCGAAAGTAGCAGACAGCTCTTCCTTCGATGAGGACAGCAGTGATGCCTTATCCCCTGAGCAGCCTGCTAGCCATGAATCCCAGAGCTCCGTGCCATCACCCTTGGAAGCCCGAGTCAGCGAGCCACTACCCAGTGCCACCTCTGTATCCCCTACTCAGGTGAGCCCTCCCCTCTGGATGTTTTCCCACTCGCCCAGGGCACAAGACTTGCTGGAGCTACCCAGAGTGGGGTCTCATGGGCCAGGTGGGACTGGGAAGCTGGAGGATTGGAGATAGGGGTTGCCCTAGCAGCTCCGGAGTTGGCTGCTTGAGTCCCAGTGGTGGGGAGGGTGGAGAGGTCAGCCACAGGCCCGTTTTAGCCTCACAGTGAGATCCCTGGGGCTTCCCGGCCTGTCCGCATCCACTTGGAACCAGCCACTTCTCCCGCATTGAGTTCAGTGGCTTGTTTCCTGCCCTTTGTGTCTCTGTATTCCAGTTCCCTCTGCTTGGCACCCCGGGGACTGCTCTTATCAACCCCCCTCATCTTTGCCCACCATTTGCCCCCCAACAGTGCCGGGGCTGGAGGAGGTGTCCACAGCGGCCTCTGGGGAGGGTGGGGCTGGAATGCACCTCCACCTGGTGTGTCTGCACCTCCTGGGGCAGCCAGACAGGGAGGCTGTCCTCACCCCCTCCTTCTCTCTCAGGTTGTGTCTCAACTCCCATTGGGCCCGGATTCCGGAGAAACACTTTTCCTGGCAGAGCAGCCTCCTCTGCCTCCCAGCCTCACCAATGGAACCACAGCCCCCCCGGCCAAGCCCACCCCGACACTCATTAAGGTACAGACCCCAGAGACTGCCCTCCCTCCCCTGCTGTGGGGCCCTCTGAACCCTGTGTGATTTTATTCTTGTTTTTGGTGGGGGACAGCTACAGGGAGTGGGGTGCATATCTCCTTCCTCTGCTCAGGGACCAGCAGAGGTCACTGAGGTAACGTGGGAGTTCCCTCTGTGCTCTCTGTGGACACTGGCTGTCACGCTCGCAGCCGCCACTTACGGGGCGCCACGAGCCAGGGTCTGGACTGGGTCTTCCTGGCTCTTCTTCCACCATCCCCCCTGAAAGCACAGCCAGCATAGCCCCCGGTCCACCGTCCCCCCTGAAAGCACACCCAGCACAGCCCCTGGTCCACTGACACTCCTTGAGGCCATGGTAGCCTGTTCCATGAGTGATGAAACAGAAGTGAAGTGATGGGCCCAAGGTCACCCAGGGGCCACCTTGGGTATTTTCTTTTTTTAAGGTTGTAAGTAATCTCTACACCCAACATGGAGCTTGAACTTACAACTCCAAGACCAAGGCTGAGCCAGCCAGGTGCCCCTGGGCAGGTTTTACTCTCCTCCTGCAGGCCCTGACCTAACCTGTCTGAGCGGCAAGGCTCACCACCTGTGAGATGCCCACTGGGGACCGCCGTGTGCAGATGCTGTGTGGGGCACTGAGGCTAATTAAGTGCAGGGCCCAAGAGCCAGGGCCCTGTCCTCCCTGCCCCACAGAGCTCCTGCCACCAGGGTCTCTGGGACTCAGCTCCCGACTGCCCACTGCCGCCTCTCCTCGCCAGTGCCCCTACACCTGCTGGGCGGATTCCCTTCCTTCCTGCCCCAGCTGCTCCTCTGTCTCCTCCTGTTGTCTGACCGTCTGCCCCTGACACAGACCCTGCCCTGACTGGGACCCCGTCCTGCTGCTGCTCACAGCCTGGGAGCCCTCCAGGTTCCCCTTCCCTTGCTCTGCCTCTGGCTGCTACCTCCCCGTGGGGCTCCTCTGCCCCCAGGGTTCCCCATTTGCACCATCTCTGCGAGGCCCTGAGGCCCTGCTACTGGCAGGAAATTTCAAGTTTTGTGGCTTCCTCATCCCATGGGAGGCAGTGAGCCCCTCCTCCCGGGGTCCCAGTGCCCTTCTGTGGTCTGTTCCTGGTTGGCCACAGATATCAAAGTTTTTCCCAAAAAAATCCTTCCTCAGATCTGGTCCTGGTTAGCACAACTGGTGCTACCTTTTGACCACTACAAATTTGAAAGAATAGTGTAAATATATCCGTGTACCCTTCCTCTTTTCCGGGTAATGCCTCAGTCCTTGTGGGCTGGCTCCCCAGTCCCCCAGCGCACTAAGCTGTGGGTCTGTATGACCCGATCTTTGTAAAGTCGCTGGTGTGGAGGGTGTGAGCTCCATCATCCAGCTGTTTTAACTTTGGCGTGTTCACTCTTTACTGGAGGTCATGGTAACATCTGCATTTGGTTGATTTTCTCTCCAGGCCAGAGACTCCTTTAAGTAAGAGGGGCTGCGTACAGCCCCCCACAGCCCATGCCCCTACCCCGGCAGCCTGTGGGCAATGTTGAGGCCGCTGCTTGTAGAGGAGTGCGGTCCGTCCCCAGCGAGCAGCAGCGGGAGCGTGGAACTGGGCAGGGTGGAGGACGGGGTTTTCTGAGGAGCCCAACACTGCCCCCTGATGGCGCCCTGTGTATCCTGTGCCCTCAGCAAAGCCAACCCAAGTCTGCCAGTGAGAAGTCGCAGCGCAGCAAGAAAGCCAAGGAGCTGAAGCCAAAGGTGAAGAAGCTCAAGTATCACCAGTACATCCCCCCGGACCAAAAGCAGGACAAGGGGGCACCTCCCATGGACTCCTCCTATGCCAAGATCCTGCAGCAGCAGCAGCTCTTCCTCCAGCTCCAGATCCTCAACCAGCAGCAGCAGCAGCACTATAACTACCAGACCATCCTGCCCGCTCCGCCAAAGTAGGAGCCCGCCTCGGCACCACCCTGCCCGTCCCCCCGCAGGCACCCTGTCCAGCCCATACCAGGCCTGGTGTGGCTGAAGCCCAGATCTTTAAGGACCCTTTGGTCTGGATCCTCCTGCCCCACCCCCACCCCCATCTCTGCCCCGAGGGTGATACTGGCAGGGTGCTCATGTCTACCTTTTCTTTTCAGGCCATCAGGTGAGGCCCCAGGAAGCAGTGGGGCCCCCCCGATACGCAGCCTCTCGGCTCCCAGTAGCAGCTCCAGCTCGAGTGCTCCTGGGCCCAGTGGGCTGGCACGTCAGAACAGCACCTCACTGACTGGCAAGCCAGGAGCTCTGCCTGCCAACCTGGATGACATGAAGGTGGGTGGGTGCCCCTTCCCATTGGAGCACTGGGGCCACTGCCAACCTGACCTCCCATGGGGACTGGCCTAGTGTTTGGATGTAGGGAAAGCAGTGAGAGCAAGATGCACAGCTATGGAAGGCAGAGCAGAGCTCCAGACGCTGGTCTCCTCCAGCAGAGGCCCCTGGAACCTGCTCCAAGGCTGGCCTGGTCCCGCTCATCTGTGACATCTGCATCAACGTGGTCATTCCGGTGAACTCCATGGCCTTGGAGCCTGCCAGCCCCTTCATACAACTTCTCCCTTGAGCCTTTGCTGTGCAGCATGAGAAATAGGGAGTATCACCCCTGCTTAAGGATGAGCAAGTGGAGGGCAGCCCAGGTGGCTCAGCAGTTTAGCGCCGCCTTCAGCCCAGGGCATGATCCTGGAGTCCTGGGATCGAGTCCCATGTCAGGCTCCCTGCAGGGAGCCTGTTTCTCCCTCTGCCTGTGTCTCTGCCTCTCTCTCTCTCTCATTAAAAAAAAAAAAAAAAAAAAAAGGATGAGTAAGCGGGGGTGTTGAGGGCAGAGGGGCGAGACCTGACTGCTGGTAGAGTCAGAATCCAGACTTGGGGCTTTCCCCTTCACCTCCCCAGCTGCTTCCACTTTGTCTGTTAATGCCCCACTGAATTTGCTGCGTCTGTTGGGGAAAAGAGTGGCCCGTGCTTGGGACACAAACCCTGCTCGTGTCCTGAGGCCTTGGAGGGTGCATCATGTCTGGGGCATGGCCTGTTTCTTCTGCTTCAATCAGAGGATGGAACAGACCAAATTCTCCCTCTCCCTGGAGAGTTTGTTCTCAGAAGCAGACTGGCCCTTCCTGAGTCATGATCAGACCCCAGCAAGATGCAGCCCTTGTGTGGGTAGCTGAGCACAGGCTTCAGAGTCCATCAGACCTAGATTTAACGTCTAACTCTGCTGCTCACTAGCGGTGATCTTGAAGTTATTTTACTTTTGTGAGCTCAGTTTTCTCATCTGTAAAATCCAGTTGATTCAATTAAGTATTTAAGTAACTGAACACTAGGTACCATGCTGGGGATGGGGACAGCTGAGGGCATGTCATGCCCAGACGGGGTAAGGAGCATTTTAACCAGGTCACTTGTGTGGCGAGGATGAGAACAGGGAAGAGGCCGGGCTCAGGCACACACATCTCACCCTCCAGGGCTGTGGGGGGGTCAGGGGCTCATGGATCTGAAGCACCAGTGGGACCCAGATGGATGAAGCCTAACGTGCAGAGCTCCTCCTCCCTACCTCCCCACCTGCCCTCCTTGCCGCCCTGCCCCTGACTCTCGGCCCCCTTGCAGGTGGCTGAGCTGAAGCAGGAGCTAAAGCTGCGGTCACTGCCCGTCTCAGGCACCAAGACAGACCTGATCGAGCGTCTGCGTGCATATCAAGAACAAGTCAGCCCTGCCCCAGGAGCCCCCAAGGGCCCTGCTGCCCCCTCCATCCTGCCCAAGGCTGGTGAGGTGGTGGTCGCCTTCCCGGCTGCCCGGCTAAGCACCGGGCCTGCCCTGGTGGCAGCAGGCCTGGCCCCCGCCGAGGTGGTGGTAGCCACAGTGACCAGTAACGGGGTGGTGAAATTCGGCAGCACGGGCTCCACTCCCCCCGTGTCTCCCACCCCCTCGGAGCGTTCACTGCTCAGCACGGGCGATGAGAACTCCACGCCCGGGGACACCTTTGGTGAGATGGTGACTTCGCCACTGACCCAGCTCACCCTGCAGGCCTCGCCACTACAGATCCTTGTAAAGGAGGAGGGCCCCCGGGCCGGGTCCTGTTGCCTGAGCCCTGAGGTGCGGGCCGAGCTAGAGGGGCGCGACAAGGACCAGATGCTGCAGGAGAAGGACAAGCAAATCGAAGAGCTGACCCGCATGCTGCGCCAGAAACAGCAGCTTGTGGAGTGGCTGAGGTTGCAGCTGGAGCAAGAGAAGCGGGCCCAGCAGCCGGCCCCCGCCCCGGCCCCCGCCCCCCTTGGCACCCCAGTAAAGCAGGAGAACAGCTTCTCCAGCTGCCAGCTAAGCCGGCAGCCCCCGGGTCCTGGGCACCCCTTCAGCCCCAGCCTGGGGGCCCCTAATGCCCACCACGCGGACACTTGTCCCCTGGTGCCCCCGGCCGTGGTGGTGAAGCAGGAGGCTGTGCTGCCGGAGCCTGAGCCAGCCCCCACTCCCCAGCTGCTTCTGGGCCCACAGGGTCCTGGCCTCATCAAGGGAGTCACACCTCCCACCCTCATCACTGACTCCACAGGGACCCACCTTGTCCTCACCGTGACCAATAAGAATGCAGACAGCTCCGGCCTGGCCGGCGGGAGCCCCCAGCAGGTACCTGGGTGTCGGGGGGTGGGGGTGACAGCCCATTTACCAGGCACCCCCGTGGCTAAGCAGGTTGTGCTCGCTTCCTTTAAACCTCCACTCAGTCCTCTGAAGTGAAGGATTGTTATCCCCTTGTCACCAAGACAAGGTACAAGACTTGGAAAGATTAGGGAGCTGCCCAGGACTCCACAGCCATGAGGGTAGAGCCATCAGGGACTGCCCGTCCCTGTAGCTGGGCAGAGGGCCCTGAGCAGCCCCCCAGTCCAGGCCAGGGCCCATGCCTGCCTCTGCTCCCTGGGGGTGGGAGAGGCCAGGGGCCGCCAGGCTGAGCCCCTTCCACCCCTCAGAGAGGCCTGCTGCCCCCCCGCCAAGCCGTCCTTGGCAGCTGGCTCCCTGTTGCTGCCACACTCACAGCTTAGACCCTCCACCCAGCCTGGTCCACAGGTGAGGCTGCTTTAGGCTTTGTGTGGCCTCTGGGCCCTGCAGAGCTTGGGAGTGGAGGAGGGGACAGTGACAGGAACCAGGTGTCTCAGGATGGGAGACCAGGGCCCCTCCCTGTCCCACGTGGCTTGTACAGAACCCAGGCAGCCAGTAGCCTCATGCCTCCCCACCCTCTGCAGGGTCACAGGTCAGGCAGGGCCTCCCCTGTCCCCTGTTCCTTCTTCCCCAGTGGCTTCCATGCAAGCTTCTGAAAACCCAGTGTGGCAGCAGGTTGTCCTGGCCTGGGCGCCTCCTGCCTGCCTCCTTGGACTGTGCAGGGCCCCGGGGCTGCTTCGCTCCTCCCAACCACCAGCTCTCTCCCTGTTCTCCTGTCCAGCCCTTGTCCCAGCCTGGTTCTCCAGCCCCTGGCCCACCAGCCCAGATGGACCTAGAGCACCCATCACAGCCCCTCTTTGGGACCCCTACTCCTCTGTTGAAGAAGGAGCCACCTGGCTATGAGGAAGCCGTGAGCCAGCAGCCCAGACAGCAGGTGAAGAAGGTAGACTGGGGCCTGGCCAGGGTGGGCGTCTGCCTCAGCTGCTGGGCCGGGTTCCTGCATTTGTCACCGTGTCCCCCCGCCACCAAGCTGGCCGGCAGATAGGGGCAGAAGAAGACTTGCAGGGCCAGGGATGGAGGGGAGGGGGCATTATGGGCAGACTGGCCAGAGCCTGGCCTGACAGGAGCGAACTCTGGGAGCTCGTGCCCAGGCCCATGGGTTCTGCAGGTCTGACTGTCCGTTCAAGGGTGGAAGCAAGGCTGCAGGCCTCCTGTTCTAGATTTTCATCCTTTTTTTTTTTTCTTCTTCCCCTTCTGTATTTGTCCCTCAGGAGAATGGTTCCTCCAGCCAGCAGATGGATGACCTGTTTGACATTCTTATTCAGAGTGGAGGTAAAGCCAAGATTCCTGAGCTGCCTCTCCAGCCAAGCTCTTCCTTGCTCCACAGGCTGCGTTCAACCCTGGGGTGCTTTGTTCATCGGTTTCAGTCTCGTTACAGAACACCGAAGGGGCCGACAGGCCTTGTAGTTGCGATGTAGCAACACTTGAGACACACACCATCTCCAGAGGGGGCAGGGGTGCAGCCCTCCAGCAGTGGTTGCTTCACCCAGCACCCACTGCGTGGTGGGCACTGTCCTCCCAGCTTGGAGTATAGCGATGAGCAAAACAGATGTTTGCCTTTGCACAGTCTAGTGTGAGGAGATGAATAGTAGACAAGTAAGCTATACCATGTGTGAGGAGTAAGTACTACAGAAAGCTGGCAAGGGGGGCATTTGGGTTGACCTCGTTGAGCTCCCTGGGGGGCACCTGTGGGGCCAGATGTGCTGGAGTTGGGGTGTGGGCTCAGGAGTCAGAGAAGTTACAGGTCAGGGCAGATCACGAGGCCTCGTGGGTGCAGGTGGAAGGGCTGAGACTCTGGATGAAGTTGAGCGGAGGGTGGTTCCAGCTGGAAGGGCAGGAGCCGGGAGGCAGCTATGGAGACCCAGGGGGCCTGGGCCAGCCCGCAGCAGGGGGAGAAGCTGAGCTGGGGTGTGCTTTAGAGAGCCATGGACTAGGCATGTCTGGCGAGACGACAGGAGGGCAGCAGCCCTGGTGTTACTATAGGTTCAGCCTGAGGTGCCCAACACTGCCAGGGGGAGCCCTGAGCCGCGCTGGGGATGCCTCAGTGCAGCTGCTTGTCCCGAGACAGCCAAGCAGGGGAGTTGTTGGCATCTAGATGGCATTCGGAGCCATGAGATCGGGTGAGCAGAGAGGATGAAGTGGAAGTGTGTCCAGGGGCACGAGCAGATGACGCTCAAAGCGGGCAGAGACCATGAGGTCCTGGAGTTCAGGGCTGTCATTGGGCGGTCACGGAGTTAGCAGTGTGGTGGCCGGTGGTGACCCGGACTGGGGTGCAGGAGCCCACAAGTCTGCCGAGGGAGCAAAGAGCCAGCCACTTGCACACTGATAGAGGAGATCCCGAGTGCAGGGAAGGTGCAGGGAGGGGAGGAGGGCGCAGCATAGGGGCTGGGGCAGTTCACTGGCGGCGGCAGCCAGGGAGGCAGAGTGTGCGGAAGATCTCCGAGTGCTGTGATGATGGCGGTAGGGGGAGGGCTGGCAACATGGTACCGGGTAAGCCAGAGCTCAGCGATGAATCTGTACACTTTAAAACGGTGAATTTTATAGACACCTGTGTGGCTCAGTCTATGGAACATACGACTTTCAATCCTGGGGTTGTGAGTTTGAATCCCAGTTAGTGTGTAGGGATCTTTTTTTTTTTTTTTTTTTTTTTAAGATTTTAAGAAATAAAGTGATGAGTTTTGCCTCAAAAAAGAGGAGGAGTGGGCAGCCCCGGTGGCTCAGTGGTTTAGCGCTGCCTTCAGCCCAGGGTGTGATCCTGGAGTCCCAGGATCGAGTCCCACGTTGGGCTCCTCCGTGGAGCCTGCTTCTGTGTGTGTGTGTGTGTGTGTGTGTGTGTGTGTCTCAGAAATGAATAAATAAATCTTTAAAAAAAAAAATAGCTTAAGAGCTAATGTCTCAAGGCCACAGGTTCTAACCTTAGGGAGGCTCCGTGGACTCCAGAGTGTGCAATGGGGCCTGAGGCACATTTCTAACAAGCACAGGTGCACTGTGACGCTGCTGGGCTGGGTGGTGCTGGCAGGCAGTGGGAGAGGCTGGCCAGAGCCTGGAGAGGGGCCTGGGCCTGGGCAGTTCCTGGTGTCCAGGCAGGAACCCAAACTGGGAAAGCTCAGGCTACCTGGAAAGAGATTGTGCCAGAAGCAGAGAGGGAGCAGGCCAGGCCTTGAGCCCTTAGCAGTGAAGACGGTAGAGAAAGGGAGCTGGGGGTGCGGCCTGCCCCCCCCCCCCCCCCCCCCGAACTGGCCCCAGGAGGCATTTGAATGGGGTGGGCGGGCCTGCAGCGTCCCCAGTGGTGGCAGCTGGGGAGACCGAGCTTGGTGAGACCTGGTGAGATCGCGTGTCTGGCTGGGATGGGCTGCGAGAGGGAGGGAAGACAGGCCCAAGAGGGCCAGGGAGTAAGCTGGTTGGATTCTGCATATTTTTTTATTGTGGTTAAATACACATAAAATTTGCCATTCTAATTTTTAAATGTAGAATTCGGTATTATTAAATACAGTCAGTGTTGTGCAGCCATCACCACCATCTGTTCTTAGAACGTCTCCGTCTGTACTGACCCTTGTGTCCTGTTCAGGAGGCGCTCCCCACCCCCACCCCCAGCCCCAGATAACCTGTTTTATCTGTGCTCAGAATTCTCCGGCTCCCCGGGACTCTTGTCCGTGGAATCCGACAGTCCCGGTCTGTCTCCGCCCGCTTCCCTAGCACAGCACCCTCAGGGTTCATCCATGTAGCAAGTGGCAGTCTCCTTCCTTGTCACGGCCGTGTGAGCTCCCACTGCAGAGCCGGAGCACCTCGTGCTGACCGCTCACCCACGAGGGACACTCGAGCGGTTTCCACCCAGGCTGTTGTACCAAACGGTGCCATGAACACTGGCGCGCTAGCATCTGCTGGGAGCCCCTGCACGTCTTCCAAGCAGCTGCACTGTGTTCACACCAGCCGTGCCCACGGGCTGGTGTCTCTCTACGTCCTCGCCAACACGTATTTCCAGTTTTAAAAAACAGAAACCACTAGCCTCCTTACTGGGTGTGAAGGGGTCTCCTTGTGGGTTTGACTTGCATTTCCCTAACGAGGACTGAGGGGAGCGGAGCATCCTCTCCTGTCCGTATGGGTCATTCGCAGATCTTTTCTTGGAGAAATGCTGGAGTCCTTTGCTCCTTTTCCCCGCTGGGTTTTGTGGCTGAGTTATGGCTCTAGTCTGGATGGGAGCCAGTAGAGTCACGGTGCGTGCTCTTCCCTCCCACCCTGTGGGTGGTCTCTGCACTTGATGGCGTCCTTTCGTGCACAACACTTTTTTTATATCAGTTAATGTATTTTTTTGGCTGTTGCCCGTGTTTCTGGTGTCACAACCAAGAAATTACCGAATCCAGTGCAGATCTCTGACCTATTTGGAGTTAACTTTTTTGTATGTGGTGTAAAGAGGGGCCGGCCTCAGGTCCTATTCAGGTCTGGTTGCTGACATCCACTCACTTTCTTGTTTGCCAGAAATCTCAGCGGATTTCAAGGAGCCACCACCCTCCGTACCAGGGAAAGAGAAGCCCTCCTCGACGGCAAGCTGCGGGTCACCGCTGGCCACGCCGTCCCCACCCTCTGCCGAGCTCCCCCAGGCTGCACCGCCTCCCTCGGGCTCACCCACCCTCCCTGGGCGCCTGGAGGACTTCCTGGAGAGCAGTACGGGGCTGCCCCTGCTGACCGGAGGGCACGAGGGGCCAGAGCCCCTGTCCCTCATCGACGACCTCCACAGCCAGATGCTGAGCAGCTCTGCCATCCTGGACCACCCCCCCTCACCCATGGACACCTCGGAATTGCACTTTGCCCCTGAGCCCAGCGGTGTGGGCCTGGACCTGGCTGACGGCCACCTGGACAGCATGGACTGGCTGGAGCTGTCGTCTGGCGGCCCCGTGCTCAGCCTGGCCCCGCTCAGCACCACCGCACCCAGCCTCTTCTCCACGGACTTCCTCGACGGGCATGACTTGCAGCTCCACTGGGATTCCTGCTTGTAGCTCTCGGGCTGGGAAGCTCGGGAACTCCTGGGAGGTCACGAGTCCTGACAATCACGGGCCCTGCTCTCCCCCCCGGAGGCTGGAGCAGGCCCGCCGCCCTGGCTCAGGCTCCCCGCGGAGAAGACGGGGCCTGGACGGGCCAGGGCCGTTCTATTGACCTCCTTTTGTGAGGTCAGAGGTGCAGTCTGGCTGCAGTTTGCTCAGGCAGGCGAGGCCTGGGGTGAATCTCCTTCCTGCTCTTCCCTGTGAGGGAAGAAACTAGCTGGGCCTCTACCTCCCCACTCCCCGTGATGCCAACCCCAGGGTCCCAGGCTTCCTGGGAGGGGAGCCCCTTGCCATTTTAGCGTCTTCGTGTAGTGTGACCATTTAGTGGCTGGTGGCAAACGGTTTCTGTACAGGTGTATATAGCTCTATATTCTATATCGCCATGCATATGTATACATCTATTTTGGGGGCCGGGAGACAGATGGGAGCTCCCTCCTGTCCTGTGCACAATACAGAAGGGCCTGGAGACCACCGCTCCTGGGGTTGGAGCAGCTTACCTCAGCCCCGTCACGCGTGTTTGACATGTAGACACCCTGCCACCGCCTGTGCCCCACCTGCGTCCTGCTCCATACTAGTGCCACGAGGGCAGAGGTGCTTCCTGGCCACCCACCCCACCCACATTCCGTCCCGCTGCCTCACTGCGGCCACCGTGGCCCTGGGACAGGAGGGGTGTCAGCCCCTAAGCTACGGCCGCCTCTTGCCCAGGGGCTCAGCCTCCCTCTGGCCTGTCACTATCTTAACAGGGACTAGGGATGGAGTCACTAAACCAGTGCTGGGACAGAGGTCGGGAAGCTGTGTGGTCTTTTTAAAATAAAAACAAAAACACTGACTTTGGTTCCTTTTTCTTCAATCTGTGGAAGAGGCGGGTGGTATGGCTGGGTCCTAGGCTTTCTAGACCACTCCAGGAAGCACAGAACCTTGGACATACAGCTCTACGCCCTGGCTGGACAGAAGACTGGAGGTTCCCAAGGACACGATTTATTGACAAACCAAAGAGCCCCCTTCCTGAGCAAAAACGGACAGTACAGAGGTGGCTCTCCACCTCAAAAGAGATTTTTGGTTGGTACAAACAAATTGGGGCCTGGGGCGTCCGTGAAGACCCAGGCAGAGCGCTCCCCTAGGCACTGGGAGAAACCGGCTCAGCCCCACCTCCCGCTCCTGCCACCCACTGTCCTCTGGTGACCATCCTGGGCATTCCAGGTGGCGTCCCCGTTCACCGTGCCGTGGTGCAGGCCAGAGCTCCAGCACCTCTCCCCCCTAACCCCACAGTGTGGAGTGGGCCCGGGCCACCTCAGACCCCATCCCAAAGCAGACCCAAGACTGGCCAGGACTGAGCTGTCGTCTTGCTTGAGGAAGGGGCTGCTTGGTAGCCAACAGGTGGGGGAGGCCTCGGCTTGCGGGGCCACCGGAGCAGAGCATCACCCATCAATGTCCCAGCTGAAGAGGTGGTGCTTCACGAGCATGTCCTGAACACCCTCCTTCAGTGGCTTCTTCTCCTCCTGCGCACAGGGACAGCCTCTGTCGCAGGCAGCATGGCCTGGGGTGCGGCTCGTGTATCACGTGATACAGCACTCAGGCTCCCCACAGGCCCCGCCTCAGCCACCCAGGAAGTGTCTGGGGCCACCTGCCAGCACAGACGCCTGGCCTCCCCACCCCAGGCAGCCCTCACGGGGAACGTGGGTGCAGGGCCGAGAACCAACCCCACCCACCCACCTCTCTCTTCACAGGAAGTTCCCAGTCCTGGGACAGGCTGAAGGCGAAGCAGCAGAGGACGCTAGAGGTGAGGAGGGGACGGGGAAGCAGTCAGTGGCTCTCAGGTCCGCTCTGCCCCCCCACCGGCCCCACCCCAGGCCACTAGGCGGGGTTCTCACCGGAGCTCGCACTTGATCTGGACCCAGCCAGGGCTGCGCAGGAAGGACCAGGGATGGTACCACTTCTCCACGGTAGGCAGGCTGGAGCACAGCACCTCCAGCCACAGGTGCAAAACCTGCTCGCTGGGGACAGGCGGGGAAAGGTGGGCACCCCAGCCCCTTCCCTCCACTTGGGGATCGCCTCAGGTGACCGCCCCTTTGCTCTCAGCCATCTCTGCACAGTGGCCTGAGCTCTGCTGCTTGGCCCAGGAGCGGCGCCCGCAGCCCTGCTCTGAGCCTGGAGGCTGTCCCCTCTCCAGGTGGCGAATGCAGAAACCACACTCAGGCTGGCCCGGGTCGGCTGCACAGACGCCCAAGCTCCCTTCAGGCAGGCGCCCCCTCCCTAGCTGGCCAGGGTGGCCAGTTCCGGTGAGCCCCCCACCGGGCCTGCTGCTACAGTCTGTGCCTCCCGAAACCCGCGAGCACCTGGCCAGCCCGCAGAACGCTGGAGGAAGGCTCCTGGGAGCCGGCCTGGCTGCCTTGTCTGTCCGGGTCCTGGGCCCCGAAGGCCCGCTCACAGGCACCCACAGGGCCACAGCGCAGGCTAGCACTCATCCGACTGGACGGCCGCTGGCCCACAGCAGGCAGGGATACTCACTTGAGCCCCACACAGATGAGGGACCGGAGCTTGACGTCCATCTGTGCGTGTGCAGCGTCATGGGTCACGTTCACAGACTGCACAGCCTGGGAGGGCCCGGCTGTCAGGTGGCTCCAGCTGCCGACCCGGGAGGCCTGCTCCACCCACCACCCCACTTACCCGGTAGAGCAGCTCCTCTGGGGTCAGGACTTTGCCATCTTCATCCAGCCTAAAGGAGGGACCAGAGCTGCCATGCTGCCCAGTACAGGGGGCTCAGGCTGTGGCCCCCACGGGGCTGCCAGGATGACACGGGGCAGGGGGTTGGGGCCCGTTACCTGTACGTCTTACAGAGCACCAGGCGCGAGTACACTGAGTCAAAGTCTCTCTCCACCTCCCGGCCTGCTGCCTGGGGGGTCAAGGGGAGTGTAAGGGACAACAGGGTCCAACGGAGTGCATGCTGCCTCCCCATGAGCCCCTGTGCCAGCTCTACAGGGCCAGGGGCTCAAGGAAAAGGACAGTGGGGGATGTGGGTCCAGCCATTGACTTACCTCCTCGATAAACAGCCATGGGTGGCAGGCACCCCCAAGCAGCGACGGCTTCTTCAGCCCATGCTCAAATAGGGCCTTGAGAGCTGGACAAAGGGTCCCTCGAACGAGGTCTGTGACCCCCTCTGTCACGGCGTCGTCCCCCGCGATGGAGTACTGACGGTGGGGGAGAGGGTCTGAGAGGCGCCAGCCACCCCCACAAGGGGGTGACCCAGCATGAGCCAAGGTCAGGCAGTGGCAGCTCCAGGGGCAGCTGTGCCCTGTGCACCTCTTACCTCTTTGCTCCGTTCATCCAGAACTTCTACAAACTTGGCTGGAAACCAGCCTGGAGGAGAAGCAGGGCCCTGTGAGGAGCAGATGGGGTGTCCCCACACCTCCCACCCTGTGAGGGCCGGGGGAGGGTGGCCAGGGCTCCCGGGTTCACTGCCCAGCCCACCCCTTCTCAGATGGAGGCCTCACCTCTCAGGCCGTTCAGCTCCCCGACCCAGCAGTGCTCGTCCTTCTGAGAGATGATCTGCACGGTTGGCCGGCGGAGAGCAGGAGGAAGCAAAGCTTTGGTTGCCCAGGCCCCGTGCCTGCAGCCGTGCGGCTGCACCCTCGGTTGGGCGGGTAGGACAGGAATGGGGCCCTGGCAGCCCGGGGGTGGGTGTCTGCTCTCGCCGCGAGGCTCCCCACGCCCCACTTACTGTGATGATGTCGTTCTTGCGGAAGCCCAGCTCGTCATCGTCATGTCGCTCGAAGTCCAGCAGGGCCTTGGCCCGGCGCCGGTGGCTGCGTGAGCACGCCACATAGTTCTCGTGATCCCGCTGGTGGCTCTCCATGCTGTAGTCCGGGCTCAGCTCCTGCCCGAGGGGCAGAAGGGCCTGCTGACCGGGAGGTGCCTCTCACCAGGGCCTCGGTGCCTCAGAATGAGGCTGGGGAGCCAGAGTCCCCAAGTTGAACCCACAACTCACCACACTACAGTTTTTGGGGTCTGTGCACTGGAAATGGCGTGCCACGCGCAAGATGGCTTCCCGGAGGTCAGCTACCAGTTCCGTCTGCTTGATGTTCTTGGCCTTGAGCGCTTCCAGGTCGTCCTCCCCTGGGAGCCCCAGAGAACTATGGCAGCCACAGCCCCAGGGCAGCCTTCCCCTCCAACCCCAGGGAAGCTCAGGGTCTGCACGGGACCTGAGGACGGATGCCCCCTGGTCTCTATCGGCACCCTGCCTGCCTGTTCTGGGCGGGGGGGGCGGGGGGGGGGGGAGGTGGGTTGTGAGCTGGGACTCACTGGCAGGGAAGGAAACCCAGCCCAGCACCAGCTGCCATGGCAATTCTCACCAAAGAGCAGGGAGGTGATGCCAGACTTCCTCCGCTGGGTCCTGCGACGCACAACCTGCAGGCAGAGAGCGGGTTGGTGGCAGCCAGGCGGGGTGGCGGGCGCCCCAGCACTGGAGGAAGCTGACAGAGCTCCTGCCAGCATCTCACACCACCTCAGCTGGAATGGCCTCTGCGGCGGCTCTGAGCATCGGAAATGCAATCGGTTCAAAGCCAGGTCTGTCCTACACCCACACGGGGCAGGTCACAGCAGGGATGCACACAAGGCCAAGGCAGCAGGTCATTCCACAGCTGTGGTCTGACTGGGCCGGGCCCCAGGTGCTGGGCTAGGGAGGGGGCAGCAGAGCAAGGATGGGCGGGTGGGTTCCTGTG
Organism: Canis aureus; assembly: GCF_053574225.1. Taxonomy (NCBI): domain Eukaryota; kingdom Metazoa; phylum Chordata; class Mammalia; order Carnivora; family Canidae; genus Canis; species Canis aureus. The sequence goes on from NC_135621.1 coordinate 27,485,529, forward strand.
GCCTCTCTCACTTCAGGCTTCCTCGGGAACCCCCCAGTGTGGGTGAGGCGGGGACTCCTCCCTTATGGGCCCACCTGCGAGAGGTTGGTGGTGGCGCTGGTCCCCAGGAGCTGGCCCTGGTCCGCAATGAGGTAGGCCAGGTGCTTGCGGCGCTGTGTCTCCACAGCCACGTCCGTGAGGGAGCCAGCCAGCCGCATGGCCTCCCCCAGCAGCAGCTCCGCGTCCTCAATCTGTGAAGGGATGTCTGACAGCGTGTTGAAGATAGAGGCCGAGTTCTCAGACTGGATCAGCTCCTCCTCCTGGGCCAAGCAGGAAAGGAGTAGAGGGGAGGGCACGTCACTGCCGAACGCCAGGCCTGCAGGCTGACCCCAATCACGGTCCTCGGGAACAGGTAAACTCCCTGGATGATCAAGCTCAGTACCAGGAGTCCCGGGCCCCAGGGGACCCACTGCACTGTGGGCCTCTCAGGAGGGGCCAGCAGTCACATCACACAATGTTAAGAGCTGAACCCCCACTGCAGCCCCCAGAGGAGGGGCCCCAGGTGGGCCAGGGCTCCGGCCGCACCTTGAGCCGCAGCATGCCCAGCGTGGTCTGGAACAGCACCAGGGAGCCCTCGTAGAAAAACAGGTCCCAGAGGCGCAGCAGCAGCCTGACGTGCACCACACTGGCAAAGGCCGTGAGGAACCAGTGCAGCGTGATCAGGGACAACTCTGTGGACACAGACCAGAGCCTCTGTGGCCGGAACCAGGGGCAGCCAGCATGGGACAGCCTGGAAGGGGGGGCGTTCCCCAGAGGCACGTGCTGGGAAGAAGGGGGAGGGCTGCCCCCAAAGAGCAGCAAGTGGTCTTGCCTGCTCCAAGAGAAGGGAGGAGACAGGCCGTCAGGCACATCAAAGAACAAGAGTACAATAAAGACCATGCGTGCTACTGTGTTCGGGGCCTGGCTCTTGTCAGATGTTCTTTCTCCCACACAGCCAGCTGCCCCGTCCCCCACCAGCTGTGTCTGAAGGCCTCAGACCTGCGCATCTGAGCTAGAGTTGCAGGCCCCCCAGACCCCCAAGAAGATGGTGGGTGCCGACCCCCTTACCAATGTCGTGTTCCTGGAGCAACTTGTCCAAGCGAGGCAGGTACTGGACGATGAGGTGGCGCAGGACCCGTTGGTCTGTCTGCACGCCTAGCAGAGTGGTGCTGAAGTAGGAGGCAGGGAGCAGGTCCTCAATGATGGCGCACATCATCCAGAAAGCATCCTCCTCCTCCAGGAACAGCAGGAGACAGGCAGCCACCTGGCCAGGGCAAGGGAACAAAGGGCCTCTACCCAGGTCTCCATGTGAATTAGAAGAGGTACCCTCTCTGGGGGTTACATCATAGACCGCATGCTCCCCTCAGGCTGGAACCCACATATTCGGCAGCCCCAGCCCCCCATGGGGATTCCTACTCCTAGCCCTGCCACCCATCCCACGGCCCTGGATGGTCCTGTTCTCCAGTGGAGGCCTGGAGAATGCCCTTGGAGACACCCCCTGTCCCTCCTGGGCTGTGCTCACCATGCCTGTGCCCTGGCAGTAGCCGATCTCCGGGTAGAGCCAGGCCAGTGCTCGGAGGACCCTGCGCAGGCGGGGCACTCCAATGCTGCTCACATTGGCGAAGCAGGCGTTGCTGGGCATGGTGCGGAGCAGGTCCTTCTCAATCTGCCGGCAGCCCACCCACAACGAGTCCCCGTGAGATGCAGCTGCAGGCCTGGAGGCCCACACTGCGCTCCACATGGTCACACCCAAGGCAGCCCTGCGAGGGAGGCTGGGAGGCCCCTGTGTGGGACAAAGCCCAGGCAGGCTTTCCATTCAGGACTGAGGATTCTTAATGCTCCGGTCAGAGTGCACCCGCCTGCCTTCAGGATTATAGCTTGGCTAGTGTGGAGTTGGTTCTACCACATTCACCAGGGGAACTTAGAAAATAAAATTACAGATCTCTAGGCCTCAAGGCAGAACTCCAGAATTCAGACTCTCCAGAATGAGGCCTGGAAATCTGTATTTAAAATCTCCAGGGGATCCCTGGGTGGCGCAGCGGTTTAGCGCCTGCCTTTGGCCCAGGGCGCGATCCTGGAGACCCAGGATCGAATCCCATGTCGGGCTCCCGGTGCATGTAGCCTGCTTCTCCCTCTGCCTATGTCTCTGCCTCTCTCTTTCTCTGTGTGTGACTATCATAAATAAATAAAAATTAAAAAAAAAAAAAAAGTAAAATCTCCAGGTGATCCTATTGCACACCCAGGTTCGGTGGTCTTTCGACAACTGTCCCTGCTGCCTACAGAAGACCCAGAAGTGCAGGCTTGTTCCAGACACATGTCTGAGTGGAAGGGCTGCCACATGGCTGCCTGCTCCCCGGGGCCACCCCTGCCAAGGAGAGACTGACAAGAGCAGGTTCCTGTGACCTCAGGCAACTCACTGCTCCCTTGCAGGCCACACACAGTTTCTGACCAGAAAGTGCTTCCGAAGGGCCCCTGGCGCCAGCCCAGTCTCACCTGTTTGGCAGCAATGGTCTCATCATTAGAGCTGTTCTTCACCATCTCTCTGTAGGACAGCTCAGAATTCTTCTTCTTCTGCAGAGCCCCGGAGAGCCGCATCCATAGCTGCGGGGGGGGGGGGGGCGCCAGCATGAGGCTTCGGTGGGACCCCTGACCCCCCCACCCCATGGGCCCTCTGCAGGTCCCTCGCAGCTTCACCTGTGGCCTCATGCTGTGTGGGATGCCAGCTAGCACTAGGGAGCGGAGCTTCTCAGAGCGGGGCAGAGAGACAGCAATCTTGTCCCAGGTGAGGTCCCCCACATCGTGATTATGGGTGAACTCCAGGTGGGCCTGCCACCGCAGCCTCTGTGGAGGGTCCTCCAACAGAGACACACCCGGAAGCCTGCTAGAAGTGGGGTTGGCACTGTCTGCCAGGAGAGAGCCAGGAGGTGCAGCGGTGAGCAGGGCCAGGCCGTGGCCTTTACGTCCAGCACCCAGATCTCACCACTGAAATCCAGACCCACGTTTCCAAGAGCTTCCCAAGGCTCCATCCGCATGTCCCATAGACGCACCAATGAGCAAATGCAAGCGCTTTCATTTCTCTCCCAAACCTGCCTGGTCCCTCCCAGATCCACAGACCCACCTCCACTCTCCAGATGCTCAGGCTTGGACCTCAGAAGCCCCTCTGGCTCCTCTCCACTTACTCCCTCATTCAACCCCAAGGCAAATGGTCTTGGTGGACTCTCACTGCTCTTACCACATCCAACTATGGCCTTTGACCAAGCCATCAACTTCCATCTGGGTCCGTACAGCCCTCTCACTCACTGGTTTCTACTCCTGCCTCCCTAAAGGCATTCACCCAGTAGTCAGAGTGCCCCTTCTCACACAAATCAGACCATGTCATTTGGCTCACTCAGACCAGAGGCCTTGCAAGGCTCTGTGACTACATCCTCTCAGCCTGGCTCCTCCATCCTCATCACCTACCGCTCTTGGTCTCTTGGCTCCAGCTATTCCTCACCTAATCCACTCCCACCTCAGGGCCTCTGAACTTACTATTCCTAGTCTCTATCCAAATGTCTCCCCTTCGAGAGGCCTTCCTTCATCACCTTGCACACAACCCACCTCCCCTCTTCTCCACAGCTCCAAATTTTTTCATAGCTCTTCTTGCCCCCATGAATAATAACAGGCATGTTATTCGTTCATTGCCTGGGAATTCCACAAGGGCCAGGGCCACCTTCAGCTTTGTTCAAAGCACTGGGGATGTGGTGGTGGAGCTCATACAACCTGCAGACAGCCACTAAAATGCTGGCATGAACACCACCAGGGCACATCAGGGCACGTAGCCTCACACAACTCCTCATCCTTACTCATCTGAGAACCACACTCTCAGCCTCAGCTTTGCAAAACTTCACCTTTAGTGAATTACATGCAGTCAAATGCACAAATTTAAGTGTACACTTTGGTGAGTATCTGTAAGTAAATGTCTAAATGTCATCCCCATCAAAATAGAGAATATTTCCATTATGCTAGAGAATTCCCTGTGTTCCTCACAGGCCCAGCTTCTAACTTCCAAGTATCTGCCTGCAAACCAGAGAGCAAGGAAAACTTACATCAGAATTGGAATATGAGTGACCCGAAGACTGGTTTCAGCCCATTAAAATCTTCTAGTCCTAGTTATATCCTGGTGACAGGCTGTCCTGGGTTCTGGCAGACAGCTTTCCCGACAGCCCATTTGGAAACCAGAAGGTATATTTACAGAAGAAAACAATGGAAATGGCCTGGAAGCCCACTTACAGAAGGGTGGTTATAAAATATTGTGGATAAATCCATTATAATGGAATATTATGAAAAACATGCTTTTAAAGAGATCTTAGCTGACAGAAGAAACGCTTGTGGTAAATAATGTTAAGAGACATAAGAGCAATATAAAAATGTGTAGATATCAAAAAAAAATGTGTAGATATCATAACGTCAGTTATGAAAAGTACAGACACACATGGCCAGGAAAGAAAGAAACTGAGGTGTCAACAGTTATCTTTAGGTTGTGGGATCATGTGTTAATTTGTTTTAATCTTTATACTTTTCTGTGTTTTTCAACTTCACTACAGTAAAATCACTGCTTTTATTATCATATGAAGATCAATAAAATTAACCTAAACTTAAAAATATCAGAAGTTTCCATATACTCAGAGCTGCCTCTGAGGGTGATACTGTTGTCAGTACAGGAGGAGGTGAAACCCCAGAGCCCAGTTCATGGTGGCATGATAGACTGTCACCAGAGCTGGAGTCCTCCCCATGGACACCAGCAAGATTATGCACCAAGGGCCCATTCTTACCTTCCTTGTCCACGCGGAAACCAAACTCATCGTAGCAGAACTCTGGTTGTTCTACGGACTCTTCCTTCTAGAACCAGGATTAGGAAGAGCCAATTGTGTGGCCACCAGTTTGGGACCACAGATTCTGGAAGATGCCACCCACACAACTGCCTGCTGAAATTCCACCAGCCGTCAAGACTCAGATCAAAGGCCGCCCCTGCCTTGAAGCCTCTGTGGTCATCACTCAGCTACAGGAGCCACCACCTTCTCCATCTGACCCAGCATTTTCCTCGTTCTCTTCAGAGGTCAAAGACAGTAAGATCAAGGTATAAATAAATTTTATGCATTTCTATATCCTGACAGTATTGAGCACATGGTGCCATAATACTTTTTCTCCAACCTAATGACTGATTCCCAGAGGACGTGGAGCTAAGATGCCATCTCTGATGATGGCTTCTGAGCTGAAGTGAACACAGTAGGGTGGCTACCCACCCCCGGGAAGTCTAAAGCAGTAGGTTCCCTTTGGCGCCACAGCCTGGGCACCCAGCTATACCTGTGTGTACTTGGCCAAGATCTCCTGGGGCCACATGCTCGGGGTCAGGGCTGAGAAGGGGCCACTGGCAGAAGGTATGTGGTTTCCTAAAATCAAGGAGGATCAGGAATAGGAGATGAAGAGAATGCCGAGCACTGAGGGGGAAAATTCAAGTTGGGACATCCCCCACGCTCCCCCAGGGCACCAGCAGAAAAGGGAGGACTGCACCCTTTGAAGTGGGATGGGTGGGTGTGGGGAAAAGACCTAAAAATGAGCAAAAGAAAAAAAGCAGCATGTTACAAAACATAACCAAATTTCATCTCCTTACATCTTCCCCCACCCAAGTGTGAGGAGTTGTAGCCTAGAGGGAGGGGAGAGCATAAGAGATTGAGGGAAGCTGGAGATCTGAGCCGTGAAAAGCTGTGGTGACCCTGGGTGCCCTGTAGGGCCTCCTCCTTTCTCGCACTGTTATCCTCAGAGGTCTGTCTTGCTTCCACTCCACTGGATGGGCCCTCAGGGCGAGACCCTCCTCTCCTTCTGGACAGCCTCTCACCTGACATTGTGTGGAGAGGCAGGGCAGGTCTTCTGCAAATCTACACTCAGAAGGCTTCCTGGCCTATTATCTTATAGCTGGAAGGCTCCTCAGGCTTCATCTGGTCCAGAAACATCTGCCCTGGCAGGAGAGCAGAGGGGAAAGTCATTATAATGCAGCCTCTCTCCTAGGAGTCATTTCCACCCACTACTCTGAGTGAAAAGGAAAAGTCACCCTTCAAAGAAATGCCTCCTATTCTGAACATTTCATCTGGGAGAGGATACATGAAACACTCTGAAGAAGCTACAAAACTATTAACAGCTCTGTGAGCCAAGAGGAGTGTCCACTCAGTTCCATTGGTAAAGGAGAGAATCATACACACAGGCTTCCTGGTGCCCTAGGCTCAAGCCAATGGTTCTTCAAAAGGGGGGAAAAAAACAGCCAAACCTCCATGATTAGGTTTCCCTGAGCCAGAATTTTTTTTTTTTTAATTTATTTATGATAGTCACACAGAGAGAGAGAGAGAGGCAGAGACACAGGAAGAGGGAGAAGCAGGCTCCATGCACTGGGAGCCCGACGTGGGATTCGATCCCGGGTCTCCAGGATCACGCCCTGGGCCAAAGGCAGGTGCCAAGCCGCTGCACCACCCAGGGATCCCTGAGCCAGAATTTTTAAGGAACCATTTAGCAGAATACAACTTAGGCTTCTAAGCCAATACCTTGAATTCACCTCAACACTGACATTTTCCCCTTCACCAAACCATCCACTCGACCACTTTCTCCACTAGCCTTATGGCTAGGAAACCAGGAGGTCGCAATCTAATCTAGATCTCTCCTGTTGCTGCTGAAACTCCTGCCTCCCTTTTTTTGTCCTCTCAAAAAATGAGGACTCAACAATAAAAAAGACAAAATGACCAAGAGATCTGCATATACATTTCTCCAAAGAAGAATTAAATGGCCAAAAAGCAGGTAAAAAGATTATTCATCAGGGCACCTGGGTGGCTCAGTGGTTGAGGATCTGCCCGATGTGAGACTCCTGGGATCGAGTCTCACATCGGGCTCCCCACTGGGAGCTTGCTTCTCCCTCTGCCTGTGTCTCTGCCTCTCTGTGTGTCTCTCATGAATAAATAAATAGTCTTAAAAAAAAAAAAAGATTATTCATTCAGGGAAATGCAAACCAAGACCTCAATGTGGTACCATTCCACACCTACTAAGATGGCTCTAATCAAAAGGATTGTAGGTGTGGACAAGGATGTAGAGAAAGTGGAACTCTTACATTGCTGGTGGTGTGTGAAATGGAACAGCTGATGTTGAGAACAGTTTGGCAATTTATCAAAAAGGTAAATGGAATTTCCATATGACCTGGTAATTCCACTCCTGCAGTTACTCACCTAGGAGAAATGAAAACATGTCCATCCACCCAGACACTTGTACACAGATGTTCATGGCAGCATTATTCATCATAGCCAAAAAGGAGAAAAAAGCCAACTAATGAATGGATATACAAATGTTTGGACCAACTGGGGCACCTGGGTGGCTCATTTATAAGTGTCTGTTTTTGGCTTAGGTTGCGATCTTATGGTTCTGGGATCGGGCTCCATATCAGGCTCCCTGCTCTGTGGGGCCTGCTTCTCCCTCTTCCTCTGCGCCCCACTTGTGCTCCCTGTCTCATTCATAAATAAATAAATAAATAAATAAATAAATAAATAAATAAATAAATAAAATCTTTTTAGAAACTATTAAAAAAAGTTTGGACCATCCATCCATATAGTGGAAAATTATTCAGCCATATAAAAGAAGCAAAGTACTGATACATGTGACTCTATCGATGAACACTATGCTCAGTGAAAGAGGCTACTCACAAGAGGATAAATACTGTATGATTCTATTTAAGTGAAATGTCCAGAAGAGGCAAATCCATAGGTAGAAAATAGGTTAATGACTGCCAAAGGATGGGGGAGGTGGGACTTCAGAGTGACCACTAACAAGGTTTCAATTTGGGGAGATGAAAACGATTCTAGGATGGGATGGTGGTGATAGTTGCACAACAGTATGAAATACTAAAACTACTGAATTGCACACTTTAAAAATGAATTTTATAGCATCTAAATTATATCTGATTTTTTTATTTTTAAATTTTAAAAAAGATTTTATTTATTTGACAGAGAGAAGGAGAGCACAAACAGGGAGCAGAGGGAGAGGAAGGAGCAGACTCTTTGTGGAGCAGGGAGCCCGATGTGGGGCTTGATCCCAGGACCCTCAGGCATCATGACCTGAGCAGAAGGAAGACGCTTAACTGACTGAGCCACCAAGGCGTCCTGTATCTCAATTTTAAAAAAGAAAAAGCCATCAATTGGGGGTGTCCTCTAACTCTCTACCTTCTCATAATCTGTTATTACTGCTCTTTGTAGATCTAGAAAGAATCTGTTATTACTCGAGCTTCAACAGAAATGCAATTTCTGTAGCAGTTTCCTCAGCCTTTTCTGATTATTAAGCCTTTTATTTCCAACTATGGAATGAAAGGCTTGGACTCTGTGAAAAAAAAAATGAGAGGCAGCAATAAGGAAATGTGGCTGAAATATTTTAGGACAAGCTGCCTTCCAGTTTTTAAAATCATGTCCCCCCAGACCCAGACCTAAAGAAACATCTTCTCTTGCCATTTTTCAAGTGGTTCCTGCTGTTCTGGCCCACACCAGCACCTCACCTTCTCACTCCCTCTGCCATAGAATTCTGACCCAGAAGGGTCAGGTGACTGAAAAAGCAGAAAAGGAAAATCAAAGGGAGCTTTGGGAAGACATCACCCTATGAGCCCTTAACTTAAGCATATGTTCATAGTGGGCATGTGAAAAAATCCCCGTTCTCTTTCTGGGGCAAAAGAGTCATCTTGTAGCTCATAAGGGCAGCTCAGCTGGTCACCAACCTCCACTCCTGCCTCAGACACACCCTGACCATGCCACATTCGGCCTAAATGCCCGTCAGGGAGGCCCTGCTGCCCAACTGGGAGAGCTGCTCCCTCCTGCTTCCAGACAAGCGCCACTGAGAGCCAGACTGCAGAATCGGCATAGGTTGGCCATCCTAGGGTTGTCTCTTCTGTGTAAGGATAATAAAGCTGAATGTCTTCCTGGCATGTGGGGTTGAGCGTCTGACTCTTGATTTTGGCTCAGGTCGTGATCTAAGTAAGGGTTGTGGGATGAGCCCTGTGTGGGGCTCCATGCTCAGAGGGGAGTCTGCTTGAGGATTTCTCTCCCTCTGTCCCTCCCCCCCACTTGTTCTCTAATAAATACATCTTAAAAAAAAATAAAAACGAATGTCTTCCTTTAGTATAACAGCTTATATAGGGTCAGGTTTGAATCAGAATTACGTGCTAGATAGAGCAATATATACTTTTACATGAAAGGGAATGAACTACAAGTTTTAAAATCACATCATCGGGATCCCTGGGTGGCGCAGCGGTTTGGCGCCTGCCTTTGGCTCAGGGCGCGATCCTGGAGACCCAGGATCGAATCCCACGTCGGGCTCCCGGTGCATGGAGCCTGCTTCTCTCTCTGCCTGTGTCTCTGCCTCTCTCTCTCTCTCTCTGTGTGACTATCGTAAATAAATAAATAAATAAAACTTTAAAAAAAAAAATCACATCATCATTCAATCCTTATAACACATGTTGAAGAAGATACCTCTATTCATTATGCAGAAGAAAATAAGCCTAGAAGAGACCCATATACAGTTTTCCAAACAGACTCCTATAATGTACCTTCCTACAAAACCATGCTATCTCCTCATCCTGCCTGGTGAACTGATACCACACAGCCACCAGCTAGATCATCAGGAGCATCCTCATCACTGACGCCACAGAGGTAATGATTTGGTTGTTTCTTCTGGAGGGACAGAGAGAGTGTGTAAAGGCAGGCGTTGCTGACAGTGAAGGAAATGAGCTGTCTCTGGCTTTGGAGAACTGAGGGAGCCAGGAAGACAATTCTGATCTTAGCTTGCCTCCCACTCATTCATCCACTCAACAAACATTTACTGAGTGCCACCACAATCCAGGCATGGTTCTAAGGACTGAGATGCAACAGTGAAAATCAGAAGTTCCAGCTGTTACATTACAGAATCAGACAATAAACATAAAAATAGCTGAGTCAGATCGTGATAACTACAGTACTATAAGAAAAATTAAGCAGGATAAAAGTATAGGGAGTACAGAAGAGAGGGTAACCCCTCTTATTATGTTATTATGTATAATAACGTGGTCAGGAAAAGCCCTCTGAGGATACGGTGGCATCTGAGCAAAGACAAAAATGGAAGTGAGGGATCAAGTTATTTGGCTATCTGAAGGAAAAGGGATCCAGGCAGAAGGAATAGCAAGTACAAAGCCTTTGAGGAAGGAACAGCAGCAGCAAGGTGGCCAGGGGCTTGGGAATGAGGAGAGAAGAGCAAACTCCAGCAGGAGTCATGGAGGGCCTGACTGTGTGAGCAGACTTTGGATCTTCTCCCCTGGTAAGTGGGCATCACAACAGAGTTCTTAGCAGAGGTGAACCTGAATCTGACTTAGGTTTTTTTTTTTTTTTTAATTTTTTTTTAATTTTTTTATTCATGATAGTCATAGAGAGAGGAGAGAGAGGCAGAGACACAGGCAGAGGGAGAAGCGGGCTCCATGCCAGGAGCCCGACGTGGGACTTGATCCCGGGACTCCGGGATCGCGCCCTGGGCCAAAGGCAGGCGCCAAACCGCCGAGCCACCCAGGGATCCCCTGATTTAGGTTTTTAAAAGCTCTCTGGTTGGGGCAGCCCAGGTGGCTCAGCAGTTTAGTGCTGCCTTCAGCCCAGGACCTAATCCTGGAGACCCAGGATTGAGTCCCATGTCATCAAGTCCCATGTCAGGCTCCCTGCATGGAGCCTGCTTCTCCCTCTGCCTGTATCTCTCATGAATAAATAAATAAAATCCTTAAAAAAAATAAAAATTGATAAAAATAAAAGCTCTCTGGCTGCTGTGCAGAGAAGGCTGAATGCAGCAGGCAGAGGTGACGCTGGTGGGAATGATACGGACTTTGCTACAGTGGAACCAACAAGAAATGGTCAGATTCTGGATATATATTTCAAGGTCTCTGCAATAATCCATATATGCCACATCTCCCACAGACTGCCCTGAGTCTCTGAGTTCTCAGAACGAGCCGGATATAATATCGCTAAACTGGGCGGGCAGGTTTTTCCTGCCCTTGGTCGCTATGGAAACCTTCCTGAAAGCAGCCATCTGGAAGCTGGTGAAAGCAGCTAAGGAGTAAACCACGTCATCAGCTGCCCTGCTGTTGTCACAGGGGTACTGAGAGGCTAACTTTTGAAAACCAGGATCAACACAAGTAACTCTAAGGTGCTACTGAAGGAATTTTTAAAATTAAATGTACATGTTTACAGGCATCTTTTTACTCGGCCTCCAGTAAATTTCTCCCTAATCTGCCAATCTTAGGATTTAAGACAAACGTTCACAAAGCAAAGATTGTCAGATGTCACTGTAGATCTGTGTGTGTTGGGAAGGGCTCGCTCTTGATATAGATCAAGATTTTATCCTTCACCCACTCTTGACCTACTATTCTAATTTTCTGACAATACTGGAGGGTTGCCACAAGTATTCTAAAAGGGCTGAGATCCTGAAGACTCTTTTTCTCTGTGAGAAAATGACACAGAAAACCACTGATAATAAGTAACTGGGAGAGTGAAGTGCAAAGCCAGGGGATGATAATGTAGCTACTATAAATGCTTTAAAAATTAAAATCTTAGGGCACATAGGTGGCTCTGTTGGTTAAGTGTCTGACTCTTGATCTCAGGGTTTTGAGTTCAAGCCCTGTGTCAGGCTCCATGCTAGGTGTGGAACCTACTTAAAAAAAAAAAAAATAAAATCTTAAAGACCAGGGCACCTGGGTGGCTCAGTGGTTGAGCATCTGCCTTTGCTTAGGTCATGATCCTGGAGTCCTGGGATCAAGTCCCACATCAGGCTCCCCATAGGGAACCTGCTCTCTACGTCTCTGCCTCTGTCTCTCTCATGAATGAATAAATAAAATCTTTAAAAAAAAAAAAAAAAAAAAAGCTTTAAAGACCTAAATGTGAGATTGGAAACCTTAAAACTCCTAGAAGAAAATACAGGCGGTGATTTTTTTGAAACTGGCTTCAGCAACATTTTTGTACATCAGTCCTCCAAGGCAAGGCAAACAAAGCAAAAATAAACTATTGGGACTATACAAAATAAAAAGCTTCTGCACAGGGTAGAAAACCATCAACAAAATGAAAAGACAGGAGGGAGCGCCTGGGTGGCTTAGTCAGGTGAGTGTGTCTGCCTTCAGCTCAGGTCATGATCTTGGGGTCCTGGGATGGAGCCCTGCAATGGGCAAGCAGCCCTTCTCTGCCTGCTTCTCCGTCTCCCCATCCCTCTCCACTGCTGATGCTCAGGTACGTGTTCTCTCTCTCTCAAATGAATACAATCGTTTTTTAAAAAATGAAAAGACAGGGGATCCCTGGGTGGCTCAGCGGTTTAGCACCTGCCTTTGGCCCAGGGCGTGATCCTGGAGACCTGGGATCAAGTCCCACATCAGGCTCCCTGCGTGGAGCCTGCTTCTTCCTCTGCCTGTGTCTCTGCCTCTCAATCTCTCTCTCTCTTTCATGAATAAATAAATAAAATCTAAAAAAGAAAAGAAAAGACAACCTATTGAATGTGAGCAGACATCTGCAAATGATATATCTGATAGAGAGTTAGTATAAAAAATATATTAAAGTACTTACACAAACTCAATACCAAAAAACCTCCAATTTGATTAAAAAATGGGCTGGGAGATCCCTGGGTGGCTCAGCGGTTTGGCACCTGCCTTCGGCCCAGGGCGTGATCCTGGAGACCGGGGATCAAGTCCCACATCAGGCTCCCTGCATGGGGCCTGCTTCTCCCTCTGCCTGTATCTCTGCCTCTCTATGTGTCTGTCATGAATAAATAAACAAAATCTTTAAAAACAAAACAAAACAAAAAACCACAATGAGATATCACCTTACATCTGTCAGAATGGGTAGAATCAAAAAGACAAGAAAAACAAGTGTTGGTGAAGATGTGGAGAAAAAAGAATCCTTGTACAATATTGATATGAATGCAAACTGGTGTGGCCACCATGAAAAACAATATGGAAGTTCCTCAAAAAGTTAAAAATGGAAATACTGGGGCACCTGGGTGGCTCAGTGGTTGAGTGTCTACCTTCAGCTCAGGCTGTGATCCTGGGGTACTGGGATTGAGCCCCACCCCACATCAGGCTCCCCAGAGGGAGCCTGATTATCCCTCTGCTTCTCGGTCTCTCATGAATAAATTAAATAAAAATCTAAAAAAGAAATACTATATGATCCACTAATCACACTACTGGGTATTTATCCATAAGAAACAAAAAATCTCATTGGAAAAAATATACATACCCCTATATTTATTGCCAGCCTCCAAGATGGTCCCAAATGTTTCTACCTCCTGGTATTCACACCCTTGTGTAGGCCTTCTCCACACTGAGCCACAGGTAACCTTGTGACCAATTATGGTGGCAGTGATCATGTGTAACTTTCAATGACAGGCCACACACAGCACAGCTTCCACTTTGGTCTCCTGAATCACTTGGTCTGGGGGAAGTCAACTGCCATGCCATAAGGACACCAAGGGAGCCCCATGGAGAGGCATCAACTTTGTAAGCCACTTCAGTGAACCATCCTGGAAGTAGATCCCCTAGTTCCAATATCTAAGCAATGTCATGAGAGACGCTTCCCTCTCATGAGCCAGAATCTCCCTATTGAGATGCTCCTGAATTCCTGACCCATAAAAACTAAAAGAGATAACAAATGATTATTTCTGAAAAAAAAAAAAAAAAAAAAAAACAACAAATGATTATTTCTGTATTAAGCCACTAAGTTTTAGGGTGGTTTGTTATGCATCAAAGATAACTAATATACCTTTGTGATTCCTCTGCCTTGAGCTGAGGTTCTCTCCCTATGCTCCTATAAAGCTTTGTGAATAAATCCATCACAGAACTTACCTCAGCCTTTTTAACTTTTTCCTTTTTGTCCAACTGACTCCCTTAGACTGCATCTTGTTTCCCTCTGTATCCCTGGCACTCAGAAGTCTCTCAAAAAGTATTTGTTAGATAAATTAGATAAATGAATGAACACCAGCAAATGAAAAACAAAATAAATAGAAGTCACACTTCACACTACAGTAATAACTGGTGTTTTATTTACACCTTACTCTCCCTTCTTCTGGGTGTCTGGAAAATAGCAATCTCCCTACCATTCTGACTCCACACTTTTTAAGACTGCTTTCTTTACTCACTCTTTCTGACTACACAATTCTGGGAAGCTCTTTACATCTACATCACTTCATCTCTCTGAGCTAGTCAGTTGGTTCTGGGTGAACGCAGATCTGAACTGGACCAATCATTAACACTCAATAGCCACTGGCAAACATGATGAGACTAGGCATCACCGGTTTTCCCAAAATAGCCCAATGAGTCCCTTCTCGGAGGGAGTCCCTTCTTCAGTTTGAGACCCAGAAAGCCAAGGAGGTCAGCCCTTGGGTAATGGAAGCATTCATATATATACATACATGAATGTATATATAGATACAGATATATATATTTACATAGGTATACATATATAAACATACATAAAACTGTTTTTTTAAATACAATTTTTGAGATGCCTGACTGGCTTAGTTGGTAGAGCATGTGGCTTTTGGTCTTGGGGTTGTAAGCTCAAGCCCCACATTGGGCATGGAGCCTATTTAAAAAAATAATAAGGGAAAAAATAAAAATAAAAAATAATAATAATAAGATAGTAAGGGCAGCCAGGGTAGCTCAGTGGTTTAGCGCCACCTTCGGCCCAGGGTGTGATTCTGGAGACTTGGGATCGAGTCCCAAGTCAGGCTCCCTGCATGGAGCCTGCTTCTCCCTCTGCCTGTATCTCTGCCACTCTCTATTTCTGTTTCTCTCATGAATAAATAAATAAAATCTTAGTAAACAAACAAAATAAAAAAATAATAAAATACTCACTGCTGGAAAAAAGTAGTTTTGTGATGCAAAATTAGTTCTTTCAAAATTGCTTATTCTCCTGGAAACTTAAGGAAACTTAAGGAAATAATTCAATAGAAGCAAAAAGGTATGTGCATGAAAATGTTTACTTCAGCATGAAGTAAATATGAAAATAAATGTCAAATATAGGGGAATTAATCACATTTTGGGATAATAACACAATAAAATGTGAGTCAATAATTTCATATTCCAACTATGGACACACCTGGCCAAAATGGAGTTACAAGGATTGCATTTACTTTCTCAACTTCAACAGTTAAAACAGAAAAATACATGAAACAATGGTTTTCAGATGCTACTAGACAGGCAGCACAGGACAGTGACTCCTAAGAGAGAGAAAACAAATGAGGTGAACCTATGATCACCCCAGTTCCCACCTGGAGAGTTTGCAGACCGGCCCAGGAGACAGTGTGGAGAGCCAGAGGAGGCCAGAGTAGAAGAGAAATGAACGGAGGCTTGCACCGACTGAGAACTTCAGAAATCTACAGAGGGTATCCCTAGTCTTCACCTGACTACTGGTCAGAGCATGTGTGTGAGGAATGTAACCAAGGCTGGGGAAAGAAACACTTAAAAGAAACATGAGGAATACCTGAAGCTCACCCCACTGGGTCATTGTGATGCATTCTCCCTTTTATATATTGTGGAATGCAATTTGCTAAAATTATGTTTAAAATTTTGGGGACGCGTGGGTGGCTCAGTCAGTTAAGTGTCTGCTTTTGGCTCAGGTCATGATCCCGGGGTCCTTGGGGTCGAACCTCCTGTCGAGCTTGCAGTATAACAGGGACCCTGCTTCTATCTCTCCCTTTCCCTCTCATCCCTGTTCATGCTCACTCTCTCTCAAATAAATAAAATATTTAAAAAAAGAAAAAGAATTTCTGCATCTATATTCATGAAGGACATATGCTCTCTAGTTTTCTTTCTGAGTAATGCCTTTCTTTTGGTTTTGGTATTAGGACAACGTTTGCTTTATAGAATGATATATGAAAAAAAAAGAATGATATGGGAAGTAATCCTCCCCTTCAATTTTCAGGAAGAGTTTGTATAGATGCTGGTTATTACTTCTTTCTAAAATGTTAAGTAAAAATCACCAATTAAGCCTTCTATGTCTGGACTTTTCTTTGTGGAAAGGTTTCCAAATATTTATTATTTATTATTTATTATTTTTTTAAAGATTTTATTTATTTATTCATGAGAGACACACACACAAAGAGAGGCAGAGACACAGGCAGAGGGAGAAGCAGGCTCCTTGCAGGGAGCCCGACATAGGACTCGATCCCAGGTCTCTAGGATCACACCCCAGGCTGCAGGCAGCACTAAACCGCTGCACCACCAGGGCTGTCCAAGTATAATTTATTTAACAGAGATAAGGTGATTCAGATTGTCTTGTTCTTGTTCTTTTTTTTTTTTTTTTTTTAGGTTTTATTTATTCACGAGAGACACAGAGAGAAAGAGGCAGAGACACAGGCAGAGGGAGAAGCAGGCTCCACACAGGGAGCCTGATGCGGGACTTGATCCCAGTGTTCCATGTGCTAGGGGTAGAGCAGTAAAATAAGATAAACAAAATTCTTGCTCTGTGAACCTGCAGTTTCCTTATCTGTAAAAGGGGATGACAAATGAGAAAATGTAAGTACTTATCACAATACACGGCACATAGTATGTGCTTACTAAATGTGACTATTAATATTAGTGATAGAAAACAGATAAGTAAATGAATGAGATAATTTCAGAGTAATAATATATACTATGAAGAAAATAACATAGGCTAATAGGTTTCAGAGTACCACATAGGGGCAGAAGAGCTACTTTTGATGGGTGGTCTGAGGAAATGACATTACAGCTGAAACCACAGAGATGACTAGGAACCAGCTCTGCAGAGACCTGGTAGAGCAGCCCAAGCATAAGAAATGGCTCACACAAGGGTCTTAAAGAACAAGAATTCATTGCACTGGAGAAATAACAGGCCAGTGTGTCGGAGGTAGAGTGATGAGGGGAAAGTAGCAGACAGCACTGGCGAGGCAGGCAGGAAACAGCTTACAGATGGCCTTCTACTCATGACAAGATGCTGGATTTTATTTTAATGGGAAGCAACTGGAGAGCTGTGAGCAGGGACATGACATGGTCTGACTTTGGTCTTAAAGAAATCACAATGGTTACTGTGTGAAGAATGAATTTCAGGGGAATCCCTGGGTGGCTCAGCGTTTATTGCCGCCTTCAGTCAAGGGCCTGATCCTGGAGATCCGGGATCAAGTCCCACATCGGGTTCCCTGCATGGAGTCTGCTTCTCCCTCTGCCTGTGTCTCTGCCCCTCTCTCTCCCTTTCTCTCTCCCTCTCTCATGAATAAATAAATAAAATCTTAAAAAAAAAAAAAAAAAAAAAAGAATGAACTTCAGATGGGTTAAGGATGGAAGCTATTACAGTTGTCCAGGTGAGAGAAAGTATCTTGGACTAAAGTAGTTGAAGTGATGGCAAGTAACTAGATTCTAGAGGATATCTGGAGATGTGGAGATAGATAACAGAAATAAGGAATAAAGAAATCAATGATGACTCCTGGGTTTTGTGTAGGTCCTATTACAAAGATGAAGGAAGACTCGGGAGATAAAGTTTCAGGGTTAGGAATCAACAGATCTGCTTTGGTCATGCTAAGTTGGGGTGCCTATTAGACCTCTAAGTCGACATGTCAAGTAGACAATTGTATGTATGAGTATAAAGTTCACAGAAGTCAGAACTATATATGTGAATCTGGGAATCATGAGGACTAGATGTCATGGCTAAGGAGAGAATGGTGAATAGGGGGCCCAGAAGCAAATCTGGAAACATTCCAACACTTAGAGGTTAGGCAGGAAAAGGAACAGGAAATAAAATTTGAGGGGTGGCCAATGTAGTAGAAGGAACACTAATAGTGTGTAATGCTGTAGAAATCAAGAGGAAGAGGAGGTGATCATCAGTGCCATTACCATCTAGAGGTCAAGTGGTATGAGGACAGAGGATGGGTTGCTGTTCTGCAAGCTGGAGGTTTTTGGTGATCTTGACAAGACTTGTAAGTTTTAATGGTGAAGGTGAAAGTCCAATTGGAGTGAGCTGAAGAGAGAACAAAAGTGGAGTCATCAGCATCAAGATAGTATATGATTTCACCCATTTAAAATACCTACATGTTGAAGGTAGTATAAAAATGAATATGGCTGGGAATCCTGGGTGGCACAGCGGTTTAGCGCCTGCCTTTGGCCCGGGGCGTGATCCTGGAGACCTGGGATCGAGTCCCACGTCGGGCTCCCGGTGCATGGAGCCTGCTTCTCCCTCTGCCTGTGTCTCTGCCTCTCTCTCTCTCTCTCTCTGACTATCATAAATAAATAAAAATTTTAAAAAAATGAATATGGCTGAGTTAGGTGGTAGGAGTATGGGCTTATTGGTCTCTATTTTTAATGTTTTTTTTTTTTTAAATACAGAGGTACTGCTTAAAAACAATTATATCACATCAAAACTTGCACCTGAACAATCAGAGCAGCATTATTTATAACAGCCCAAAGTGGAAATAATCCAAATGCCCAACAATGGATGCATGGATAAACAAAATGTACATCTCCATGGAATGGAATATTGTTCAGCCACAAAAAGAAATGAAGTACTGACACAGGCTACAACATGAAACTTGAAAACATGCTCAGTGAAAGAATCTAGTCACCAGTCACAAAAGACCATGTACTTTATCATTCCATTTATAGGAAATGCCCAAAATAGGCAAATCCCTGAGATAGGAAGTAGATTAGTGGTTGCCAGGGGCTGGAGGGAGGGGGAAATAAGGAATGACTGCTAATGGCTGTGGGTTTTCTTTTGGGGGTGATGAAAATATTCTGGAATTAGACAACAGTGATGGGTTGTCTAATTCCAGTGAATGTACTAAAAACCTCTGAATTGGAAAATTTATAAGGATGACTTTTGGAGCTCCCAGCTGGCTCAGTAGGTGGAGCAGGTGATTCGATCTCAGGGTTGTGAGTTTGAGCTCCATGACACGTGGAGAACTTACTTAAAAACTAAAATCTTTTTTAAGAAAGTGACTTTGGGACAACCTGGATTAGAAAAGATGCTTATGAACCAGGACACTTTAAAAGTAGAGCAATTTGAAAGATAGACTATAAGGGGAAATGCTTTTTCCAAATCTAAAACCTTCATAGAAATATTTCCCTTCTCCACAGCTCAGGCACCTGACCCCACCCACAACCTGAGCTGGGGTCAGGTGGGACACTGGCTATTAGAGCCCAAGACTCAGGAGTACTTTTTTTTTTTTTTTTAAGATTTTATTTATTTATTCCTGAGAGACACAGAGAGAAGGCAGAGACACAGGCAGAGGGAGAAGCAGGCTCCTCCCAGGGAGCCCAATGTGGGACTCGATCCCAGAACTACAAGATCACGCCCTGAGCTGAAGGCAGACACTCAACCGCTGAGCACCCAGGCGTCCCAAGGAGTGCTTCTTTCCAACACCTCTGGGCATTTTGCACAAGATCATTCTTTTCCACTGAAACCATAGTAAGATACAAATACAAATGATAAACTCTAGCAGGATAAATCTAAGCCTCAGGTCAGAGGAAAATCTCTACTGTATAAAAACAGTCACTGGGTTTCTCATGGGAAGGGAAGTTCTGCACTCTTGAGTTTTGTACTTATGCAACATTAATGGAAATCAAAATTTTACAAAATTCTGCCACATGTCTGCCACCCCCAATAAATCATTTTCTTCCCTTCTATGTTCCCTTTTGGTTTTTCTCTCTACATGCACAGTTTTTTTTTTTTTTAAGATTTTATTTATTCATGATAGACATAGAGAGAGGCAGAGACACAGGCAGAGGGAGCAGCAGGCTCCATACCAGGAGCACAACTTGGGACTTGATCTGGGGACTCCAGGATCACGCCCTGGGCCAAAGGCAGGCACCAAACCGCTGAGCCACCCAGGGATCCCCTACATGCACAGTTCTAACATTACAGATTTTAAAACATTTTTCTCTACTGAACACTAAATGATCAGCATTTTCCCCAGTAACCATGCAGTTTTTACAGCCATATTTCTGTAACTGACTAATCTAATCATCTGTTGATACATATAAGCACCTAGGAGCAACGTCTGCAATAAAACAATGCTGTGAGGAACCTTCTCTCTGAAAATTTTTAAAATGAAATTAATTACTCTGTATCATTTAGGAGAGGATTTGGATTTTTTAAAAATCTGCTTTTTCTACTTTAAAGTGGCAGCTTTGTAAACAGAAATCAAAGTATGAGATTAGGTTAATAACAGATTATTAATATTAGAGTTTTTTTTTAATTTTTATTTATTTATGATAGTCACAGAGAGAGAGGCAGAGACACAGGCAGAGGGAGAAGCAGGCTCCATGCACCGGGAGCCCGACGTGGGATTCGATCCCAGGTCTCCAGGATCACGCCCTGGGCCAAAGGCAGGCGCTAAACTGCTGCGCCACCCAGGGATCCCAATATTAGAGTTTAATATGATGCCATCTGAAGAAAGGTAATTAACCCAATGACCCTACACTTAAAATTTTACAATATAATTATAGTACAGTGAGGAATTACTATTTTTTTATTATTATTATTTTTTTTTAATTTTTATTTATTTATGATAGTCACAGAGAGAGAGAGAGAAAGGCAGAGACACAGGCAGAGGGAGAAGCAGGCTCCATGCACCGGGAGCCTGACGTGGGATTCGATCCCGGGTCTCCAGGATCGCGCCCTGGGCCAAAGGCAGGCGCTAAACCACTGCGCCACCCAGGGATCCCAGGAATTACTATTTTAATAGTTGGCTCCAGAACACTTCTTAGAGAGGGGGTTTATCTTTGTTTCGGAAAATACTTTGATAAGCTCCTTCAAGGTGAAAGGTAAACCCTGAGGCATAGAAGAAAGGAGAGATCTATCAATTGCCTAGTAAAAGAAATGAATAGAAATTTGGAGGCAGGAGAGAACAGAACTAGAAGTCGCTTGAACCATAAAGAGGAGGGGAAGAGAAGTCCAAAACCAAGGTGAGGAGCTACATCCTTGGGAACAAAGCGACCCACAACCTATGAGAATTAACACTCAGAGTGCCTGGGGGTGGAGAGGCCTGGAGGGTGAAGACAGGAAGCCTCTTCAGGAAAGGACAACCCAAAACCCAACTGAAGCTGTATTGTTGCAGGGTAACATCTTCGCCATTCCCTATCTTCAGTAAGGCCAGCCCTACTTGTAAGAGCCATGAAGGTGGTTTGAGGAAAATCAAATAAAAGATCTAAACATAGGGGATCCCTGGGTGGCACAGCGGTTTAGCGCCTGCCTTTGGCCCAGGGCGCGATCCTGGAGACCTGGGATCGAATCCCACGTCAGGCTCCCGGTGCATGGAGCCTGCTTCTCCCTCTGCCTGTGTCTCTACCTCTCTCTCTCTCTCTGTGACTATCATAAATTAAAAAAAAAAAAAAAAATTAAAAAAAAGATCTAAACATAGGGATTATAATCTATACTTTATAGAGTTGTTATGAGGTCTAAATGAGTTAAATTAGAAAAATCTGGGGGAGGGTGTTGGCATTCTCACATAATGTGGGCTTACAGGGCTTGCATCCGTTTTACTAAAATTTCAAGATAAGAGATTTCAGCTGATTATGCAACGCAAAAGTTTTATCTCATTTCCTTAGATTTGTATATAAAATAACCACTTTTTAAAAATACAGGGGTGCCCAGGTGGCTCAGTTGGTTAAGCAGGTTAAGCATCTTCCTTTGGCTCAGGTCATGATCCTGGAGTCCCGGGACAGTTTGCTTCTTCCTCTCTGCACTTGCCTCCAGCTCGTTCTCTCTCACTCTCTCTCTCTTTCAAATACATACAATCTTTTTTTTTTAAGATTTTATTTATTTATTCATGAGAGACACACACAGAGAGAGACAGAGACATAGGCAGAGGGAGAAGCAGGCTCCCTGCAGGAAGCCCAATGTGCGACTTGATCCTGGGACTCCAAGATCACGCCCTGAGCCAAAGGCAGATGCTTGAACTGCTGAGCCACCCAGGCATCCCTCAAATAAATAAAATCTTAAAAAAAAAAAAAAAATACATGCTACATTTCAGCAATATTGCGGAGTTTAGGGCTTCCTAACTTTACAATGTTGTTCCCTTTTGCTTTCCCTTAAATAATCTCAACCCATGGTTCTCAAACTGTGTTGTGCATCAGAATCATCATCTAGAGGACTTTTAAAAACCCAAAAAAGCTGATTTTTTTCTTTTTTTTTTTTAAGATTTTATTTTGGAGGTGCCTGGGTGGCTTAGTTGGTTAAGCATCTGTCTTCCACTCAGGTCATGATCTTGGGGTCCTGGGATCAAGCCCTCTGGCTCCCTGCTCAGCTGGGAGTATGCTCCTCCCTCTCCCCTTCACCCTGCTCATGTTCTCTCACTCTTGAATAAATAAATCTGTTTTAAGAAAAAGATTTTTAAGTAATCTCTATACCCAATGTGGGGCTCAAACCTACAACCCCAAGATCAAGAGCTGCATGCTCTACTGATTAAGCCAGCCAGGCACCCCCTAAAAAGGCTGAATTTTTTAATCTGAAGGTCTGAGTAGAATCTGAGACTGTTCCTTTCTTACAAGGTCCCAGGTGATGTTGATGCTGTGGTCCAGGGAACACACTTTCAGAACCACTGGGTTAAACTACCCTTTGACCATTCTTTCGAATTCTAGTTCAGATGTGACCTAGAACACCTTCCCTCTTCCAATGTCCATGCCCCCTACCTCCCTTCTCTGATAAAACTAATTGTTCTATGTGCTCCTACTGTTTCTCATTTCATACTATGCTGTAATTTACATATGTATATATTTGCCCTATATCTGTACCTAGGCCAGTAACTGACCCATGCCAGGTGTTGACTGTATGAAGAGGGGATACTAAACTCCTGGAAGATCCCTATGTACAACATGCTCCTTGTAAGTTCCTATGCTGAGCTCCTTCTGCTTGTAAGGCCTTCCACTTTATCTGACTTCTCATTCTCCAGGCTCAGCCCAGGCATTTCTTCCTCAAGGAAGCCTTCTTCGACACACCCCCTGCCTCAGGTTTGTCAGGTGCCCCTCTTCCTCTATCTATAACACATCATACAACATATTTAATATACTATCTATAACATATTTATCTTAATAATAGCTACCATTCACTGCAGGCTTTCTAAGCATCAGGAACTTTAATAAGCAGAGCCGAATAAAAATTTTTAGAAGTCCGTTCGTTTGTCAAGCCATTCCCACTTCTGGAAATTTATCCTACACTTCAACAAAAATGACTCCTATAGAAAGACACTCCATATGCCATTGTTTATGATGGCAAAATATTAGAAAACCTCAATATCCACTGGTAGGGGACTAAATAAGTTACATAACATCTATAATGGAACAGCGTGCAGCTGTCTAAAAAGAATGGGTCACTTATTTATGCACTGATGGAGAACGCACAAGATACACTGCTAAGTGAAAAAAGCAAGAGGCAAAACAGTGAGAATAGTAAACATTTATCTAAAGACGGGGAAGTTTTCACATAAAATTTAGAAGGCTGCATGTAAGAGTAATTGGGTGGCAGAGGGACTTTTTACCTAATACCCGTTTGTACCTTTTGAATTTTGAAGTATTTGAATGCATTACCTATTCAAACGAAGTTAAGCATGAAAAAAATTTAAAGACCTTCAGAAAGCCACAGAATAAGAAAGATTAGGTGTTCCCCCTATTTAATCAATATAAATAGAAAAATGAATATGAGGAAGTCTAACATTTATTTATTTTTTTTTTTTTTTAAAGATTTTCTTTATTTATTCATGAAAGAGACACAGAGAGAGACAGAGGCACAGACACAGGCAGAGGGAGAAGCAGGCTCCACGCAGGAAGCCTGACGTGGGGTGGGACTCGATCCTGGGTTTCCAGGATCACACCCTGGGCTGAAGGCAGGCGCCAAACCGCTGAGCCACCCGGGTTGCCCAGGAAGTCTAACATTTAGATTTTTTTTCTAAGATGACTTTTACCATGAATGTCTAATGCCTAGTTCTTTCCATTTCTCTTTGTCTGTCATGTCTCTGCTGTATTAGAGCCCTCAGCACATGCCTGGTTTACTAAGGTCAATCCACAGCAGATATTCATCAGTTCCAGTGACAACACTCCATTTTTACAATACGGAATGTGCAAGGGTCGTGATCCTTTGGTTCTCTCTCCTCCTGCCTTGCTGGCTGCTCCTCCTGAGTCTCTTTTCCCAGTTCTTCCTGCCAGTTCTTAAAAGGCCCTACTGTTCTGTCCTAGATCCTTCTCCACTTCCCTGCACTCTCACAGACTCTCGTGGCTTCAATTTACACCTACAGGCAGATGATCCAATTTCCATTTCCACAACACATTTCTCTCCAAATTTCAGGCTGACATATCCAACTGCCCACTGGGACACTCCTCCACATTCCTCGAAATACCATGCTCTCAAATTAAGTCATTGTGAACCCTGCCCTTCTCTGGTGGTCCCTATCTCAGGCGACTGACCTTATAACCTATCCACATCTTTCTCCAGCCAGAATTGGGCCTCATGGTTAAATGGCTTCTCCTTTATCTTCCCACCTCCACACTTCAATTCATAAAGCCTTTCCTACTGTTTTTTGAAACTTCCCTTTTCTCTCTAACCTTTGCTACTTCCCAGTTGGGACTGTCATTTCTCACCATCATGGTTCTTACAAGTCTTTCAACTGGGATCTCTGCCTCCAGTCTTGCCCCTGCGCCCCACGCCCCATCTATTCTCTATTCTGCGGCTAGAGAAATCCTTTTAATATGCAACTGATCAGGGGCACCTGGGTGGCTCAGTTGAGCCTCAAACTTGTGATTTCGGCTCAGGTCATGATCTCATGGGTCGTGAGATTGAACCTCATATCAGGCTCTATGCTCAGTGGGGAGTCTACTTGGGACTCTCTCTCTCTCAAATCTTTTTTAAAATTCATTTTTCCCATTATCTCCCTTAGTGCCAAAGACAAATGAAGTGAAAACCCACTATATATCAACTACATTTCTCAACTACCTTCCCCCAAACTGGCATCAGCAGAAGAGTGGTGACTCTAGTAATTAATTATCCACTCCTGAGCCGCAGGCTTATAGCTTAGACTGCTCTCTCCCATCCCTGAGTCCATGTTTTCTTTGTGACCCTTTAAGAGAGGGTGCTCCTTTAGGCAACAGGTGTGACTGTGCAAGGCAGAGCACAGACTGTGGAAACACAGAGCAGGGAAACAGAAACCTCACCCAGCAGTTCCAGTTAAGTGCAGCTCTCCTATACAGACTTCTGACCCATGCTCAGCCACTCTAGGTCTTTCCACAAAACAATTCATCATCTGAGGCAGTCTGACCACTTCCCTGAGCCCTTCCAGGAGCATTCACCTAAGATTTACAGCCTGGCAATACCCAGATGATGATAAGGAAAGCAAAAGCAAGGTACTACACGGACCTTCTGTCAGTACCAGTACCAGGGGTGGGGGGCAACAACCCCTTCAGGAATAAAACAAATAATGGTTAGCTAGCTGCAATTGCAACTTGAGTAGCTTTGAAAAATAGCGACACAAGTTTTTGAGGAAATAAAGCTCCTTGAGGACTGTCAATAAGTGCCCCCTGAGAAATTTATATTTAAAGTGTTATATTAACTTAGGAGCTTATGGCACTTAAAAGGAACAAGACAGTTAACAAAGTCCCTATTCCTCATATAGGTAAACTACAGAGATCAACAAACTACTTTATTTATTCAGCCAGACTATTTAAATAATTACTGGGAATTTCTCATTTGCAGATAAGAATATACCTACATAATTACTCTAAAGTATGGCAATCTGTTCCTGCTTACTTATGGCAGTGAGTGGATGGAGGTACCAATGAAAGAAGAAATACTGTATTTATTGTTTATCATTCTGCCAAGTAACCAGAGCTCAGAGTTAAGCACCTCACCTGTGTCACAAGCTGACCCTCTATCCCACACTGACCAGTACAGCAGTCATTGGCAATTGTGCAGCACAATCTCCAGGGAAGACCATGAACCTACCTGTAGGAACAAAACTCCTTGGCTTGGGGTATGGAGCCAGTGGAGACCAGGTTAAAACATAATATAAGCAGCTGGATTAAGAAACACCAATTTTTGCAGACAAATTAAGCAGATAAATCAGGAGAAAATTCTCGTATTATACAAACAAATGAATTTCTCTAACAGACCTGCACCTGTATTTAGAGATTAGCTTCTTCAATACCATGTACAGCGCAAATGCACTAAGCACAGCCATGAATGACAGTCATGAATGACAGTTAAAAGGACCTTTTTTTTTTTTTTAAGATTTTCTTTATTTATTCATGAGAGACAGATAGAGAAGGCAGAGACATAGGCAGAGGGAGAAACAGGCTCTCTGAGGGAGCCTGATGCAGGACTCAATCCCAGGACCCCAGCACCACAACCTGAGCCAAAGGCAGATGCTCAACCACTGAGCCATCCAGGCATCCCTAGAAGAATCTTTTGAGTTATGTCCTGCTCATTTATTTTCAGAAAAAAGAAACTGAGGCCAAAGAGGTCAAAAGACTTATAGTCATACCATAAACATGTGGCACATCCAGAGCAGAAGCTAAGTCTCCTATTTCCACTATTCCAACCTAAAATTGAATCAAAAACTTGGGGAAAACATGGGAACAAGCAAACTGGATCACACTCAGACCAACATCATTACCAAGAGAAATACCAGCAGAGATGTTATGGGGAGTTGTCCTCCTGCTGTTGTAAACGTTGGGGTTAGGGAGGACCATATCTTTTGTTCGTTTGTTTGTTTTTTGGTGGGCCTACCTTCCATTAGATAATCCACTGGTTTGGGTTAGTTGTTTTTTTTTTTTATTAAGATTTTATGTATTTATTCATGAGAGACACACAGAGAGAGAGAGGCAGAGACATAGGCAGAGGGAGAAGCAGGCTCCCCATAGGGAGCCCAATGTGGGACTTGATCCCAGGACTCCGGGATCACACCCTGACTCGAAGGCACTCAACCGCTGAGCCACCCAGGTGTCTCTGGTTAGCTCTTTATATCTCATACTTAATACTGCTGGTTTAAACAATCAGGCCCACACACTTTAAACTTCTACACTGTAGGAATTACACTATCACTTTCAACTAGCCACTGAAATTCTTGCCTAGCCAAGCCCCATGTAAGTTTTCACTGCCCTCTTTGCCCACGTGACTCCAGGACAAAGTTAGGAAACAAGCTCCATGCTATTTATCTTCACTGTTGCTCAGTGACTTTTATTCTTCTCTAAATGACTTTCTATCATTTACCTACCTTTAATGTTTTCAAACATTCAAGCTTTTCCCCCATTTCTTCAGAGCCCCAACTGTTATCTGCTGCTACTCACTCCCTCCCAGCTATTGACCTGGTTTCCACCTTAATGAAGCTGATGTCATTTGGCTTAGGCTTCCTTAACTTCCTCTTCCTCCTATATAATTGCTCCATCTTTTCACTTTTCTCTTTCCACCTTTCTCTCAGAGGAAGAAGTAGCCTTCCTTCCTTCGCAGGCTAAGTCCTCCACGCACCATTTCCCTTACCACATCTCCAGCTCCCCTCTGCTGGCTTCAAGTGCACTGCACATGCTCGGATCATCTGCATCCTTAATTACAACACACCCAAACAAAAGCAACTTGGATCCCTCAACCCTCCTACCTTTCCAGCTCTTCTTCCTCTCTGTGGCACATTTTCAAAGGCAGAGTTGAATTCTGCAACCACACCTCTTCAGCCAGCTTGCTCCTTAGGCTTTTTCCCCCTAGCTTCCTCTCTTTGCACCCAGACTTTCTGAGGTCTCCAGTGGTTTCCTTGTCACCATATGGAATCCTCTTCCTTTGGCTTCATTTCCTTAAACTCCCTGCAGCATTTGATTCTGCTGACTTACCTGGTTTCTTGAAATTGTTCTATGACTCTGAGGGTACTGATCACACTGGTTTTCTTTCTCTACTTAACTGTTTCTTTGCTGACTCTTCTTCTCCCAGGCCCCCAAAAAAGACATTCCTCAAATCAGGCTTTTTTCAATCCACTCCTAATGGTTTCCTACTGGGGAATCCGTTCCTGTTCCTTTTTTTTTTATTATTTATTTTTTTTATTTATGATAGTCACAGAGAGAGAGAGAGGGAGGCAGAGACATAGGCAGAGGGAGAAGCAGGCTCCATGCACCGGGAGCCCGATGTGGGATTCGATCCCGGGTCTCCAGGATCGCACCCTGGGCCAAAGGCAGGCGCCAAACCGCTGCGCCACCCAGGGATCCCCTCCATTCCTGTTCCTAGGGGATTTAGCTATCACTGCTGTACAGATATGCCACAAACCTCTACCTCTAGCCATGGCAACACTGGAGATTTCCAACTTCCTGCTGGATGGCTTTAGCTGACTTAATCACATCTAAATATGTTCTTCTCAAACGAATCTATTTTTATTCTATCCCAGATGATTCTTTTTTGATTTTCCTATATCTTCTTCTAAGACTCTCAGAGTCTAAGCTTTTAGTAATTTCTGGCTCCTTTGTCTTACTTTCATACTGAATCAGTTACAAAGTCTATTTATTTTATTTTATTATTATTTTTAAAAAGATTTATTCATGAGAGACACAAAGAGAGATAGGCAGAGACACAGGCAGAGGGAGAAGCAGGCTCCATGCAGGGACTCGATCCCAGGTCTCCAGGATCAGGCCCTGGGCTGAAGGCAGGCGCTAAACCACTAAGCCACCCAGGGATCCCCTGATTTTATTTTTTTAAGATTTTATTTATTTATTCATGAGAGACACACAGAGAGAGAGGCAGAGACACAGGCAGAGGGAGAAGCAGGCTTCATGCAGGGAGCCCAAGCAGGACTCAATCCCAAGACCCCAGGATCACGACCTGAGCCAAAGGCACTCAACCACTGAGCCACCCAGGTGCCCCATGATTTTATGTTTAAAAGAATCTCTAAGTATCTCTATCTCCACTACTTTAATCCAGACCCTCACTGACCCTTTTCTGGGCTACTGTAAATCTCCTGGAGTTTTCTATGTCTTTAGACTCTCTCTCCATTCATGTTAAATAAACACTGGATTAATCTCCACTGAAGCATAGCTCTAATTACAGGGTTCCCTCACCTTCTTCAGTGGCCCGCAATCTACCTTCTGAGTCAGCTCATATTTTCTCTGCACATATCCTATGCTTCAGCCACCTGCACCTCTCACTGCTACCTCAACATGTTTCCAGATCTGGATTCATATTGTTTCCTGCTTCAAAGGCCACCTCCCATTTACCAATGTCCTGATTCTATCCATTTTTCAGTCCTCAGCTCAAATACCACATCTGTGATGCTTTCTATAGTCCTCTCAACATTTCCTCGTACCTATCTAATGCCGCACACTTACATTTCTCTCATTTTTAACTAGTTGTGTCTACCTTAACTCTACTAAACTGGAAGCTCCTTAAAGCCTGAATCCTCTTCAGCATTTAATATGTAATAGAGATTCAATACATATTTGCCAAGTGACATGAATGCACCTTTAGTATTTTTGGATTTGGAGAAGAAATCTATGTTCACCTTATATATACATGGTACAATGGGAGCAAGAAGTCCTGGGTTTGACACCCTGTTCTGGCACTTAGCTGTGTGGTCTTTGGGTAAAATATTTAATCTCTCATAGCCTGTTTCCTGCTCAGTAATTTACAATAAAGTACTGAGAAAGTATTTAGCACCCCAGCACAGTTACACATATTTAATGTAGAGACAATATTTTCCAAAGATGGGCAACAACAATATAACCTATCTCACATGCTTTTTTTTTTTTTTTCCTTCATTTATTTATGATAGTCACACAGAGAGAGAGAGAGAGAGAGAGGCAGAGACACAGGCAGAGGGAGAAGCAGGCTCCATGCACCGGGAGCCCTACGTGGGATCTGATCCTGGGTCCCCAGGATCGCGCCCTGGGCCAAAGGCAGGCGCCAAACTGCTGCGCCACCCAGGGATCCCTTTATTTATTTATTTATTTTTAAAGGAAGCTCTATGCTCAATGTGGGGCTCGAACTCATGACTCTGAGATCAAGAGTCACATGCTCTACCGACTGAGCCAGTTTTAGATTACTTAAAAATAAAATCTTTAGTGGCACGTGGGTAGCTCAGAGAAATGGTCAAATGAATCCATAATGTCAAATAACAATTATTAATGTAATTTAATAAATTACACAGTAATTTATAAACAATGTTAGGTAATGATAAGGGCTCTCATGCTTATTACTTGTCCTTTTCTAGAAACTAAAAGAATCTATATTCTACCAGAAAAGTACAAAGTACTTAGAGCCATTTCCAAGTATTTATTTAAAATAAGGATAGAATATTTTCTGTTTTATTTCCAAAACATTTCTGAACAATCCCTCATGCATTTGTTGTGTCTTTCTGGCCACAGTGGCCAAGTAAATCTATAAACTCAAGGTCCCTTCACTAGGTCATAACTGTTCATTTTATCAAAGTTTTTAGAATTTCTTGTATCGGTAAACTTCCAGATTTACTTCTTAAATTTTGTATAATAAATATTTTAGTTTGTACTTTCGAGTTCCTAAATGACATATCTTGGGTTGTTAAAATGTGCTTTTCCTAATGGCTTATATACATTAGCAAAATTTTCCTATAACTTTCCCTCAAGTATTTGGTTCTTTTCAATATGGATAAATATAATATGCTTGTATTATGTGAATCAATATGAATAAAATATATAATTTACAAAAATAAAAGTTGCAGCAACTTTTAAAGAATATACAAACTTCATAAAATTAAATACATTTGCATTCTGCAATATACATTTATTTTAAAAAATGAACTTTAACTCAACTACCAAAGTTTACCATCCTGTTTATTTGCCTAAACCATTTTCTACCTATTCTTGAATCTCAAAACAAAAATAAACCACACACACCAAAAAAAAAAAAAATCAAATCCACTAATATTTTTTCTGGTTATGTGTCATAGATAGGGCAGCCCTGGTAGCTTAGCAGTTTAGCGCTACCTTCGGCCCAGGGTGTGATCCTGGAGATCTGGAATCAAGTCCCACATCAGCCTCCCTGCATGGAGCCTGCTTCTCCCTCTCTCTAATAAATAAATAAAATCTTTAAAAAAAAAAGTCATAGATACTCACTGTGGAAAAGCTGGAAAATTTACAATTAACAAATGAATAAAGAAATGAATGCCCAGGGACATCTAGCTGGCTCAGTTGGAAGCACACGCGATGTCTGATCTTGGGGTCATGAATTTCAGCTCCATGTTGGGTGTGGAGATTATAAAAAAATAAATAGGGATGCCCCAGTGGTACAGCTGGTTGAGTGTCTGACTCTTGGTTTTGGCTCATGTCGTGATTTTGGGGTCGTGAGATCGAGTCCCAAACTAAACTGCACTGAGTGTGGAATCTGCCTGAGATTCTCTCTTCCTCTTCCTCTGCCCCTCCCACTCATGTTCTCTCTCTCTCAAATAAATAAATAAATCTTTAAAAAAATAAATAAGCTTTTAAAAAAAAGAAATGAATATCCAAATGTTTACTGATTATTTCTGAGTAGTTAGAATATGATTAATCTTTTACTCTCACACACACACACACTACATAAAGAAAATGTTAACAATTGCACAAAAATATTTCCACCATCACAGAAAATTCTATTGCATAGTGTTTCACTATTATACTGCCTCCCAGGACTGGGTTTTGTAATGAATACATTTTGGTCTCTATCCATGGGATTACAATTCCATTGACCAGGCAAATAAATATACACACATGAAATGACAAACAGAAGGCCAGTTAAAAATAAGAGAAAAAAACACAAATATTTAATCAAAGTCCAAAGAAATAGAGGTTGATATGGAAAATCATAAAGGAGGACAGATAGGCACGCCTGGGTGGCTCAGTGGTTGAGGGTCTGCCTTTGGCTCAGGGTGTGATCCTGAGGTTCCAAGAACAAGTTCTGCATAGGGCTCCCTGCCAGGAGCCTGCTTCTCCCTCTGCCTATGTCTCTGCCTCTCTTTCTGTGTCTCTCATGAATAAATAAAATCTTTAAAAAAATAAAGGAGACAGATATTTATTGACTTAATTCATGGAGGGATATGTATACATTGCACTAGGCACCCAAGCAAGATTTAAAGGCTACAGTCTGAAAAGGAGACGGTCAATCACCACCCTCCCCCCTTTCCTATCATTAATGAATGAACTACATGATATCGGGATCTCTAGTCCTTATGAAGGGGATGATTTCAGACTTCTAGTCCTAAAGTGCTGTGATCCAAAGAGAAGAAAAGAAAAAGGCACCAGAGAGTAAGGAAGCCAAGTGAAAAAAATCTGAAGTTGACAGAATGAGCTGGATTCCCAGAACATAAAGCAGACCCAACGGTGATTTTGTGTTGAAGAAATGTTGACTTCTTCAACACCATTTATTGAGTGCCTACTACAAGCCAGGCACTGTTCTAAAGTGATAAGGACACAACAGTGCTCAAAACAGATAAAAATCCCTTTTTTTCAAGAATCTGGCATTCTAGAAGGGGAAACAAGTAATTTTTTTTTAAGATTTTATTTTTATTTATTCATGAAAGACTCAGAGACAGAGAGAGAGGCAGAGACACAGGCAGAGGGAGAAGCAGGATCCATGCAGGGGGCCTGACGTGGGACTCGATCCCGGGTCCCGAGGATTAGGCCCTGGGCTGAAGGCGGCGCTAAATCGCTGAGCCACCAGGGCTGCCCGGAAACAAGTAATTAAAAAAATAAATAAAAAGCTATACTGCATGCCAGGTGATGATTAGTGCTACAGAGTAAAATGAAGCAGGAAAAGGGATAGGCAGGTGCAGTTATTTTATTTTTTTATTTTTTTAAAGATTTTATTTATTTATTCATGAGAGACACAGAGAGAGAGGCAGAGACACAGGCAGAGGGAGAAGCAGGCTCCATGCAGGGAGCCCGACGTGGGACTCAATCCCAGGACTCCAGGATCAGGCCCGGGCCGAAGGCAGCGCTAAACCGCTGAGCTACCGGGGCTGCCGAGTGCAGTTATTTCAAATGAGGGGTTCAGGGAAGGCTCAGTGAGAAGGTGAAATCTGAGCCAAGACCTGAAGGAAGTGACAGGCTGAGTGAAGTAGAGGTCTGGGGCTGAGCAAAGAGCAGTAGTGAGGCAGGAATAGAGTAGACCAAGGTGGTAAAGTAGGGAAAGGCAAGAATGGTTTGTTCTAGACTGATCTCTAGGTCTCAGAGTCTGGAGACATAGACTTCAGAATTGGAGAGAACTTTATAGGTCACTTAGTACAATTACCCATTAGATTATTAAACCCATATTGCCCTTCCCAAGCAACCATGTTGTCTTGGCTTGAACGATTTTATGTTTGTTTATTTATTTATTTTACTTATTCGTTTATTTAAAGTAAGCTCTATGTCCAATGTGCGGCTTAAACTCACCATCCCGAGATCAAGAGTCACATGTTCTACCAAGCCAGCCACACCGGGGCCTGAACAATTTTAGTGTATATGTATCTACCTCCACAGCCCAAGATAGCCTGTCCATCCTTGCACAGCCCAGCTTTCAGACTTTAATTAGTGCATAAATCTGTTTCCTAGTAACATCTACTCTTTATTCTTTTTAGGGACACACTGTGTGTACCACATGCTTCAGATGTTTGAAGATAACTTTCAAGTCTTCTCTCCCATTTCTCTTTTCAGGTTAAAGTCAACCACCAGTTGTTTTAACTCTTTTCTAAGTGACATGGTCATATGTCATTTAACAGTAAATTAAGGGAGTCTCAAATGCAAGCCCGAAAAACTGACTTTAACTTATATTATGTAATATAGGATTTATTAGAAAGATATGAAGTAGGGCACAGAACTGAGGAAAAGCTAAAGAATCAGGTCTTTGGGAACAAATACAGAGCAGCTCCAGTATCCACATATTAGGAATTAATCCATGATTGTGATGAAGGTTTGTCACTGTGTCATTCAACCTAAGATTCAAATTATTTTTTTTAAAGGTTTTATTTATTTAATCAAGAGAGAGAGAGAGAGAGAGGCAGAGACACAGGCAGAGGGGGAAGCAGGCTCCATGCATGGAGCCCGACGTGGGACTCGACCCCAGGTCTCCATGATCACGCCCTGGGCCATAGGCCGCGCTAAACCGCTGAGCCACCTGGGCTGCCCCCTAAGATTCAAATTATAGGAGGAGCACATCTATTTGCTTAACACCTATTGGCCTAACCTGGGTCATGTGCCCACCACTTACTAGGTCTGGGATAGATTGTTTCCTCAAAGCAAAACTAAGTTGCTATTCCCAGAAAAACCTAGACTGGATGCTGAGTAGATCCAAACAACTTATATACACTAACTTCTCTCAAAATGTGATGCCTCAAATCTAACATAAGATTCAGGTGTGGAGGAGGAGCAAAGCCCCTACACTTGTTTTGCGACCTTGGGCAAGTTACCACACTCTGCCTCAGTTCCTATCTGTAAGACCGTGATGGTCACAACTTTGTTGTACTTGTAGCAATCAAGTAAGAAAATGTATGTTATACA
Organism: Canis aureus; assembly: GCF_053574225.1. NCBI lineage: Eukaryota > Metazoa > Chordata > Mammalia > Carnivora > Canidae > Canis > Canis aureus. The sequence continues at coordinate 27,520,042 of NC_135621.1, forward strand.
TTTCCTGAGTCCAAAGCTAATTATAGTAGCCAATGCTCATTGACCACCTGTCACAGACATAGATTATTTTATGTAATCTTCAAAACAACCCTATGAAGTAGAAGGTTACTGGAGTCTGACTATCCAGATTCAAATCATGACTCCATCACTGATTTGCGTGACCTTGAACAAGTTACTTGTTGTGTCTGTTTCCTCACCTTAAGTAGGGGTAATTCTAATAACATAGAGGGTGATTGTGAAGACTGAAGTAATACAAGTAAAATTCTTAGAGCTATGCCTACTATATAATAAACACCCAATAAATAATAGCTATTACTATGACTGGTGGTAGTAGTAGTAGTTATCCCAATTTTATAGATGAGCAAAATGAGGCACTGGGAAGTTATAGCATTTAAGTGTTCAAAGTTTCAAGTGGTAGAACAGAATTTGAAACTCATTTTAGATACTCCTACCTACTATACTCCACAGACTTTGAAAGTTGGGGTGGGGGGGGGAAAAGCAGTATTTGGACTTTAACCCTAAACTCAAGTCACACAAATTAAGGATATTTACAAATGAAACTCAAACAAAAGAAGAGGGAAATGAACTGCTGATACGTATCTTTAGAATATCAGCTAAAAGCCTAAGCAGGTATCTAGAGAAAACCAGGAATACTCCTATCATTTTCTTAAGAATAAGTTTTCTCTTAGCCCTACTGGAAATCAGGCCCTTCCCAAGGGTAAGCCTTCTGATTAATCCCTTCAATCTCATTTTTTTTAAGATTTTATTTTTAAGTAATCTCTACACCCAACACGGGGCTGGAATTTACAAACCCAAGATCAAGCTCATATGTCCCACCACTGAGCCAGCCAGGAACCCCTTAATCTCTTTTCTAATGTTACTCTTATTTTTTAAAAGATTTTATTTATTCATGAGACACAGAGAGAGAGAGAGAGAGAGAGAGAGAGAGAGAGAGAGAGAGAGAGGGGCAGCGTCATAGGCAGAGGGAGAAGCAGGCTCCATGCAGGGAGCCCAACGTGGGACTCGATTCCTAGTCTCCAGGATCACACTCCGGGCTGAAGGTGGCGCTAAACTGCTGGGCCACCAGGGCTGCCCTAACGTTATTCTTATTGACAAAGTTATTTAATGATTCCAAAGAAGTTAACTTCCCCAAACAATTCACAGTAGCAGAGAAAAAAAGACACACACACACACACACACACACACACACACACACACAATAAATACCTGCATCATACTGAGAAAACTGTGAGCAAGGCATAATGGTAGAAGACACAGTTAAAACTCTGCCTATCAGGGATCCCTGAGTGGCTCAGGGGTTTAGCGCCTGCCTTTGGCCCAGGGCTTGATCCTGGAGACCCAGGATCAAATCCTGCATCGGGCTCCCTGCATGGAGCCTGCTTCTTCCTCTGCCTGTGTCTCTGCCTCTCTCTCTCCCTGTCTCTCATGAATAGATAAATAAAATCTTTATCTAAAAAAAAAAAAAAAAAAAAACTCCGCCTACCAAAAAAGGTAAATGCCTCTTGTTTATGAAGTATGACCATCAAGGAACCTAAATGTTCAAAAAGGTAAGGTGATTTTATGTACACTAGTCAAACAATGGTGTCTTCAAAATCAGTTCATGAAGTAAAGCTTCACTCAGTCATATGGTACTGAGAGTACTACCATGTTCTGAATACAATATCCTATGAAGTATTCATTCATCAAATATTTATTGATCACCTACCACTATTCTAGAAGACAGAGGTGAGCTGGTGAAAAAGATAAAGGCCGTACTCTCACAGAGCTTACATTATCAGTAGATATTATAAAAAAGAAATTGAGGCTCAGTTCCCAGGTCTGTTAGACTCTAAAACCTACACTATGTATTTTGACTATATTGTGTCTCACTGGAAAGACACAGCTTCTCCTAAAGTCCACACCTAACCACACAGTCCTGACAGGCTTGTCTGCAACAATTTAGGGTTCCTCTCTGTTGGCAGTCCAGTGTCACTTTCTCAGCGTTCTTACCCCAACTCCCAAGAGCAAAAAGATTGCTTGGTCAGTAGTTTAACACCTCATACTGACATGTATGAATTTCTTTTTCTCCCTCATTAGTCCCTAAACTCCCTCAGGGCAAGAGCCAAGTCTTAGCCTCTTTATAGGTCTAGATGATAGTACAGGAGATAACAGAGAGCTGAATGGAGCTCATGAGAACATTTCAACAGAGTAGAGAGTGGAAACCAGGCTGCAATGAACTAAGGAGTAACAGAAAGAGAGGGCAACGGTGTCTGCTCTTCAAGAACAAGTCTGGAAAGGAAAAAGAGGGAAGTGGAAGTCGTCTGAAGGAGAAATGTGATCACAGGAAAGTTTTATACTTTTCTAAGAATGAGAAAGATTTGAACATATTTGTTGGTAAGGTAATACAGCACAGTAGGAAGAGCAGGGCCGGCGGAGTCAGGCTTGAATTTGATTTCTGGCCTCACTATCCTGGCCTTCTGTCACTTACTATGTCGGCAGGCAAATCACTTAACCTCTGTACTTCAACTTACACATAAATAAAAAGAGAATGATAGAACCTATACCTCACTGTGACAATGACAGCACTTGGCAAACAGAGGAAATCCAATAAATGGTATTGATTATTACTGTATGTGTGGAAGCCTGGACTCTGGTGTTCTAACCCCTCCTACATAGCTTATGCTTCAGCGTGGATTTCCTATCCTAGTCTATGTGTAATATGTGATGGCAAAGAAACAGGATCCTTATTTCTTCTGTGTGTACCATCCTCTGTGCTATTCCACTTCTTTGTGACAGTCTGCATGAGCGCATGAATGGCTACTGTGGAAAATTACTGATGTCATCAGCTGAGGAAGTAGACAACCTGGAGAACAAGCAGATGAAACTGATGTTAAATCATCAAAATGTACAAGATTCTGGGCTCCTGCCAAAATTCATTGAGAACTAGGAAGAGAGAAACTGAAAACACAAACACAGAACATTGTTTAACTTCCTAAGCCAACAAGGTGTTCCCAGCATCCACCCCAGGCACAGAAAGATGGCTGTATGATAAAAGAGACAGTTCTCGGGGCTCCTGGGTGGCTCAGTAAGTAGGGTGAGCGTCCAGCTCTTGGTTTCTGCTCAGGTTGTGACCTCACAGTCATGGAATCAAGCCCTGAATGCAGTTCTGCACTCAGTGCACAGTCAGCCTCAGATTCTCTCTCAAATAAATTTTAAAAATCAAGGAAGAAAGAAGAGAAAGAAGAGAAAGAAAGAAAAGGTTCTCTCTTGAGTTCCTGTCTCAATATTTCACCCTAACGTCTGGTTATTTCTGTGAGGTGCTACTTGGGTTCAACCAACTTTTCCGCCATCTGACAAGTTTCCAAATTCACAAGATTAGTATGCTTCTTAAATATTTTAAATAATTTTTGTTCACAGCCTTTTAAAATTAATGCTCTCGTGCTCACCTCAGCAGCACATATACTAAAGTTAATACTCTGGTCATGGGTCATGTTCACCTGTTACCCATACATGATCAACAGAAACACCTCACACCTTCCTCCTAACCGTATCACGCATCTCCAGGCTACTGTGACAATTAAAGATGAAAAGTCTACATATATCTAGGATTATTGGAAGACAGGAAAGATAATGACCTCCATTTAGAATCAATTACAAATTAATCACGGAGAAGAGAAATAAATACGTAAAACAAAGATGATGTAATTACTGATTAGAGTTCAGAGAAAGCTGGAAGATAAGGAAGAAGAAGATGAGGAGGAACAGAAGTAAGAAATGTATGTGTATCTACAAACTTAATTACAAACAATCACTAAAAGCTACAAGTAGGGGCGCCTGAGTCAGTTAAGCATCTGACTCAATTTCTGCTCATGGTGATCCTGGAGTCTGGGGATCCAGCTCCAAGTACTGCTCCCTGCTGAGGACACAGTCGGCTTCAGATTCTTAACCTTTCCCTCTGCTTACTCTAAAACAAATAAAATCTTTTTTAAAAAATAAAAGCTGCAAGCAAACAAGTCAAAGTTGGAAATTCAGTTTTTGTGAATCAAGGTCTTATTAGGAACTTGAATTTACCAAGAAAGAATAAGAAAGAAGGGTTAAGGATATTCCAGGACATCTTTAATAACCCACCAAACCCCAAAAAAGCCAGCAACCCACCACACATTTCAAGACTGGAAAATACGACAGTCATCCATCACAGAAAACAAACTTCAAAACATCTCTTCTTCCTCCATGTAAAAGCATCCTGGATCATTAAACTGAGTATAAGAATAATTTTCGGAATTCCAATCCCAACCACGCTGAGTGACCCCGGCTAACACACGCCTCAGTTTCCCCAGGTGTAACGAGTCTCGGCCTGAATCTGAGCCTGTGTTCTGACCCCGGACCTGAATCTTCAACGTCAAGTCACAAGTTAAACCTGAGAAGAGCCCGCAGCTCAAAGGTGCCCGAGGCAGCTTTAAAAAAAAAACAAAAAGAAAAGAAAAAGAAAGAGGTCCCCCCGCCTGAGGTGCGGCTTCTGTGAAACCGCTCGCGGCTGTGGAGGGGGAGGTCTGCTTTCGGGCTCGAGCCCCCAGGCTCCCCGCTCCCGCCCGCCGCGCTGCGAGGCCGCCCCCGGCCCGGGCGGGGACGCGGGGGCGCAGCGACACGCGGGTCCGAGCCCCGCCGCCGCCCCGCAGGCCCCGCCCCCGCCGCCGCCCCGCCACAGCCCGAGCCCGGCGCCCCCCGCCGGCGCCCCATCCCACGCGGGCACCTGCAAGGACCGACCCCGCCGCTCTCCCGGCCGCGGGCGGCGCTTCTCCCCTCGTCTGCCCCGTCAGCCCGTCCGTCAGGCGGTCGGTCGGTCCACAGCCGCCCCCGCGACCCCAGCGGAGGGGCGGGTGTGGGCGCCGGGCTCCGCAGACCGCTCCTTCCGCACTCACCTGCCTGGCGCGGGATGTCTACCTGGCGGCCGCCAGTCCCTGCCACCTCAGTGCCAACCTGGGTCTGACTCGCGGCTCCACCGCTCCGACCCAGTCAGCGCTCGGCGGCGCCACTGCGCACGCGGGCCGGGCCGGGCGTAATGCCGCGGAGCATGCTGGGGGCTGTAGTCCTCCGGGACCCCACACACGAACCTCCTTCCTAGCCCAGACCCGGCCCCCGGGCGGTAGCGGGGGGTGGGGCACATTAGTCCTCCGAAGCCCAATTTTAGCCCAGCAATATCCACTGGACTTTCATGTGCACTGCAGCCCGAGCAGCTCAGGGTAATATGGGGTGGACCGGCGGTTGGGATGCAGGACAGATGCGGCAGGACTCTGGAAAGGAGCGGCCCTTACATTTTTTTTTTTTGTTTTTAATAATAAATTTTTTATTGGTGTTCAATTTGCCAACATACAGAATAACACCCAGTGCTCATCCCGTCAAGTGCCCCCCTCAGTGCCCGTCACCCATTCACCCCCACCCCCCGCCCTCCTCCCTTTCCACCACCCCTAGTTCGTTTCCCAGTTAGGAGTCTTTATGTTCTGTTTCCCTTTCTGATATTTCCTACCCATTTCTTCTCCCTTCCCTTCTATTCCCTTTTACTGTTATATTCCCCAAATGAATGAGACCATGTAACGTTTGTCCTTCTCCGATTGACCTATTTCACTCAGCATAATACCCTCCAGTTCCATCCACGTTGAAGCAAATGGTGGGTATTTGTCATTTCTAATGGCTGAGTAATATTCCATTGTATACATAAACCACATCTTCTTTATCTATTCATCTTTCGATGGACACCGAGGCTCCTTCCCCAGTTTGGCTATTGTGGACATTGCTGCTATAAACATCGGGGTGCAGGTGTCCTGGCGTTTCATTGCATCTGTATCTTTGGGGTAAATCCCCAGCAGTGCAATTGCTGGGTCGTAGGGCAGGTCTATTTTTAACTCTTTGAGGAACTTCCACACAGTTTTCCAGAGTGGCTGCACCAGTTCACATTCCCACCAACAGTGTAAGAGGGTTCCCTTTTCTCCGCATCCTCTCCAACATTTTTGTTTTCCTGCCTTGTTAATTTTCCCCATTCTCGGCCCTTACATTTTCTAAATATTTAAGTGCTTTCTTCACAGGTGTACAGAACCAGGCTTAGACCAGTCCGAACCACTCTTACAGAACTCACAAGCCCTGGAAGGAGCCACAAATTGGAACAAATTTGGTTGAGGGCATGCCAAAGAAATTCACTCTCCAGGCATGTATAACCCGGGGGTGGGGGTGGGGGGTGTCAGAAGCCTGAGTTTGGGTCACTCAACCACACTAACACTTAGCTCATCCATAAAATGAGAATGTGAACTTATGGTCGTGAGAACTAGATGCTGTTTCAGAAAATGTTAAATAAGGCACAGTACAAATGAACAGTCCAGGGATGTAGAAGGCCCATCTCCATAGGATACACAGGTCCTAGTAGACATCAGATTCTGTCCTGAAAAAAAAATGTGTTGGGGGCCTAGCAGGCTCAATCTCTAGAGCATGTGACTGAGTCTTGGGGTTGGAGTTTGAGTCCCACATTCAGTGTAGAGATTATTTAAAAAAATAAAATCTTAAAAAAAAAGAAAAGAAAAGAAAACGAGTTTATCACCATTTAGGAAGGTCACCTTTTTAAAAGCATAGTATTTTAGGGGTGTTGTCCTAGACATGTCTCCCTACTTAGAAGAGGTAAATTTAGTTTTAAAGCTGCTTATTAATCTAAGCATGGGTTCCCATTGGTGTTCCAAGGGGGTGATGCCTGGGTCAATGAATGGAACCATATGCAAAGTCTACACATACAAGGCAGTCTCAGTTGTGACCTCACTGTATTAGGCTCACTTTGCAAAGTCATGTTATTTACAACATCCCTGTGAAAGCTGGGTGAATTTTATCATTTGAATTTTAGAGGACCTGGGAAAAGTAGTAAGTGGCAAAGCAGAGATCTGAACCCAGTTTCTGAGGCCAAGTTCGGTTTCCTTTCCAAATTCTTTTTTTTTTTTTTTTTTTAAGATTTTATTTATTTATTCATGAGAGAGAGAGAGGCAGAGACACAGGCAGAGGGAGAAGCAAGCAGGCTCCATGCAGAGAACCCGATGTGGGACTCGATCCCAGGACTCCAGGATCACGCCCTGGGCCGAAGGCAGACGTTAAACCACTGAGCCACCCAGGTGTCCCCAAATTCTGCTTAAACAAAACCAACGCACCGCCCCCCAACCCCCACCCCGTTGCCTTAGAGCAACAAATTCCATTCTTTTTAGTGTGGTAACATCCTTTTCTGTCATCTCACAACTTGCAGGGGCTGTATTTCCTAAGTTTATCTTTATGAGGGAACACAATTTGAGACAGTTGTCACGTCAGCTGAGGTGTCAAAACTCAATGGTTAAGTAATGCTAGCTTCAGCATGGGCCCCTTAGGTTTTTGCAATGAACCATTAGCATTTCATTTTTGCTAACTTTCCCTACACACTTAAAAGGGAACTAAGGACTTGTCAATACTTGCCAAATAAAGCTTCCAGCCCTCCTCTAGCATTCCAGTGGAATATTTATCAGAGATCAATACTGGGTAGGCCAGGGGTCCTTGGTTGGCTCATTCTGTGGAACATGCAACTCTTAATCTCAGGCTGGTGAATTTGAGTCCCACACTGGGTGGAGATTATTTAAAAACCAACAAAACAAAAACAAAGCTGGGCAGGTCCAACAGCCACAGCAGATAGAAAACCAGTAGTTCTAAGAAATGGCAGACTAGCTAGCAATTCTATGAAACTTTCTAAGTGCCGTGTGAGAATTCAACATACATATTTCACCTCCATTAGAGGACAAAAGCGAAAAAAGAAAAATGGCACATTCTTAAAAGCTTCATAGGATGCTACTCAAGGCAAAGCCCTTCTCAATTTTTGCCACAGGAAGGGTGGATGGAGCCAGGTACATTGAAGAAATTCAACCAAGCACCAAGCTGGTAGGAAAAGGAACATCTGCATCATGATAAAGGGTGGATTATAAGACAATAAAACCAAGGGGAGCAGTGTGGATTTGTTGAAGTTACATCTCAAGAGCACCTTTTCTCAGTGGTGCTTAATGAACTGTAATGTGTTCAGATGATAAATGGTGTATGTGGGGATCCCTGAGTGGCTCAGTGGGTTTAATGCCTGCCTTCAGCCCAGGGCGTGATCCTGGAGTCCCGGGATCGAGTCCCACGTCGGACTCCCTGCATGGAGCCTGCTTCTCCCTCTGCCTGTGTCTCTGCCTCTCTTTCTCTCTGTGTCTCTTATGAATAAATAAATAAAAATCTTAAAAAAAAAAATGGAGTATGTCCCATTATTGAGGAGCCATTCAGCACACTGCTCCATAAGCTCCAGGAAGACAGACTGACTTGTTCACCATTGTATTCTTAGTACACAGTAGGGTGCTGAAAAAAAAAGTGCTAAATTATGAAATCTGGGGGCTCCAGATTGGGTGGCTCAGTTGGTTAAGTAGCCAAGTCTTGATTTCAGTTCAGGTCATGATCATAGGGTCCTGGGATCAAGTGCTGTGTTGGGCTCTACCCTCAGCAGGGAGTCTGCTTGAAGATTCTCTCTCCCTCTGCCCCTCCCAACTCACTTTCTCAAATAAATCTTAAGTATGACATCTGGATCAGAAACAAAATCTTAGGGGTGCCTGTGTGGCTCAGTTAAGCCACTGCCTTCAGCTAGGGTTATGATTTTGGGGTCCTGGGATCAAGTCCTGTATTGGGCTCCCGGCTCAGCAAGGAACCTGCTTCTCCTTTTCCCTCTCCTTTTTTTTTTTTTTTTTTTTTTAAGATGTTATTTATTCATGAGAGACACAGAGAGACAGAGAGAGGCATAGACACAGGCAGAGTTAGAAGAAGGCTCCATGCAGGGAGCCTGACGCAGCACTTGATCCCGGGACCCCAGGATCACACCCTGGGCTGCAGGCGGCGCTAAACCGCTGCGCCACCGGGGCTGCCCAATAAATATTTTTTTAAAAGAGAAGAAACTATGGAGGGATGCCTGCGTGGCTCAGCGGTTTAGTGCCTGCCTTTGGCCCAGGGCATGATCCTGGAGTCCCGGGATTGAGTCCCGCATCGGGCTCCCTGCATGGAGCCTGCTTCTCCCTCTGCTTGTGTCTCTGCCCCTCTCTCTGGGTCTCTCATGAATAAATAAAATCTTTTAAAAAAATAAGGAAAAAGAAAAACTATGGAATGAATTTTTTATGTTTGCTTTTCTGCTTTACATTTTTTTTTTTTTAAGATTTTTTAGTAATCTCTACCTCCAACATGGGCTTGAACTCACAACCCTAAGATCACAAGAGTCACGGACAGAGTCAACCAGGCGCCCCTGCTTTATATACTTTAAATACATTTGGTTTGTGCCTGGTCTGTGCACTATCCTAATTACAACTTTTTAAAGTTTAAGGCTAAACTACTAAACAACTAGTGTTTAAAACCATGGGAGAGATATAACATTTTCCCATGGTTTTAAACTTCTCAGGACCCTATAGCCACAGCAACGAAAGGGTAGATCACTCATGGGGGGAAACAAACTGGAGGCATTCATGGTCCCCATCTCCCTCCTAATCTCACATGTAGCTACTTAAAACTGCTATTCAACTGGACTTTATTTCCTAAGCAACTTGTTGTGGGGATTAAGGACAAGGAGGTCTACAGTGGTTTCCAAAAATCCCCTCAAACTCCTTCCACCCCAGCCTGGCCTGGGATGTTACCTAACCAGAATTTCTGGTTTACTATACAAAAGGGATATGTATGTATGTATGTATGTATATGTGTGTATATATATATATAAATATTAGAAACAATTCTATTATATATATTATATATTATAAATATAATAGAATATTTTATATATATATATAATAGAATATGCAGTACCAAGAAAGGCATCAGAATCTAAAAGAATCTAAAAGAGCAGATCAAATATGCATTTTGTTTAAAGGTTTCATTTTGAAGTAATCTCCACACCCAATGTGGGGAACTCAAACTCACAACCCGCCCCCCCACCCCAGATGAAGAGTTACATGCTCTCTCCCAACTGAGCCAGTCAGGTGCCCCTCCAATATGGTTTTTGTAAGGCCAAAAGGTCTTGTTAAATGAGAAGACAGAGTGGACTTCTTGTTTTCATTCACCCAAACACCCACTTCTTATTTGACCTTTTGTCTAAGTAGGCTCTGATAGATCATCATGTCCTCTTAAGTGCTCATCCTGAAATCTGGGCCAGAACCCAGCTCATTTTCTTCCTAAGTTTGGATTTATCATGAAGGCAAATCACCCAGATTCACCACTTACACATTTTCTTCCAGAAACCTAGCCTCTAAGAATTTTTCTGTACACAGGACTTAATGAGGTCACAAGAACAAAATCATACCAGATCCAGAATGGAAAACCCAAATCTGTCTGGACTTCTAGTTATGTTCCAGATTAGCTAAATTTGAGTTAAATTTTGTATCCATTAGACCATACCTCTGATAGAGAACATACCTTGAAAGGAATATATATGAATCCCAGTACTTAAAAATACTACTATGACTAAATATAATTTATTCTAGATAGGATCCTACAATAAAAAAAGAGGACACTAGCTAAAAACTGAGGACTTTGATAATGTATCAATAATGGTTCATTAATTGTGATGACTACATCATACTAATGTAAGATGTTAATAAGGGACATCAAGGATGGGGTGTATGGGAACTTTGTACTATCCTTGCAATATAAAAATATTCTACAATTTAGTTTAAATAAAAATTGCATTAAAAACTTGAAAAAAGGGATGCCTGGATGGCTCAGTTCATTAAGCATCTGCCTTCAGTTCAGGTCATGATCCCAGAACCCTGGGATCAAACCCCACATCAGGCTCCCTGCTCAGCAGGGAGTCTGCTTCTCCCTCTGCTGTTCCACCTGCTTATGTTCACTCTCTCTCAAATAAATAATAAAATCTTAAAAAAAAAAAAAAAGAAAAAATACACAAAAGCTAAAAGAAAAGCCACCTCAAATTCATCAAGCAAGAAACCACACAGTATTTCATTATGTAACTTTCCAGGTTTTTTTTTTTTTTTACTTTCTCGAAGTAAGCTCTATGCCCAACTGGGGGCTTGAATTCATGACCCCGGGGTTAAGAGTGCCATGCTCCACCAACTGAACCAGCCAGGTGTCCCAACTTTTCCTATTTATTTTTTATGCTGACTCATTCTCCATTCTTCGGTTGGTTCAAGTTCAGCATGTACTCTCTTCCATGATGGGTAAACTAAAACAGTCTCCTCTTCAAATTTTAGCCTGCTCCCTGACTGGTTGGTAAACTCCCCCAGGCTCAGAAAGGAAAATGACATTTCCTGAGTCCTTCTTCAAGTCAGACCCTACGCTATGCAATTTCAGCCAGCTAGTCCTCACATTCATCTAGGATTTGTATCACCTATCTGGAAGCACTTAAGCACTGTGCTTCCGCGTAAGGACATGAGACTCTCCTGGTTATCAAATGATATCTACCATCAGCCAGGGGAAGCCAGCAGTAAACACCTAGGTGTCTAACTGCAGCTGAACAGAATCTGGTTACCCCATGGTCTGCCCAGATCCTGATTTCTGGATGATTCAGATCCTGGAGTTCAGGTAACTGGTAAACTAATTCAATCTAATTTTTGAGAAGGCCTGAGTGTTCTCTTCTTAGCCAACATACAGCCCACCCAAGTGCCCTTAATTAAAATGTTAAATGGCTGGCTTAGTCGGTGGAGCATGTGACTCTTCATGTTGGAGTCGAAAGTTTGAGCCCCATGTTGGGTGTAGAGATCACTTTATTTTTTATTATTTTTATTTTTTTTAATTTTAAGATTTTATTTACTTATTCATGAGAGACGCAGAGAGAGGCAGAGACAGGGGAAGTAGGCTCCATGCAAGGAGCCCGATATGGGACTCAATCCCAGGACTCCAGGATCACACCCTGAGCCAAAGGCAGACACTCAAACGCTGAGCCACCCAAGCATCCCTAGAGATCACCTTAAAAAAATAAATTAAAAACTAAAATATTAAAAAAAAAAAAAAAAAGTTAAATGGGAAGGGCACCTGGCTAGCTCAACTGGTGGAGCATACAATCTCGTTCTTGGGGTTGTGAGTTCAAGCTCCACACTGGATGTATCAATTACTTAAAAAAAAAAAAAAAAAAAAAAAAAAATTGGGGCAGCCCGGGTGGCTCAGTGGTTTAGTGCCGCTTTCAGCCCAGGGCCTGATTTTGGAGACCCAGGATTGAGTCCCATGTCAGGTTCCCTGCATGGAGCCTGCTTCTCCCTCCGCCTCTGCCTCTGTCTCTCTCTCTGTCTCCATTTCTCTCATGAATAAATAAATAAAATCTTAAAAAAAAAAAATCTAAATGAAAAAAAATAAAAAAAATAAAAAATTGTGTATGTTAATAGCATAACTTAAGTATATTAATATAAAAACAAAAAAGACTAGAAGAGGAAAGAAAGCACAATAAACCAAATCAAATTGCCAGAGAAGAAAAACCAGCCAAACTGCCAATTGCTAGAGAACAGAAGTCGAACAATCATCACAGTACTGTCATCTTATTTCCTTATTTTCTGTGAGGAAATTGAAGTAAAATCCATGGTATCTGGTATCCCCAGTGTGTCTGGTATATAACATAACTTCTCAGATTATAGATACATTGATAGTAGCTACTTCCTCTTAATGTGGCCCACACTGAGAAGTAGACAATACCTGATCAGAGCCCAATGAGTTAATTCCTTACACAGAACTAGCAGTTTCAAAAACCCCTCAAGATTCACACGAAAAGAATAGTAAACTGCTTCTGAAAGAGTTGAGACCTTCTACAGCTCCATGCTCTCTAAGCTTACCTGCTACATTGACCTATATTTAGAATTTGGTTTCAAGGGCTGTCTCCTTTTCTTCTTTCCAAGAGGTTGAGCTCTTTACCCTGGACTACCTTTGACTTTTTTTTTTTTTAAGATTTTATTTATTTATTTTTGGGAGTAGAAGTGGGAGCAAGAGAAGCACACAGGGGGAGAGGGAGAAGCAGACTCCCCACCAAGCAGGGAGCCTGATGAGAGGCTCGATCCCAGGACCCTGAGATCATGACCTGAGCTAAAGGCAGACACTTAATTGACTGAGCCACCCAGGTGTCCAATCCCAGACTACCTTTGATTGCATATGGTTGGAGTCAACTCAGCCTCTTATCCCTTTCAACATTCCCATTTCTTTTTTTTTTTTTTTTTTTTTTTTAACATTCCCATTTCTGACAACTAGGTTGTCTGGCTTCTGATTGAGCTGTAGGGGAAGGATGGGGTGGGGCAGAGGGAGAATCACTAACTCACAGTAGCTTCAATGTCTGGGCCCAAGCCAGCCTGATCCTCAACAATGGGTATGGGTCTCAACTGTAGCAATAGCTACCTCAGCCACTATTCCTCCTCAAGGTGATATGTGAAACACTGACAAGTTTTCTCCTCTAGGATCAAGGGCCCTAATATTCCCTTACCACTCCTCATAGGACAACATTTTCTCAGGAGGTTGGCTATCTCTGTTTCTCAGACTGGGTGTCCAAAATGGAACATAATGCCATGAATGTGGAACAGTAAGACTATAGTGGAATTTAAGCCTAATTTACATTTATCTTAATTTTTTCTTCTTAGTTTTGGCCACATCATTTCAATCTATTTCAGGTTAGATAAAATTTTAGTTATCTTACCAAAAACATGTATTGGTTAATTATTCTAGTTTTGTGTTATCTGCAAATCTGATAAATACATTTCTTCGGGCAGCCCGGGTGGTTCAGTGGTTTAGCGCCGCCTTCAGCCCAGGGCCTGATCCTCAGGACCCAGGAGAGAGTCCCACGTCAGGCTCCCTGAATGGAGCCTGCTTCTCCCTCTGCCTGTGTCTCTGCCTCTCTCTCTCTCTCTCTCATAAATAAATAAAATAAAAATCTCTTAAAAAAATACATTTCTTCATTTTCATCTATGCTGAAACAGTATGTAGAATTGGATGGGGCTGAGGATAAGAGGTCTGTGGACTAATACCAGTACTCTCCTTACAGGTGGGGGATAGTTCTTAATGATCTTCTTTGGCTACAGCTGGCTTAATCACCTATTAATCTAAGTACCAGGATTAATTGTCAAATGCCCTGATGAAATCAATAGACCCAACTAGAATTTCTGATATACAAGCTTTAAGAAAGATGAAGTGAGCTTGAGTACAACTTGAGCTGAATAAGCCTGAAAATTTACTGTGGCTCTGAATTTCATTATATATTATTTTTTTCTTTTTGAAGATTTATTTACTTGAGAGAGCAAGAGAGAACACAAGTAAGAGAGGGCCCAAGCTGGGGGAGGGGCAGAGGGAGAAGCAAGCAGGGAGCCCAACATGGGGCTTGATTCCAGGACCCCGAGATCATGACCCGAGCTGAGGGCAGCCGCTTAACTGACGAAGCCACCCAGGAGCCTGAATTTCATTATGTATTCTGGCAAAACATAACTGGATACCAAAGGTATCCAACCATACTGAATCAGAGTCCAAGTTATTTTGCTAGATACAGATCAAATTTACCTTCAATAGGGGCACCTGGGTAGCTCTGTCAATTAAGCATCTGCCTTCAACTCAGGTCATGATCCTGGATCCTGGGATTGAGTCTCATATCCGGCTCCCTGTTCAGCAGGGAGTCATCTTCCCCCTCTGCCCTCCTCCCTCCTCGTGATCTCTCTCTTTCAAATACATAAAATCTTAAAAAAAAAAAAAAAAAATTACCTTCAGAAGAGAGGACCAGGAGTTAGTTACTTCCTCAATCAAGTGAGCATATGAAATAGACCAGGCTAGTTGGACAACATGACTGAAAGAACAGAACAAGCTATGAACTACAAGTTGTGTTGCTACAAAAAAAGAGTCCAGGGGCGCCTGGGTGGCTCAGTGGTTGAGCGTCTGCCTCTGGCTCAGGTTGTGATCATAGGCTCCTGGAGTTGCATCCCCACAGGGAGCCTACTTCTCCCTCTGCCTATGTCTCTGGCTTTCTGTGTCTCTCATGAAGAAACAAAATCTTAAAAAAAAAAAAAAAAGAAAAGAAAACGGAGTCCAACACAGCATCATTTTTCTTTCCTTTTTGTTTTTGTCTTTTTTAGAGAGAGGGAGCGGCAGGGCAGGCAGTAAGAATGGCTGAGGGGGAGAGAGAGAATCTGAAGTTGGCTTCACATCGAGCACAGAGCCTGACATGGGGTTCAATCTCACAACCCTGAGATCATGACCTGAGCAAAACCGAGTTAGATGCTTAACCTACTGAGCCACCCAGGCATCCCAACGTAATTTATTTCTGCACTATAAACTCTGAAAAATGTGGAAGCACCACGCACAAGAAAAAAAAAAGTGTATCCAATTTCAGGTAACAGGTCTTGAGATAAAATAAGGCATTAGAGAAAAATTTTCCATGACCCAGCAATAAAAGTTAACGAAGCCAACAACTTCTTGTTTAATTCTTTCCAACTCTACAGACATAATTCTGCTTTCACCTTCATTACACTTTCATATGGTTTTAGCAGGGGATATACCTCCTCTTCTAAGAATCTCTGCACCTGCCAAAGAGGAAAGCAAATGTCAGACAAGAGAAAATGTAAAGACAAACTTTGATAGCTTTTTCAGTATCAGTTTATATTACTGAGAAATAATTTGATAAAACTCTTACTTCACCACTGAACTTCTATTTTTCTCAACTGCCTTTCAGAAATCTGTCCCTAGATATCTGGCAGTTCAACCCACCATGCCCACATGTGCTTCCACACAAACCAGCCCAGTCTGTTCTTTTAGTTGGTCTTCCCACTGTCTACCCTGTTCTCCAAGCTAAACTCATCACTGCTTCTTCCCTCCTCTTCATTCAACAAGCTGCCAAGTGGTTAACTCTCTAAATGGCCCTGCAATCTCCTCATCTGCAACTACCACCACCTTGGCTCAACACCCTTGTCATCTACTACGTGGCCGCCTACAGCAGCTTCCTTGCTGGTCTCCTACCTCCAGTTTGTCTTCCAACTTTAAATCCTGTAACTAGGGCAGCCCCGGTGGTGCAGTGGTTTAGCGCCGCCTGCAGCCCAGGACGTGATCCTGGAGACCCTGGATCAAGTCCCACATCAGGCTCTCTGTATGATGCCTGCTTCTCCCTCTGCCTGTGTCTCTGCCTCTCTCTCTCTCTGTCTCTATGAATAAATAAATAAAATCTTTTAAAAAATAAATAAATCCTGTAACTACATCTGGACACTTGCTGCTCTAGCAAAACCCAAATGATTGTAGTTTCTCTCCCATGAAAAACATCTATGTATTTACCAACTCCTACTTGTCCCTAAGATTCAGCTTAGATGTCAAGTCTTCCAAGAAGTCTTTCCCAACCTCTATTGTAAGGCTGTTCTACTTCTTTGGGAGTTGGTAAACCGTCCAACTCTTGATTTTTGGCTCAGATTATGACCTCAGGGTTGTGGGATTGGGCTTTGTGCTAGGTGGGGGCCTGCTTAGGATTCTCCCTCTCCCTCTCCCTCTGCCCCTCCCCAGCACCCTCCCCTCACTTGCTCTCGCTCAAAAAATTTTAAAAATTAAAATAAGAGCATTTTAAAAAGAGGGCATTTGGAGAAGCTTACAGCACCATGGAAGTGCCAGTGCTTACCTGTCGGGATGCACAACCTGTAAAAGAAGATGGATCCAGTAGACGGTCCAACTGGGAGTGAATGGGACTAAAGTAGGCATCAGCCTGGATTCGCTCTATGAGGTCATTGTCACCCCCTTCCTCCTTGACCACAGCAGCTGCCTCCTGGGAAAGCACTCTGATTTTCTCATGGCAATCCTAGAAAGACAGTGAGGTATTGTTGGTTCATTTACTAAGAGGGCATTTGAACATCTTAAGAAGTCATCCAACACCACATCCATGCTGTCTATGTATGGCTGGTACACAAAGCCCTTCCAGGCTGAGGTGGTTCCTCTCACAGTCTAACTCCAAGAAGATCTTGACCCTCTGATCATATCTGAGAATGAACCTGAAATAAATGCCCATCCTGTGCTGGCCTCTCTAAAGCTTCATAAACCATGTGTGCTTGTGTCCTGCCCACTTCCCATCCTTTTCTATTGGAAATTCAGACCTAATTCCCTCACTAGGAGTGGATCTTTCTACAGGTGATTAAGTGATTCACTTTTAACGAACCAAGTTCACCACAATCACCCTCCAGAGAAAAGCCTGTTCTACAGCAGAATATGGTCACTGTTCTCTTCCAACACCATGACTGAGGGTGATGACAAGAATGCTTTCACTCTTTTTTTTTTTTTTTTGAATGCTTTCACTCTTAAGGAAGAACAGGACTGAGCAGCCCCAGTGGCTTAGCGGTTTAGTGCCACCGTCAGCCCAGGGTGTGATTCTGGAGTCCCAGGATCGAGTCCCATGTTGGGCTCCCTGCATGCAGTCTGCTTCTCCCTCTGCCTGTGTCTCTGCCTCTCTCTCTCTCTCTCTCTCATGAATAAATAAATAAAATCTTAAAAAAAAAAAAAAAAAAAAAAAGGAAGAACAGGACTAAAGGTGCAAACTTCCACTCATCCACGCATGAGGATTTAACAAACCTGGCGGTTACCCCCAGATTTCACCATGGCCATGATGATGTTCTCTGTGGCCATGAAAGGTAGCTCTTGCCGAATGCGCCGCTCAATTACCTAGAAGAATGAACGGAGGGCTAAGATGGTTCAAGGTTATAAAGTCATACATACAGTAAAAGATCTAGTGCGACAATACACACAAGGACATGAACTGCCTTATTTATGAAGACAGAGAGTAGAATGGATCGTTTTCATCCACACTGTATTTTTCGGTTTTCTTTCTAATCCAAAGTATTACTTTGATTTAAAAAAGGAATATTGATTTAAACAAACTTTTGAAAGTTGCTTCATTTGAAAGATTTCTAAAACCTGAACTTTGCTAAATTTCATTGCCCAACCTCAAGAGCCAAGTACGCAATGGAAATGAACCCATTTGCCTCAGGTACTTAAAAACAGGCAAAGGAAATAGTCTGCCCTGCCAGTCACACCAGAGCTGATGATTCATGCTCATAAACAGTGTAAGCCAATTCAAAGTACTTACTTTTTTCTGTAAATGTGTCTATTATAGATTTCAGAGTTAGTTCTCTAGAGCTTACGTCACCACCTTAGGAATGAGCTCTGGTTGGGAAGAACTGTTGGACCAGAATGCAGCTCCGCAAACACACTCGCTATAAAGCAGGAAAATATTTCACTGCCCCTCCCACATTCCAATCCTTCTCCCTAAGATTTTACTTTTTAACTGAGGCTTCTTACTTTAGGGTATACCACCAATCCTTCAGAAATGTTCTGCAACGTATTCAATATGGCATCTGCAGTGAGAAATGCCTCAGCCAAACAGATACGTCTGGAAAGCAAACAGCCAATTCAGTTATCTCTTTAAACAAATATCAATTTTAGTGAAATGTAGGGTGTGTCCCCAGAAGCTGTGTGACTTGTCATGCCACATGTACTACATGGATAATTTCCTTTAATCTCATGACTTCAGCTACCTCCATATCCTGATGACCTCCAATATCCTGATCACCCCACAAGGGGTGTCCAGATCACCTGCTTACAAGCCAGATCATATACTCCACTGGAGAGCTCCACCTGTTTGATCCCTGGGTACCTCAAACCCCAAACTGGATTCAGCCACTTTTTCACTACTTCCTGCTCACCAGGTCAAACCCACTCTTTTTCTCCCTGTGGCTGCTCCTGTCTCAGTAAATGGCATTAGCACCCCACCCCTGATCTTAATACTCACTCTAGTCCACCACCAAGGCCAGCCAATGTGTCCCTGATTTTACCCATATCCTTCCTCTCTGATCACTGCCAGTGTAGACTTGGATTTTTTTTTTTTAAAGTAGCCTCCTAACTCATTCTAATGAGATCTATGTCCCCTTACAACTGATTCTCCAAATTGTTGCAGGGTGTTTTCGCTGGCACATCTGATTAGGTCACACCCTGCTGAAAAGTATTCAACAGCTGACTTATTTCCATAAGTGTTTTATTCCCTGGATTACACACAGATCCCAAGATAGCTAGCTTTAGCTATATATCTTTTTCAGATCCCAGTACAATGCAAGCAAACCATAGTAACATGAAACTGCTTTAAAAAAGTATAGGGGTGCCTGGCTGGCTTAGTTGGCTAAGCCACTGCCTTGGGCTCAGGTTATGATCTCAGGGTCATGGATCAATCCCTGCACTGGACTCCCTGCTCAGTGGAGAGTCTGCTTCTCCCTGTACCTCCACCCCCCTCCCTGCTCCTGCTCTCTCTCAAATAAATAAAACCTTAAAAAAAAAGTATATACATAGGGGTGTCTGGCTGGCTCAGTGGGTGGAGCATGTGACTCAATCTCAGGGTTGTAAGTTCGAGCTCCACATTGCGTATAGGAATTACTTAAAAACTAAAATCTTTAAGTATAAACATAAAGCAGAAAACTATGTGTATGTTGGTACCGTATTCATAGCTACAAATTACTTCTGACCCATCTCATAACCAACCACCACAGAATCGTGACAAGACACCAGTTGATACCTCACCTGCCTTTAGCACAGTAACTAAATTCCTTTTCAAGGCTTACAGGGCTGTTCATAAATTAATTGTGATCTGTAATCGTGTCCCATCTCATCTCTTGCCACAGACACTTCATTCCCCAGTGCTACCTGACTACTAATAACTCCTTAACTATTCTTTCTCCTGCCCTTATGCTTTCATATATGCTTCCAATCTTGTTTTTTTTTTTTTAAAGACCTATTATCTTTATTTATTTATTTATTTATAGAGAGGGAGCTGGGAAGGGCAGCAGGGGAGGGAGAGAATCTTAAGCAGGCTCCACACCCAGTGCAGAGCCTGACACAGGGTTTGATCTCACAACCCTGAAATCATGACCTGAGCCAAAATCAGACCTTAACCAACTGAGCCACCCAGGTGCTTCTATATCTTATCCTAAAGGTCTTTTTAAAATGCTTGTATTTCTTGGTCTTAAAGCATCACCTCCTCTGTGAAGCCTTCCCTGACTCCTCTACCGCCACTACCACTACCACAGAGATTATCTTGTACCCACTCATCCTAACACTCATCCCACTGTTCTACGTTCCTGCCTCCCTGCTATACTCCAGGCTCAGTGGGCACAGATGCTCAAAACATCCACTTGCTTCTCCTCTTCTGGTCTTCCCCCCACCTTGCTGTACATGTACATGGCATCCCCCTTCTACTGACCGATTGGCACTATCATCCAGTGTGCGCTCAAACCACTGCACAGATGCCGTCTGCAGTGGGTCCATGATAAGGGTCATCAGGTGCCGGGCAAGACTGCAGCACCTCTCTGAGCGCATAGGATTCCGCTTGTAAGGCATCGCACTTGAGCCTGCCACATACAAGGAGGAGAAGCAAAGGCAGAGAGACTTCAGAGAACAATGAGTGCCCAAGTATGCTGCTGGGTGAACTATTAACACACCACTCACAGGCCTCCTAGCATCTCTGTAGTGCTCCCATATCTTCACAGAACACTCACCAATCTGCTGTTTTTCAAAGGGTTCCTCCATCTCCTTGAGGTTTGCCAGGAGTCGTATGTCAGTACAAATCTAGGAGGAAAGGGCCACAGGCATCGTCCCACACTGCTGGTGCACAGGACTCTGGGAGCAGGCTAGCCTGATGGAGGAGGTGAGCACATCCTCTCCAAGAGTTCCCGGAGAGTAATAGCTCACTCAGACTTCCGGCTCCTGAAGAGCAGGGATAACAAGTAAGGGAGCATGGAAACACTTCTGTGAAACATTGCTGAAGACAGAGCAAGGAAAGACAATGCAAGATGAGCTTTAGTGTAAACACTGGAGCTAGTCTTGCCCTTTAATGTACCTTAATTTAAAAGGTATTACCTACAGACCCCAGATGGTGAAAATGAAGTTTGACATCTCTTGAGAGATGTGACTAAATAAAGGTCCAAGGCCGGGCAGCCGGTGTGGCTCAGCGGTTTAGCGCCGCCTACAGCCCAGGGCGTGATCCTGGAGACCCAGGATCAAGTCCCATGTCAGGCTCCCTGCATGGAGCCTGCTTCTCCCTCTGCCTGTGTCTCTGCCTCTCTCTCTCCTCCCTGTGTATTCTCACGAATAAATAAATAAAATCTTAAAAAAAAAAAAATCCGAGGCCAATACCATCTGTCTGAGGTGTGCAAAGCTCTCAGCTCCACTCCCAACAAAGTGCTACCACCACTCACCTTGTGCACGGATGCCCCCAAGCTAGCCAGCACAGACAGCACCTCAATATCTACTTTTCGTGTGTAAGTCTGCCCTGTGATGATGAAAGCCCTAGAAATCAATTGAAAAGAACTGTAAGTGAAAATATTTCAGTGCCTGGCTGAGAGCATGCAACTCTTGATCTCAGGGTTAAGTCTGAGCCCTCTATTAGTGTAGAAATTACTTAAAACCTGAAAAAAAAATTTTTTTTCTTCAAAATGTGACTGTGTCAAATAAATGAGCAAAAACACATCTTAAGCAAAAGCTTGGTCTCACTGATATACTTAGTCACACTGAGCCCAGATGACCTCAATGATATGTTCCTGGGACAAACTGTTCTTCCACCCTTTTTACTAACCCCCAGACCCAAGAAGGAAGCATGGGCCTGTGTACCCAAGTCCTGCCACACAGCCTGATGGAAATGACTGGAAGGAGGAGCCATGGTGAAACCTTGTGGCCTTCAGTGGAAATGATCAGATTTAGATGAACCCACTGGAGAACCTCGACATGGGTGAGATTATCCTAAAAATCTCAGAAGTAAACACTTGCCTTCTCCTTGTAGACTACAAAAAGATAAAATCTAGACTATAAGAAAATAAAACCCAAGCCAGAGATAAAAGGAAACGGGTAGAGGACAAAGGAAGAAAAAGTTAGGGTCAAATCTATCG
Source organism: Canis aureus (assembly GCF_053574225.1). Taxonomy (NCBI): domain Eukaryota; kingdom Metazoa; phylum Chordata; class Mammalia; order Carnivora; family Canidae; genus Canis; species Canis aureus. Next base: position 27,541,956 of record NC_135621.1, read on the forward strand.
GTCCACTGAACACAAGCCTTCCATCACTCAGGAGGGAAGCCAACGCTTTTCCCCCATTTACCTACCTATTAAATCCGGCCTTTTCTGTTACCATCTTGTCAAGCTGCTCTACCTTGGAAGAAAAAGACATTTCTGTAGAAGTCCAAGTATGACCAGTATGAGAGCATCTCCATATCCTGCCCAGGTTTCAACCCTTGGTACCCGTTCCAGTCCAAAGACTCCACTTGTCCCAAAATCAATCTCTCCTCCTATCCTGAAGGTCAGCTTTATCTCTGATGCTCTCACCACTGAGTTTCCATGTCCCCCGGGCTGCTCTCAGAATACCTTCTGTTCATCTCCCTCAAAGAGCTGCAGGAAGCTGGCTTGAGTGCCAGTGGTGCCCTTTACTCCTCGGAAGCGCAGGTCATCTTGGACACGCTTTAGGTTCTGGAGATCCATGCAAAGATCCTGAATCCAAAGACAGCAACGTTTCCCAACTGTGGTCAGCTGAGCAGGCCTGAAAAAGACCCAAAAAGGACACATGGAAGTCTCAAACCAAGAACTTACTTCATAAAAGCTTCACTGTTTCTTCAAATAAACTGCTACCTCTGGAAAGGGGAAGAATTAAAGAGATAGAGAAACCAGGGTAAACAAAACCAGAGCTAAGAAGTTTCAGCAAATAAGGATCATTCATAAAATTTCATTGATTATAAAACTAAAGGTCTCCTAATATGCTTCTTTATCATCAAGAGGCAACGTAAGGGCAGGGACAATGTCTGTCTTGTTTGTTCCCAGACTCTGGCAAGTTAAATACACTCAGGTAACAAATATTTATCAAGTATCCAATGTGTTCTGGTTTTGAAAATACAACAAATAGGGTACCCGGGTGGCTCAGCGGTTTAGCGCCGCCTTCAGTCCAGGTCGTGATCCTGGAGACCCAGGATCAAGTCCCATGTCAGGCTTCCTGCGTGAAGCCTGCTTCTCCCTCTCTCTGCCTGTGTCTGTGCCTCTCTCTCATGAATAAATAAATAAAATCTTTAAAAAAATATGAAAATACAACAAATAAAACAGACAAGGCTCCTATCCAATGGAGTTCATATTGTGATGTAAACAAGTAAACAAAGTAACTATTGATTTTTTTGTCAGAAATATGAAAACATAAAATGAGGACACTGGAGAATGCTACTCTAGACTGCCAGTAAAGGAAAGCCTCTGTGAGACCAGATCTGATAAGAGGTTAGCCATGCTGTGGAGAACCCCAGAACACACACAACAAGGGATTCTAATGTAACACCTGGTGGCTTTGCTCCCTGTTCCAAGTCTAAATCAATCCCTTGTAGGTCTGTTCCTGAACACAAAACTTAAATTATGAATACACTGCAATAAAGCTGGAGTTCTAATACATGACCTAGCTCATCCCTGATGCATTTTCTCTCCCACTAGGCTAATGACACAAACAGCTGGCAACATGAAGGAACACCACAAGCACAATATATCCCTAAATATCATAGTAGTTTTCTATCTAATTCTTGCTAATAGATTACTAGTATAAGCGAATGGCTTTGCCTGGATCTGTTCACAGCAGCACTGTACATAACAGCCACAAAGTAGAAACAACCCAAATGTCTATTAACTGAAGAATGGACAAACAAAATCTGGTATATCCACCATTCTGGCTATAAAAAAACAAAAACAAAACAAAACAAAAAAAAAACCCTACATGCTACAATATGGATGAACACTGAAAACATTATATTAAGTGAATAAAGCCAGTTATACCAAGATGAATATTGTATGACTCTATTTAAATAAAATGTCCAGAAGAGGCAAATCCATAGACAGAAAATAGATTGTGATTGCCAGGAGGAGACATTGATTGCCAGGAGGGAATGGGAGTGATTGCTAATGGGCATAGGTTTTTTTTTTGAGGGGTGATGGAAATATTCTGAAATTATGTACTGGTGACTTTCTAACTCTGTAAATATACTAAAAAGTCACTAATTACGGGCACATAGTTGGCTCAGTCAGTTGGGCATCCGACTCTTGATTTTGGCTCAGGTGGTGATCTCGGGGCGGAAGGATTGAGCCCCATGTCAATCTCAAGTGGAGAATCAGCCTGAGATTCTTTCTCCCCCTCTCCCCCTGCACTTGCTCTCTAATAAATCTTTTTTTTGTTAAGATTTTATTTCTTTGATAGAAGGAGGGAAGAGGAGAGAGAGAGAAAGGGGGGAGGGGAGGAGGAGAAGGGAGGGAGAGTGCACGCTCACAAGAAGGGGAACTGGCAGGCAGAAAGCAGAGGTAGAGGTAGAAGCAAACTCCCCACTGAGCAGGGAGCGCAATGCTGCGGGCTTGATCCCAGGACTCTGGGATCATAACCCAGAGCTGAAGGCAGACGTTTTACCCACTGAGCCACCTAAGCACCCCTGAAATAAATCTTAATAACAGCAACACTAGGGATCCCTGGGTGGCGCAGCGGTTTGGCGCCTGCCTTTGGCCCAGGGCGCGATCCTGGAGATCCGGGATCGAATCCCACGTCGGGCTCCTGGTGCGTGGAGCCTGCTTCTCCCTCTGCCTGTGTCTCTGCCTCTCTCTCTCTCTCTGTGTGACTATCATAAATAAATAAAAATTAAAAAAAAAAAAAAAACAGCAACACTAATTGTGCACTTAAAAAGGGTGAATTTTTTAGTATGTGAATTATATCTCAATAAAGTTGCTTCCCCTTTTATTATTTTTTAAATATTTTATTTATTTATTCATGAGAGAGAGAAAGAGAGAGAGAGAAAAAGATGGCAGGCAGAGACACAGGCAGAGACAGAAGCAGGTTCTATGCAGGGAATCTGATGTGGGACTCGATCCTGGGTCTCCAGGATCAGGCCCTGGCCTGAAGGCAGTGCTAAACCGCTGAGTCACCCGGGCTGCCCCTGCTTCCTCTTTTTAAAAAGGTTTATTTATTTGAGAGAGGGAAAGAGCGACATCTGGGTGGCTCAGTGGTTGAGCATCTGCCTTCAGCTCAGGGCGTGATCCTGGAGTCCTGGGATCAAGTCCCACATTAGGCTCCCTGCAGGA